>NW_012143856.1:152657-191975 GCF_000956105.1 Propithecus coquereli | reverse complement strand
AAAAAAAAAAAAAAACAATTATAAAGAGAAAATATGCTAAATACCAGTCCTTCCCCATTGGGCTTAGAAATAGGAGCTCATTTCTTTCCTACATATTACAGAAATTGGCTGAATAATCATGGGTGCCTGCTGCTGGAATTCTTTCCTCTCTTTGTGGTCTGTCTATTGCCTTTCTCACCCAAGACAAACAAATAGGAAACCCTGTTGGTCGTTTAGTGCAGTGCAACATCAGAACGTCATTGCATACCTTACTAAGATCGGATCTACCCTGAAGACCAATATAGCGCCTTAGCTCGGAGTAAATATTTTGTTGTGTCTGGTCACTTCAGGAAAATTTTCAGGCCAAGAATTAAAGAAATACCTTGAGTTTGTCATAAATATATTTTCTGTTATTAATTATACTAGTCTTTCTATTTATGCTAAAATCAGAGTCTGTTATAAAATAGACCTTTTTGAACCAGGTGTGGTAGCTCATGCCTGTAATCCCAGTGACTCAGGAGGCTGAGGAGGGAGGATTACTTGAGGCCAGGAGTTTGAAACCAATCTGGGCAACATAGTGAGACCCCATCTCTAAAAAAATTTTAAAAATTAGCCAGGCATGGTGGCGCAGACCTATAGTCCCAGCTACTCAGGAGGTTGAGGCAGAAGAATCATTTGAGCCCAGGAGTTGGAGGTTGCAGCGAGCTATGATCACTCCACTGCCCTCTAGCCTGGGCAACAGTGAGATCCTGTGTCTTAAAAAAAAAATAGACCTTGTTTATGTTACTTGAGCTTTGTATAGGTCAAATCAAGCAATGAGTCACATGGTGGAGGCAACTCTCAGCCATTCTAGGAGGGCTCAGGGAATGCTGTGGTCCATCTCTAAGTGCGTGGTAATTGGCATGGAGAGCTCAAGCTACTCTTTTTCCCTTCACAGAGCAAACAGAGTTCTTCCTATTCTGATAGAGACACTACTGAAGAGGAATCTGAATCCTTGGATGACATGGACTTCCTCACAAGGCAAAAGAAATTGCAAGCTGAAGCCAAAATGGCCCTGGCCATGGCCAAACCAATGGCCAAAATGCAAGTAGAAGTGGAAAAACAGAACAGGAAAAAGTCTCCCGTCGCTGATCTTGTAAGCAACAACGGCTGATACGCAAGAGAGTGTTTAGGGACTGCAAATGGTTGACGCTGTCCCAGCCCTTTCCCAGAATTATGCAAACTTGGGTTCTCCAAGGCAGTTTGTAAAAAGTCCTGTCATTGAGAAATAATTTTGTTTCTTCTTTCCTTCCTACTGTAGCACTGAAAAATACATAAGCAACAGATTTCACAAAAGTAAAGTTTGCTCTTGATTCATATCTACTGTGTTTCTTAGGGGCAATATTAGCTGTCATGGGAATATTTAAATTCCTTTAAAGCAATCTCAGTTTAAGAACCTATTGATTTTGATCCTGGCAAACTTACTTATTGTTATAATTTTCATTCCCACATTTCAATGAAGACAATATAGCATAGTGAATAAGAGCCTTGGACTTCGGAGTTTAAGTCTAGCTCTGTGATTGCCCTGCTATGGGGTTCTGGGCAAGTTACTTAAGTCTTAGTTTTCTCATCTATAGAATGGGAATAACAGTGTCTGTGACAGAACACAGTTATGAGGATTCAGTGAAATAAACCATTGAAAGCACATGGCAGTGCTTGTAGCATGGTATAAATGATTAAGTAGTAGCTGATATTTTTTTCCATGTCACTGATATTATTTATGCTCCCTGGTAATTCATTTGTGGCTATAATAATTGACTCACGGTTGTCACAGCCTATGTTAAAGGCCAATCAGAAAGCTTTTGATGTTGGTAGTGTAGCATTTTGGCACAAATAGCATGTTAGGTCATGTTAGAGCCCCACACCGGAAAAGTCACAGACTGGGAAAGCTTTTAAGCTCTGAACCTGAATTGAAGTAGGGAGATGAGAGGGTGGGTTTTTTAAGCGAAAACCAGGTCTTATTATGTTCAGTGTATTTGCCGCTCTATTCACAGCTCTGTTTTTCCCCTTTGTGTCTTCAGCTGCCACACATGCCTCATATAAGTGAATGCTTGATGAAAAGAAGTTTAAAACCTACTGACCTGAGAGACATGACTATTGGGCAGCTACAAGTGATAGTCAATGATCTCCATTCCCAGATAGAAAGTAAGTGTAAGGTATACCTGAAAATAGAATATTCCATGTAAAACATTGCGGGATAGTGCTGCTTTCTTGATCTAATTCTTTTGTATGTTTCGTCGGGTTCCTCCTGTGTGCTTGCAAGGAAAGGAAGAGAATCACAAGGCTCTTTCTTGTTGTTGTTTGTTTCGGGTTTTTTCTTTTACTGTAAAATGTTTAGAAGCTTTAAGAATTTTTCAAGATTCACAATAGTTATAGGTCCTTTTTATTTATCTTAAATCCCCAGCTCCTAACACAGTGCATGTATTCGAATCACAAATCTGTTTCTAGAATATAATTCGGAAGGTACAAGTCATTTATTTTACAATTACACCTTCTACTTCACTTGCATGTACATTCATTTTAGATATCCGCATCATCAATCAAATCAGATCAGACTTATTTTGTGGGACTCCAGGTGGTGGAAGTGTGTGACCAATATGTGAGAATTACATGGTGACAAAGTTTGGGCTTTTTTTCCCCAGAATAAAGGACCTCTAACAGTAGTGTCCAGAGGGGGTGGTTAGTCATGCTCACTGGCGGTCATGAAGAGAACAGGCAGTTGTTTGGCCTCACGAAAGAAAGAAACTTCTCACGTGAGCAATGTGGTTACGATTCTATATAATCTATGGATTTATAGATTTAAAAGAATCCAAGAGACATGGCAACCAAATGCATTCAAACAAATAAACATAAAAAAGCATTATAAGCAACATGGGGAAATTTGAACACTAACTGAATGTTTTAGTGAAGATTTATTTATTTGAGACAGGTATTGTTATGTAAATTTTTTTAAAAAGCCCCTGTCTTTTAGAGATACAGACTGAAGCATTTTCAGGTGAAACCATGTGATGTCTGGGACTTGCATTAAAATAATCCAATAGGAAGAGAGAGAGATCATTCAGGGTTGGCCATGAGTTGATAATTGTTGAGTCTGGTTGTATACATGGGGTTCATTAAACTATTTTCTCTGGTTTTGTATCAGTTTGAAAATTTCCATAATAAAAAGTTTAAAACTTCATATCAGGGAAAAAATGTCTGTGCACTAAGGGTTCAGATATGCAGGCACTCTTCTGAGTGATAGGATAAAAAGCTACCCCAAGGGCACACTGGAAAAAAAATAAAATTTTTCTACTAGATCCAAATTTTAAAAATTGGATGTATTCAATGCCAAGTTAGTACATTCAGTATTATTTTAAAATCAAGAGAAAGAGTTAACCATTTTAATTAAGAAACCATAGATTCACAGGATTTTTTTTTTTAAAAATTCTACAACTGCATTTTACTTTTAGTTAAGAATTAATTACTAGGATTGTTATTCTTTCAAAAACTGTGAAACATCTTCCTTAGACTTTTAAATAATAAAATTGCCATCTAGTCCTTTCCAGGAGTTGATAAAATTTTAGACCTCTTTGTATGATTTTTTGCTCTTTTTAAAATTGGAAACTAGTCTGACTCAGAGGCAGGTAAATGCACCATTTGAAGTCAGGATCTCTAAAAGCATTGCCAAGGGGGACCTGTCTGATCACCCCCTTCCTCTCTTTTGTTTCCCTGCCCAGAGCTCTTGCAAGATGAGTGCTCTCCCCCATGGGTCTGGACCTAGCAGCTATAATTCTTAGCTTCTTTTAGAGGAAAAAGCAAGAGAAAGGCCTTTGCTTATTCATATTTTTCAAATGCAAGAGCCAAATTAACCCAGTGCACTGATTTCAGGAAGGTTACAAATATTTCCATCTGTATATATTTTATACCTGGTATAAGTCTTAAGGAATATTTTTCCTTGGCACCCTGCTGTCTGGAGATTTCAGGGGTTATTTCTTCAGGTCTTGCACATCTAACTGTACCACCAATCTGACTTTCCAATAGCCTCAGGTAATGTATTTCCATACAATAGCCTGCACGTAGGGCTTCTCCTGCCTAACACCATATGAAGCCTTTCAGCCCCCCTGACATACCTTCCTCTCCAGCTGGGCACCTGCTGTAGTGCTGTCAGGCCCTGAGAGGCCCCTCTGATTTTCAGTGTGTCTGGAGCATCCTGAAGCCGAAGGGTGGAAAACTTAATGTGCTCTAGACTTTGTTCCCGTTTCTTGAAAACAAAATTCCGCTCTTTCTAACAAGCTATTTTCCTAACAGCTAACAATTTCTTTTCCCAGTTTAATGTGAATTTAATTGGAAATACTTCTTACTGTATTCCTTTTCTTCCAACACCTCTATAATTATGCAAACCAGTCATGTTTCTGCAATATAAGTCTAAATTTTTACAAAAATTTCTTTCCTACTATGTTTAGCTGTTTATATGTTATATATCCATGATACATGTATATGCTGGATTGTAAATACTTACACGTTCTGACTTGGACGTGCTTTTATCTATTTTAAGTGCTCTTTTCTCGGCCACAGGCTTGAATGAAGAGTTGGTCCAGCTGCTTCTCATCCGAGATGAGCTGCACACAGAGCAAGATGCCATGCTGGTGGACATCGAAGACTTGACCAGGTCAGTGTGGCTGCACTCTTTCCAAAGAAGAAAAGAAGCCTAGGGCAGTCTGAAATTTAAGAATTAGGGCAAGAGCTTCTTCCTTTATTTCCACGAGTAACTGACCTAACCTTCACTGGTGTCAGCTGTTTAGATGGAGGAGAAGCAGCCAAAACCCTTCCTTATCAAATGCATTGCTTTTTAACGGCCTCCTCCCCTTGCGATGGATTATCAGCACATTAGGACTTCTTACGCCTTCACCTAAATTAGGTAAACAGTTCTGGCCTAGGACTTTACCCGGAAGGCCTGTCCCTCGGGAAGTTGGCCATAAGCCATTGCACACTGGTGTGTTTCCAGCATACGCAGCCGTGTGGTAGGTGCCACAAAGTGGTGCTAGCTCGTATGTGACCTGGCTCTTGATCGCCTCTGCCATGCCCAGAAGGCAGGGACACTGGCATCTTTCCACAGCCCCAGTGCCACCAGATTGTTCTCCCCATGGGGAAACTCCAGGACTTGAGTTTCCAGCTGGGCTTGGCTCCAGCTGCCTCTCTGTAAAGAGGTAAAGAATGCTTCTCTCCCCAGGGGATGAGAAAACTAGGCTAATGCTGGTCAAAATCTTGCATTTAAAGTACACGAAATACTGTAAACATTCCTATGATCACATATTTACTATGGCACCTTTTCTGAGACAGTCCATAAGTCTTTAAACCATGGGGCAACAATTTAATCCCAGAAATGGTATTCAGAGAGTAGAAGGCTCTCCAAGGAAAGAAAGAACACTACTTGTCACAATAACATAAGGAGTTAACCGCATGATCTATAACTATCCCAGAGAAGTTTGAAAACATATGCAGACGACATTGGGTGCATTCAGGGTGGTATGGCCTTAGAAAAAGCTTGAAAACAAATGCAGTGATAATATACCCAGCGTCTACCATAGGCCCTCTTCTCAATGTGTCATGGGCAAAATCATTGTCTAATGACGCAATTATTTATAAAAAGTTTTGGTAGCAAATAAATGCTGCAAAACTATGTTTAAGCTTTTTTTTTAAGACCTATGGACAGCACTCTATTTTATATGTTATAAACATTGTATTGCCTCATCCTTAACCAAAAATAAAACAAAACAGTAGGCCTCCTCATACTCTGAACATATTTGCCTGCATCTAAACTATCACAACACTCAAATAATATTATTGCCATCTACAGATGTATTCAGGCACTGCACCACCACCAACAACCATAAAACGGATTCCTTTTTGTTAGTCTGAGAAATTTTCTTACAGGTGTTAACATTATGAGAAATCAGTGGTGAAATATACTACCAGGACCTACATTTTTTTAAAAAATATATATGAATTTTTTTTAAACTCTGTGATTCACCTATGGTAGCAGAGAACTTTTCTTTACCTCTCAAAACAGTATTGGCATTCCTGTTGGCAAGGAGGACATCGAGAGTCTCTTCCCCTTCTCTGCAAGTGTTAGGCTGATACTTAAGTTTGCAGTGTATGGTTTTATACCTCTAGATGATGTGACCATGGGAAACAGTTAAGGCAAAACCATGAGGTTAAAAGCTGCACTATGTTAAAGGTGTTGGAGGCACCCCTTAAATTGGAGGAGTCCTACAATAGGCAGGGGTGTTTGCTCCCTGAACAGCCTTCTACTTGGTGGAGAGAAGCTCTACATCTGTTTCTGGCTGCAAAAAAGTAACTTTGCTCACTGGGGGGACCTGAGGATACTTAACCGTCTTCCTAAAGGTAGCAGTTGGAGAGTCCTGCAGCCAGATCTCAGAAGGCCGAGAGTGTGGCTGTGGGGACGGCTGGGAATTTTTGTTCGCCTCTTCCTTTGCCTGTCCAACTCTTACCATTCCAGGTGTCCATTCAAATCAGTGGTTCTTAATTTTGGTTGTGCACTGGAACCACCTGGAAAGTGTTATAAAATAGTGATGCCTGGGTTTCACCCCACTGAGATTCTGAGTTAATTATTCTGTGCGTTGGCCTGGGTGTCAGGGTCTTCTAAATTTCCTAGTCGATTCCAATGCACAGCCAAATTTGAGAACCACAGGTTTAGATGATGCTTCTCTGCAGAAGCCCTCTCTGACCCCCAAAGACTTGGCTTTTTGACAGCCATCCTCCACTTGTGATAGATCATTAGTGCATTAAAGCTCTCTCACCTCCACCTAAATCAGGACTGTCCGGGGCAGTTGCCCCTACGCCATTCCATGCCGGCGTGTTGCCAGCACATGAGCAGCCACATGGTGGGTGCTGCAAAGTAGCATTAACTGTGTGACCCAGCTCCTAATTGCCAAAACTGGATTAGAACCCTCTTTGTTCGTGGCCACATCCCATCCCTCTCATGTGCAGCCTAATTGCACTGTGTTTTATTTGTCTGCTGTCTCTCCCCACCTGACTATAAACTCCCTGAAAGCAGAGACGATGCCATTTGCATCCATTGCTGTGCCCCCAGAGCCTAGCACAGGGCCTGCCGGGCACGTAGTGGGTCCTCAATAATGATTGTTGATAAAAAGGAGTCCTGGTGGGGCTTCAGTGAAACAAATCCTAATAAGGACTTTCATATAAATTGTTGATGAGAACCTTTTAGTTTTATGGACTGAAACTCTTTCCCTCCTTTTGTTTAAAATTTTAATGAAATTCATCTTTGTATATATGTCTAAAAATAACACCCAACTTTCAATATTTTCTAAAGTTATCTGCCGTCTGCTCCTCTTTCCTTCTCAGAAAACTCCTCCATGTGCATATGTGCGTGAGCAAACATCCACACACATGCACATAGATACGTATTTTAAAATTCCTGTAAGAACCATAATTTAATTAGCTACAGTGGAATTGTAGCTCACTGGGCATCAAAATATCTTGAGCTGAATTTGCTCTAGTGAGGCACATGAGCTACTTTATAAAAATGATCAAGGTTCTTGTGTGCAGCTGAACAGGGCCATGAGATGGTCTGCTAAATGGGACAACTTTTTTAAGGAATGGAGAGCAGATGCCTTTTTCCAGAGATCCTTTATTATTAGATGAATATTGCCATTTATCTGTGGGCTGCTGAGTGTGGCAAAGATACTGTTGTCACTTCCCTATTTTTTTTTTATCAGTATATTATGGGGGTACAGATGTTTAGGTTACGTATGTTTCCCTTGCTCCCCTACCCCCCGCCAAGTCCGAGTTTCAAGTGTGTCCATCCCTCGGATGGTGCACATCGCACTCTTTGTATATGCATATACCCGTCCCCTCCTCCCCCCGCGCGCCCGACATCCAATAGATGTTATTCTTATATGTGCACTTATGTCTCGATCAGTTTCACTTCCCTATTTTTGAAAGCATTTGTGGTTTGCGTTCCCTGTACCATAGATATGACACATTCTGCATAAAACCAATGAGTTAAACTTGACGTCACTGACTACCCAAGTCCAGGCAGCATACACAAATTGTCCCTAATCCTCTGATCACATCTGGAAACCACAGTTTTAGATGTTTTTCTCTTGCCAAATTTATCATTTCCTAAAATCATCTTTCAAAATCATTGTCTTTTGCAGCCTTCAGACCCCACCATTCTCTGGGAAGTGCCCATTCAAGTGATGTAATCAGCCTGGGCAGTCCTCCCCCTCTTTCTCCACTATCCAGCTGAGGCTCAAGGGTCATAGTAGAGCCTGATGAATAAGATTTACCCCACCCTGTCCCTGCCTTCACTGCCATGATCATGCCCTTAGGATTAATTGGGGTGAAAAACATGCAAACATGGAAAATCTTTACATCCACAAAGGCCTACCATTTGTCAGACATTAGCTTTTGCAAGAGTGAATTCCATTGTTGACTCTGGGTTTCTCTTAGGTGGCTTAGTTAGTTCGTTGGTCTGTGTCTGCATGCATGTGTTTAGATACAGTAGTCACTCGGTTACTCTCCATCACAACACTTTGCTTTGACTTTCGCTTGGTACTTATTTCTGTCTGCTATTTTCGTTGTTTGCTGTTGTCCCTTTCTTATTGGTCTCCATTGGAACATCTGCTCACAAGAACAAAGACCTCGTTATCTTGCTCCCCAGCAAATCTCCAGCACCAGGACACATAGAGAAGGCACATATGAAATATTTGTGGATAAAAGTATCCCAGATATTTACTTCTTTTCATTTTTAAACATAGAACTTCCTCTCAAAAGCAGTAATATCTACAAGTCTCAGGTTAATCCAACAGCTTACTAAATAAAGGGAAACATACATAGAATACAAAAATTAAAGAGGTCAACCCAATTTGAGTAAAATATTTTTTCTTCATTCTCAAGTATTTCACTATAAGTAACTCCGAACTTCAGTTTGAAGAATGTTGTAGCCATTGATTGAAAAGCAGTTTGGATCTTTCTACACTGTGCTAAATAATTGTATTAATTATTTTACAGACATGCTGAAAGTCAGCAGAAGCACATGGCAGAGAAAATGCCTGCAAAGTGAAATGAAGCCATGCAACCAGAGAACAAGCTAGAATTTATTTTGCTTCTGTGGTTGTAAAAATGCTGTTGCTAAAGGTGGCACAGAAACAAATATCAGTGTTAGTCATTGATAATGTCTGAAGCTTAACGTCCAGTGATTGGCCTTTGCTTCTTAATTTATTTTAATTTTTTACTTGTGCCACTTAATATCAGGCATTTTAATAAAATATTGTTACAAAAATGTACAGTACTTACACCATCACAAATCATGGTTAATCAAAGAGAGTAGTTTTAACTTTATTTTTATTTGTTTAGAGATTTTAAGTTGGAGCAGTATTTTCCCATTGACTACTTTCATTCTTCGCTGTAGTTTTAAAGAAGAACTGTAAATGACGGTGCTATACAAGTCAAAAAATACATGCCTGCCTCGTAGTGACATTGTAGTTCTCCGTAATATGTATATTTTAATCAGTTCTCAACATTTTGTGAATGTTGACTACCTGAAGTTCCTTTTTAGATGTGCTATTAACATTCTGTTGGATTCAGAGGGTTCCTTGAAAGTTTTATGTATAAATATGTAAAATAAAAATTAAACCTTTGTTTCATATGATATGTCTTTTTGCTCACTAGCAAGCCACATCCTGACAATTCGCTATTCACCGTTTGTTCTCCACTCCCCCCACAGCTCAATTCCCCACCAGGAAGTTGTTACCAGTGGAAAAAAAAATCGCTCCGCAGATCAGGCAAGGCAACAAATTGCCAAGAAGGTTATGAGAGTGTGAATGAGTGTGAGTGTGTGAGTGTGTGTGTGAGAGAGAGAGAGAGAGAATGATTCAAAGAAGGCCAAAGGTCAGCAGCATCAGAGCTAGTACTTCTATTATTGCTTGAAGTCAACAATCTGGAATTTTACACTTCACTATTTAATAGCTGCTTGTCTTGTTAGAGACTATTATTGTATCAAACTCCATTTACCAAATTCACCACCTGAGCGAGTGATGCTAGCATATACTCTTTTCCCAAGGCCAATTGTTGCTGTTTTTAAAATTTTTGTCACTTCTATTGGTCTCATGAAAAAAATTCTAAGTCTAAAGCAGATTACAGATTGTTTTCTGGTAAGTAGAGAGTTTCAGAAAATAGATCTAATTACCTAATGTCCATGAAGGGATTAGAGAACCATAAACTAAAGCAAAGACGAGCAATTCGACATTCTAGAACCACCCACAGGCCACCTGGTTTCACTATAAGATCCGTGAAGTAATCTAAAGATAGAACTTTAGAAGTGTCTCCATTTTCCTTTCTCAAAAATACTCATATAAGCATTGTAAGTAATTAAAAAAGAGTTGCCAGTTTTCATAGACAGTCTTCTATTTAGCAAAATAGGTAATCTTAAGTTATAACACTAGTCACTTTTTGGGGGCCTCAAACAAGTTATTTCCATTCGGAATAGAAAAAGAATGTGGCCCATAAATATATTTTGAGTTTTGTGAGTTGGCTGTTGAGGAAGGCAATTTCGGGCTCTCCACTGAGCTAAAGGGCGGGACCCAAATCCTCTATGCCCAGAGGTCTCTAAATGAACCCCCAAGTCCCACACCAGCTGTCAGGGGTCTCCTGGGTTGATCCCAGCGCTGTGAATCCAAACAGCTGCGGGACTTTTGCTGCTTCCACTCAGAGAGAATGGAAGCAGCGGTTCTCATTGCTAGCTGCACAGTGGGATCACCAGGGGAACCTTAGAAACCTCTAATGCCTAGGGCCCACCGCCACCAGACTGACTTAATTGGTCTGAGGTGTGGCCTGGGCATCAAGTTTAAAGGTCCCCAGCTGATATTAATGTTGAGGATCACTGCTTTAGACTTCCTTCCTTGTAGCTTTTATTAACCATGTTTTTTAGATTTTTTTCTAATTAAAAAATTATTATATTCCTGTTAACGTGGAACTTTTGAAAAAGAGCAGATGCAGACCTAGGAAGAGTGCTACAAAAAATGTCTGTGCCCAAGTAAGTGTGGCCTTCTAAAACTCCTATGGCAACACCCACAACCTGGAGTCCTGATACTAAATCTCAGCCCACTCCAAACTCCAAAAGACTTTCTTAATTTTTAAAATCATTGCCAGAATTGCCAATTCCAATGAACAATTAGAAATGAGTTTTCTCTGCATCTTAAGCAATGCAATCTCTCTGGCTAGAAACATACGTTGTGAAGAAATCCATGGCCTCTAAACTCTTCAAATTGTTTGAAGCTCATAATCATGGCTAAAGAGCCCCTAACTCAAGAAGAGAAGGAAGAAAATGAGATTATACCCACAAAAGGCCTCACAGAATACTTCTGGGGTCAAAGCCTGGCTAACAGTAGAGCAGTTCTTCCCTCCACCCCCTTAGATCCTCAGAGGTGTCTTACATTCAAGTTATTGGTGTCCCTTTAACACTTCTGTGCCCCTAGTAGGAACGTTGTCATGTGACTTACTTCCAGGGAGATTCAAGTTTGGGTCTATCCGGTCATTTGCTTAGGTTTGTCAGCAAGGACTGTAATTATTCTCAACAGGATTCTTACCTATTCTAGGTCACCCTACACATAGACTAGGACCCTTACTAGTTAACCAGGCTTAGAATGATGGACTAACCAAGCTCAAAAATAGGGCACCACCTCTCTTGCCCATTTTAAGACAGTACAGTGTGGGTGAGAACGCTGGGGCTCAGGCCAGAAGGAACCAGCTGCAGATGTGTCTGGGCCATCTTCCTAGGAATGGGACTTGAGCATGTTACTAAAGCTATGTCTTATTTTATCACCTGTAAATACTATCTCCTGGGATTATTGTAAAGATTGAATAAAATAATGTCTATGAAAGCACCTCACACCCAGCAGATAATAAATAATTGTTGAATGAAGAAGTAAATGATCAGAGTTTAGGTGAGGTGGGACATTATATTTTACCAGTTTCTGAGATTTAACGCATCCTTATGGGTTTGTTTCTTATTTATCAATTTACACATTAGATGCTTAAGGAAAAAGTTAATAATTTCAAGTTGCCCTCTTGCCTCTAAAAACCAGTGTTAAAATTTAGAATGTGTTCTTATATACCTTCCTCTATGCTTATACAAACAAATACACATGCATAGGTTTTGTATTTCAATTTGTCTGTGCAAAGATGTGATTACACAAAACCTGGTACCTTGCAACTTGCTTTATCCATAGATACTTCCAGGTCAGTACATATAGATCTAAGTCATTCTTTTTAACAGCCATATAGTAATCCCCAGTATTGATGGTACGTACTTCATTCATTCCTTTTAATGATGGACAATAAGAAACTTCAGATTCCTGCCACCGAAACCAGTAATACAATAATCGTGCTTGTACTTAATATCTATGTATTCTTTTATTCTGTGTTTATCTAATTTTTTCTTTAACCATTGCTTGGTATTATGTTTAGATACCTCACAGTACAGAGAGCTAACTAAGGTAGGGAAGACCAGGTGAGGCCACTGCAGAGAAGTTCAACTCCTTGCAACAAAATTAGAACAAACCCCCATGTCCGACAAACACCAACTTACTTTCATCTTTAAATATGCAGCTTGGGTCTCTCTGTCTCTCCCCGCCTCCTCCCCACCCCCACCACACAGACACACATTTAGCCTCCAAGAACTCTTTTCTGCCTCCTGAATACAGATTTTTCTCTATTTCCTCTTTGAGAGTAGAGGCAAACCTCAGCCACCTCTGAAACTATAGCCCCCAGCACAGAACCAGGCAGAGTCCTCATTTGAAGTCTGGCCCAATGAGAAACTCTGATCATTAGAACCTGCCCTTTTGACACTTCCATTAACTGGGATGCATTCTTTCCCCTTCCTGATATATGATGCTCCTCCTCTTGGCCAAGGGAGGAGCCCTTCGGACTGACTTTCACTAAGGTTTAATCTTACTGTTCACAAGTTTAACCCCCCATGACTGATTGATTTTTCCCTTAAATTCTTCACCTCCCCAAATATCTGATCTAAGTCCCAGAGACTTCCTTCCACAGACTTTGTCATCTCTAATAAACAACCCTGTCACAGATATAGCTAGCCATCTGCTAAAAGTCATGCTTCTCCACCACGTTTATAGTATAGAATTATCAGTGGGGGGTAGCTAAATGGACAGGGACATTCCAAACCCCCTTGCATCTAGATGTGACCCCATGACCAATTTTCACCAATGGAATGTCAGTGGGTATGATGTGTCTTAATTCCAGCCAAGGCTTTGGAGAAGGGATTTGCCCTCTTCATGTGTTCTCTTTCTCCTTGTACCAGCTGCAATCACAGGACCCAGAGGATACCAGAGCCACAAGATGGAAGGAGTCTGGGTCCCTGAGTCACTGCATGGGGAGAGCTGCCTGCCATCCAGTAGGATTCACCTCAGACTGTTACAAGAGTGCTAAATAAACTATGATCATATTGGAACCATTATACTGTGTTGAACGTGTTACAATAGCTAGTATTAGACTAACTAATCAAAGTTCTTAACAAGGACAGCCATAGTCCTTTAAAGAGCTGGAACACAGGCCTGGCACGGTGGCTCACGCCTGTAATCCTAGCACTCTGGGAGGCCAAGGCGGGTGGGTCGCTCAAGGTCAGGAGTTCGAGACCAGCCTGAGCAAGGGCGAGACCCCATCTCTACTAAAAAATAGAAAGAAATGATCTGGACAACTAAAAATATATACAGAGAGAAAAAATTAGCTGGGCATGGTGGTGCATGCCTGTAGTCCCAGCTACTCGGGAGGCTGAGGCAGAAGGATTGCTCGAGCCCAGGAGTTTGAGATTGCTGTGAGCTAGGCTGACGCCACGGCACTCACTCTAGCCCGGGCAACGAAGTGAGACTCTGTCTCAAAAAAAAAAAAAAGAAAAAAAAGAGCTGGAACACAGACCCAGTTCTCTGAAAACAAATACTGTATTCTTAACCACCATGCCACATGGTATCTTTAGAAAATCTTCTCCGGGTCAGTGACTCACCCTTTGTCAGTTCACGGACCTCTTCAGCTTAGTTTACATCTTGTCCCCGTTTTAGTTTTTCCTGTAGGCATTGGAACAGAAATTCAAAGTACGTCAAAATGAAATTTGTCACATACAATTCACGCCAGAAACAAGCATATAGATTTGATGATGATGCCAAAAACACAAATATTTGTCAAGTGACAACAGGATACCTTCTTGTTGTCTGTTGGGAAAAGCCTTGGGTTTCAAGGATCTTCAAGACCCGACTTGGCTTATTGCCACCTCAGCTGAATTCTGATGCTTACAAATTGCAATTACCTTTGGCACTGGTATTCATTTATTTTTTCTAAATAAGATATGACATGTTCATTATGAGATAGGTTGGTGGGTAATGAGTTTTTCAGGATATTTTAATTGAGGCTCATAGTTGTCAGTATATATTAATATTATATTAAATAATTTATGAATTAATGGTCTGGCTGTGCAAAATGAAAGTGTCCTAATTTCTGAGTATCTAAAAAGCCTTTCATTTAGTAGCTTTGGTAAGAAATGATTCACCAAGACTAATTGGTTGTAAGATGTGTTTTCCTGTATTCTACTTCTCTCCATGCGTTTGTCTGTCCTAGAACAATGCTCTGCTATGGTGGTAACAAAGCCCCTTTCAAAAAACTGTTGAATCCATTTCCCTGCACCACAGTACGACAGCACAAGGTAGAAAAGTGATACTTATGGGAAAAGTGATTTTATTTTCACCTTCCAGACTAGGCATTCAAACTTTCTGTTATTATTTACTACCAGATTCTCTTTTCTTTTATATTCAATCAATACCTTATTTACTTTTTGGCTTTTCAGAAAATAGTGGTGTGTATCCTGACTCTGGTAAAGTATAGACAAGGCTGGAAGTGAGTTCTTTAATTTTCTGCCTCATAAAGTTACTTCCTTCCAGATGTCTGTTAGTTCTCAGTGGAAATTACAGTCTGTAATGGCATGTCATCTCACCTTGGGAAGGGGCTTTTTAGGTCACAGAGCATCCCCATGTATGGATTGCAAATGGCATTTGAGCCAGGAGCTCATGCTTCACCTTGAGAGCAATTTAGATGTGAGGGTTCAAGGTGAAAATGATGTTGACTTTTATAGGCAACGGGGAGAAAGGGCTTTTCTATTTATCACAAAGCATCGTTTTCTCTTTCCAGTGAAGTGAAGGACTCTTGTCCCTGCTGCTCAAAAAGGCTGATTTTAGGATGTGTCATTGTCTCAGATGCAAATCAGATTGAGAATAGAGCACCAGGCAACTGTCAGGCTAAGTAATTTTTTAAGGGAAGTAATGAATGCCTCAGGAAGAATAATTAGGTGTGGGGATGTTTGTATGGGGGTAATAAATCCATCTCCCTGCAGTTCTGGCTAAACTGAGAGTGGGAGTGAAACAGAACATGGGGCTTTCTGAAGTCCCCAAGCCAGTCCCTCCACACTTGCAAGTGAAAGTAATGGGTCTTAGGGAGATCGCAGCTTGAACTGCCGAATGCAGCAACTGAGAGAATGGAGGAGCTGCTTCAGTGAGAGGCCTCTGGGACCCAGGACGACTCAGCAGGCCTTGCCATGGCCACTGCCTCCAAACGCATTTCAGTGCCTTGAATCTACTGGCCAATTGGCTGGCGTGTGTTGCCGCAGTGAGAGTTAGAGCTAGAGCCGCGCCAATCACCAATGTGCAGTTTTCTGTGAGAACGTTCTTTGGTCACCATGGTGGGACCCGATGAAGCTCAGAGCCTGGCCCAACGCAGGAGTGTTGAGGCCTAGAGGAGCTTAGTCAAAGGCAGCCTTGCAGGGGCTGAATAATTGAGGTTTTATGAATTTGGGAGGCAATATGTAAACTATTAAAAACCTCTTTTGAGTTTCCCTACTTTCCAAGCTGATCTTGGGGGCCACCTCCCTGCAAACACTTAGGCAAGAATCACTCAGGAAATATAAATGAATGTAGTTTGGAAGGAAGGGGCACAACTAACAATAGAAAAAAACACAAAAGTTTTGAATTGTACTTTTTTTGGCCACAGTTGAAATTTGTTGCTTATTTGTCTCTTACAAGAAAGAGTCCTAAATCATCTCGGTTTTTGAATTTGAATTGTATTTCAAGCCTTGTCTTCTTTCTCTCTCTCTCTCTTTCTCTCTCTCTCTCTCATTTCTTTTATAAACAGCTCAATCCCCTAATTTACATAGCTGATGTGCCAATATTGTACTAATAATGCCCTCCTCAATCCACTAAAATAAAAAGTCAAAATGCCCACTTCCTTTTCTTTAAAAGTACACACATGCGTATCACTTCCTAAATTACACTCATTGTAAAGAATTTTGGGCTAAAGCACAGAAAGACAAATCCCACAAGTTCTCACTCATATGTGGGGGCTAATGTTAAAAACAATTGATCTCATGGAGACAGAGAGTAGAATTTCAGTTACATGAGGCTGGGCAGGGCAGGGGTCGCAGGGGATAAAGTGGGGATGGTTAATGGGTGCAAAAATACAGTTAGGTAGACACAATGAACAATGTTTGATAGCATAACGAAGTGACTATAATCAACAATAACTTAGGATATACTCTAAAAAAAACTAAAAGGATGGAATTAGAAAGTTCCTAACACGAAGAAATGTTAAATGCCTGAGGTGAAGGATACCCCAGTTAGTCTGATTTGATTAATTCACGTTGTATGCCTGAATCAAAATATCATATGTACCTTATAAACTATAAAACCATTATGTACCCATAATAATAAGAAGAAAAATTCTGGGCTATAAAATCATCTAAGAGTTGGTTAATGTCTGAGGTAGTAACTGCTCTGATAAGACATCACAATTGCCTTGACTTCACATCTTCAGACGCTCTTACTAGCTGAGGCCAAATGTACTCATTCATCTTCCTCAGAATTCTGAATGTTAAAGAAAGCAGGAAGTTCACATAAAAATCACTCTCATTTCAGGTGTTTGTATGGGTTTTCCTGTACTACCAGTTAATTGGACAAGCAGCATTACTATCACATCACACCAGAAAATGAAAGTTAAAGATAAGTACTCAGAGTCATTCTCAGCTCAAAGTTACTCCAGGTTCCTTGGTTCAAGATGAAAGCATCTTCACTGGGAATTCCTTTGACTTCAGTTTCCAGGCCAGTCATGCAAACCATCCATAAAGATGGACCAGTCTCACCTCACTGCAAATGGGGGCTTCTGGATTTTCAGGAAGACACTGGTTTTACCTTCCAGGTCCTGAAGCCAAGAGCAGAAGAGGAGTAAATGTGAGGGTTCCTTCCTCAAAGAAGACTGGAAGACAATAGAAGAAGTACTTGATAAAACTAGTATTGGTTTTAACTTATAAATAACTTGGAAGAGAAAAAGAAGACATCAAAGTGTACTAATACACAGGCTGAAAAGGGTAGAAAGGGAAGGGGTTAGACCATTAGTTATGCATATCTCTCCAGGGGTCACAAATGCAAATGCATTTAGGGGCCCAGTTGATAATACAAATAAATAATGGAACCAAGTTGGATGTAAGACTATAAGGAATGACAGGGAGCACATGCCCTGACTAAAGGGATTCGCTAACTACTTATCTGGGCTGGGTTGACCTGGCTTCCATATCACTTTCCTAAGATTTCAAAATGTCTGGATTTATTATACAAAACATATTACTTCTGTTACCCAATGCTTTAGCTATATGACATTGGTCACCACTGAAAGTCATTTTAAGAAAGATCCCCACAAACTTATTTTGTTTGTTGACAGATTGATATTTACTACAAAACACAATGGCCATTCTATTAGTGCCTGGGGATATATTCTTTTCACTTGTCAGTACCAGTAAGAGTTAAGTTTCTCTGAAAATCATTGTAAGTTCTTTGACTGATAATGTCACCCTCTTTGTATTGGCTTCCAGAAAGCATGGAAGCAAATTTGCAGCCCACCTATAGCAAACTGGATAAGAACTTTGGGTAAGCTCTGACTAAGGAATTCACTTCTGTGTGATTCCACTGGGACCATCAGACTTGGCATCCTGCCCCCTCTGTCACAGGAGTGATCCATGCTGTTAATCAAAATACCCATTTCCCCACCCTCCATTAATAATTGGTTCAATAATGTGCATGTGACCCCAGCAAGGCCAATCAGAAACTTCTCTGGAATTGGTATATGGATACTGGGAATATAAGAGCCTGGCAGCCATCTTGTCTATCTTGTAGAGAGAGAGTTTGCATCAGAAGCCAAAGGAGAACAGCAGAGCTGAAGGACAATGGGGGAGAAGGAGAGAATCCTGAGGATATCCCGTGAGTTCTTGGATTTACCCTGAAGCCAGCTCCTCCCTGGACATTTTCGTTATAATAGCCAATAACACTCCATTTTGCTTATACTAGTTTAAGTAGAGTTTTTGCCAGGACTGAACACGTCCTGACTGTACTATTGTCTCTAAACTCATGGCCCTGTCCTATCACCTCAATCCATCCTCCACATAGCTGCCAAAGTGATCTTGTAGTGTTTCTAGTAAACATATGATCTTGACATAGCCCTGCTCAATTTCTTAAAAGCCTGTCACCCGCAGGATAAAATATAAACTCTTCACAGGATATTTAAGGTTTGGTATGACATCTCTTACCTTCCTGTCAAGCCTACCTCTTAGCCACTCTGCCTTTTAGACTTTAAGCAGGTGAAATTCGAGTTCCTTGTTGATGTCAAGTTCTCCCTGGCCTCCAGGACTTTGTACGTGACATTCTTTATTCCCGAAATACCCTCACCTACTTTGAGCTCAAATGCCATCTCTTCTGGAAAGTCTCCCTTTACTTCCTTAGATAGACTTTGCTGCTTATTCTATTCTGCTTCCACTGCATCCTCCTTTCACTAATGGTATAATATTGTCATTGTTTTTGCCTTTCTGCATCCAGAGTGTAAATTCCCTGAAAGCAAAGAAAGTTATTTATCTGTGTTTCTTCATGCCCACCCCAGCAAATGGTATTAATTGGAGCTAAACAAATATATGTTCAAGGGGTGAATGAATGAATGAATGAATGCATGTTCAATATAATCTCATAGAGAAATCCTACTCCTGGTTTCTCACCATCCATCCAGTTCCTCACCACCCTGTTTCTTCACGAGTTCTTAGATTTATGCAACAACTTAAAACTCCAAGTCTTTTCAAGATAGCAAGTATCTTAAAAGTCCTCATTTGACAGTCAATGTTCTCCTAAGTTCTCTGAGGTAAAAGCCAATTCTAAAGCACATTAGACCTGCTAGATATCAAAGTTTATGTTCTTTATAAACTGGAGTGAGGGGCTCACGGTCTAACTTTCTATTACTTGTTTACAAAATTATAAGCATGTTTATGAGCAAAGGAATTGAGTACGAGACAGATGACAGGTTGCCTACCAAGCTAAAAGGTAGGCTGTGTGGTGTGGGTGACCATTCCCAGTTACCTTATGGGTGTAACAGTGACAATACTCAGAACTTCAGTCAGTATTTTCTGGACTAAGATACATGCGCTCCCGCAGCCATTTGGGAAAGGATTCTAAGCTTGTTGGCTTTCCTGTTGTGTATGTCCGTGGTTTCACTTACTGAACATCAGGGTAAAACCTTGGATTTAGCCCTGAAATAGAGATAGGTACCCTCTTATTAACCCTATTGTGCAGAGATGCAGAGACTAACCCTATGACGTTGGATTACCAATAGCTGAATCAAAACCAGGGGAAATGGGAAGCCATGGAAAGCAGAGGTAGTAATAAGAATATCTTTCATTTGTACATTTTGAGGAATTAACCAGTATCCTAGGAGCCTGAAAAAGTTATTGAAACTCCCCAGAGGTGTTCAACTTACCCCCAGGAAATAATTTAGACCTTTTCATTATTATTCATTCATATTATTTCCTTATCTCATATGATCTCAGAATTTTCCTGAGAATAAGGAAAAGCAATCAGATGTGATTTTTATTCTGTAGAAAGAGAAATGGAAACAGAGGGGTTAAGAAGGGCATTTCCCAAGGCTTGATAGTGGAGTCAGTATTAGAATTCCACACGTATACTGTTAGTCCAGGGGTCTTCAAACTTTGCAACTTGCAAAGCCCCCAGAAAAAGTGTTTAAAATTATATACTACAACACTTTTCTAAGCTGACCTCAAAATTTTTCCATCATGTTTAAAGAACTGCAAATAATATCATTCCCAGAATTTTCTAAATATGAAAAATTTGAAAAATATCTGATATATTCAATGGAATATATCTTTTAAATGTAGTCAATGGAATGTAAATACCAGAGCAATTTGACCATTATATCTTTTTTTTTCAGAGATGGGGTCTTGCTATGTTGCCCAGGTTGGCCTCAAACTCCTGGGTGCAAGCAATCCTCCCGCCTCAGCATCCTGAGTAGCCGGATTACAGGCTGTTTGCTACCATGCCTGGCTGCTCCATTTAAAAAAAAAGAAATAACTGTTGGAAATTTTATGTCATTTATTTGTTCTTAAACTTATATTTATTTCCATTCTACTTCCCCCCTCAGAAAAATGTTTTATTGATAATCCTATCAAAAATATTAATATATTTATATGTGTCAATTTAAATTTTTAAAAGTTTTTTGTGACCATAATGTTCCTCAGTAATAAAATTCTTCTATATTGATTTATATCATTATTAATTAATCATTTGATTAAAATAACATAAATATGTTATAAATTTTGATGAACAATATAGAATAAAAAGGAAAACTATTGAAAATGCCTTCTATTGAGGGAGGAGGCTGTTTTCTTTTTCAATTTATTCACATATCTGTCAATGAATATTATTTATTGACAGAATAAGACAGAGTTCTCCATCAATTCTATTCCTATTATTTGTTTTTTATAGATGTAAACCTTGAGAAAACTTGTTTATAAATAAGTAGGTGGAAATGAGAAAAGTCTTATTTCAGCAACATCAATCAATTCTTAGAGTTCCCTTTGAATTATATACCAAAAATCACATCGTGATCTATGAACAAAAGTTATTTTTAATGATCTATCAGCTGAAAACTTCATTAGGCTCTACTTGAATTTTATTGGCAACAAAGAAGTGGAGACCATCTGACCCACAGAAATGTGTTATCCTGTCTTTAGAGCCATTTCCTGTCTCAAACTTGTACCTACATTTCCAAGGGTTTCTTCTCGGGTTCTTTTTACCTCCTGGGAGAATGCATCTCAGTAAGACTGGAGAGAAAAGCCATCAGTTTGTTAAGCGAGAGGAGAACAATCATGAAAGGGAAGACGGGAATGAAGCCAGCAGCACGGCTGTCAGTGCATCTGCAGGCAGATCGACTTTGGGAAATGGTTCCTGTGGAAGTTGAGGATCTGAAAATTGATTCGCCTAAAGCTGTCCAGGCCCACACATCCCTTGGAAAGGCCTTGTAAACTGTTTTGGGATAAGCAGACTACAGTTTAAAGACCACTGCTTTAGCTCATTCTTCCACCACCTTTCTATGTATCCTTCAAACTCATACCCATCATTGCACCATGCACATCAATCACCAAAAACAAGTTGGGCATTTTTTCAAGAACTGGAGATACAGCAATGAATAAAAGAGATTCATTGCTGCCCAGCAATTCAAAATTGCTGCCCTCCACACTGGTGGAGAAAGACAATAAACAGTTGGAATTTGACTCCATTTTACGCTGAGCAAACTAAGATCATGACAGAGTCAGAAATAAAAAGCTCAGTCTACTGTTGCTCCTGGAACATGACTACTTGGTCTCCCCTGCAGCCCACAAGTGCAGGGCACTGTGACCTTTTTCCTAAGTCTCCCCAGCACCAAGTAAAGTGCAAGGCACATAATAGGCTCTCAATACATATTTGTCTAATTAGCTGAGTGAAGTTGTAAGTCAAAGAAGTTGTATTCATCTTCCTAAAATGTCTGACACAGTATTTTTTAATGAGGGCTATTTTAAAGTCATATATAAAATTGTAGCATCTTTAGATCCAGAAGGTAACTTCGTGAACACCAGATCCCATTTCTCCTTTTTGGAGAAGAAAAATGAAGCCCAGAAAGGCGAAGTGACTTGCCACGGTCACGAATCTAGTCAGCAACAGATCCTGTATTGGTGACAAGTGGACAATCTCTAGATACCTTCAATCTGGGAAAACTCTGCATCCAATATCCCCTAATGTAGCCCTAGTTTGATAGCTGCCACTGAGAAAATGTCCCTGTCCCACACCCATGCAACCTCCCAACAAAGCTTTAGTGTCTGTATAAAAAGTGAAACAAAAATATATTTCTTTCTCCTGCTATTTCATAAATTCCTTGGAATTCACAGAGAACACACATCATAGCAGAAACAATTGGTCAGTTGGGTCATTTAAAGTGGCTGCCTCTACAACCCAAAATGTGGTTTCTTGTTTTCAGCTCGGACAGTATGAATGGGATTTTTAATTAATGGGAGTCTTCCACAGTTTCACTGTGAATATACCACCTATTACAGAGCCCAGAGGCCAAATTTCCCATGAAGGGTTAGCAGGATGATTGTCCAGAAGATTCCTTGGGCAGAGAAATAACAGTTCAAGAGGAAATGCAGTTGCTTCTGTTCTGAAATCTCTGGGGCAAGTCCTTGGAGTGGCTGTTGCCCCTACCACAGGGAAGTCCCCGGTGGTCAGATGAAGAGCTTCCAAGTAAAAGAAAGGAAGAGTAGTTTAATTACATTGGCACAAATGGAAACTAAGTCCGTAGACAAAGAAATAGCCTCTGAGAGGAGAAATTGTTTTGTTTTGGTTTCCGAATCTGCCTCCAGTGGTTTCACTTTCCATTTCTGTGGCATTTGGATGGGGTGACGTGCCGTGGGAAGTTTCTGCTCACCGCCTTCGAATGAGAAACCTTGGAAACCACACTCAATGGTAGGACCCCAAGGAACCTAAAAGAAGAGATTATTCCATGGTGATCCTTAACCTCCACTGATGACTCACAGGTATTTAGCTCCATCCCCGAGCTCTCCTGCATTCTGAGCTTACATTTCCCGCTTGCTTCTGGAAGTCCTTATTAGAAGTTCCAAAGACACTCCAGATCTGTTCCCATTATCTTTGCCCCTCAAACTGTTCCTTCTTCTGTTTTCTCTTGTTCAGCAAACAGCCCTACCATTTATCCAGGTATCCAAGCCTAAAACCTGGGACTTATTCCTGACTCCTTCTCTTGTCTACTTCACACTCAATGGTCACAGGCCCTGTCACCTTTCTCCCCTCAGCAGGCCTAGGGCCAATGCCTTAGTGCAGTCATCAGTTCTCACCAGGGCTGCTCTAAAACCTCCTACTGCGAGTCCCAGCCTCCACTTAGTTCATCCCCCACATTGTTCCTCATGATCTTTTAGAAAGGAAAACCCAATTACAAACCTTTCCATTTCTTAAAGCCCTTCTGTGGCTCTGGCAACAGAGGCATCTAGGAAATAGGATAAAACTAGGAGGGAGACTATAAGTCTGGACACATGAGCAGGAATTCCAGCCCTGCTACCCATCCTGGGAAAATCACAGTGGAGGCCTGTCTGAGCCTCCATTTCTTTTCAAACAACATAAAAAAGTGTGGGGAACAGCTTTTGTAAAAAACTTAATAAAATATCTTGCAGATCATTCTATATCAACATATTCAGATATGCCTCCCTTTTCATGGCTGCATTGTATTCCATTTTACAGATAGAGCTTTATTTAACTAATTCTTTATGGATGGCCATTTCTGCCGTATTATAACATTGGAAGAGAATTATAAATTTCAGAAGAGAAATTTCTGAAGCAAAGAATACATGTAGTTTCCATTTGATAGATATTGCAAAGTATCTTCCATGGAAGTTTTATGAATTTACATTCCTACCAGCCATGCATGAGTGCCTATTATCCCAGACCCTCACCAAAGTTTGCTTAAGACTCAGCCACACGTATTCAAATCTCAGTTTTGACATGAGGTGTGTGACCTTGGACAAGTTGCTGAACCACTCTAACTCTGACTCTCAGTTTCCCTGTCTTTTGACAATACCCACAAGGTTGTTACAAGGGTTATATGCAATAATAATTTATCCAGTATAAGAGGCAGCAACTCATTTTTTTTACCAGCCCCATCGCAGTACTTAGATTATATATATATATATATTTTTTTTTTTCTTTTTTTCTATCTCTTTAACTTACTATTATAATCATGTAAGCCTCTTAAGGGCAGTCAGATTTTAAAAATACACCTCCTAGCCTTTGTGGCAAACTCTGTACTCAATAAATGTTGGTCTGTGGTGTCCCAGAGCATATATCTGTTTCTTTAAATATGGTTTTAAGGTGAGTCTTGGTTATTGATGGTCATAGAAATTTAAAGTGTTCTAAGCTGTTACACAAGACATAAAGAACTGAAGAAATAATTGTAGATAACCAATATCTATGACTAGAAATATTTAATTATTTTTCTAACAGAAGCTGGTTTTGGCATGCCATAATATACCAAAGGAAATATTTCAAAACATTTCTTAGAGCCATTTATTAGAACTTAAATGTTTTACAACAGCTTTATTGGTATGTTATTTACATACCCAAAATTCCACCCTTTTTGAGTGTAAAATTTAGCAATTCCACAATCCAGTTTGAGAGTATTTTCGTCAACCCAGTAAGATCTCCTTGTACCCATTGGCAGTCAACCCACCTCTTGCATCTCCTCTGCAAGTTCACAGCCTAGGTTAGCCAGGGGTGCGTGATTAGCTTGGGCCCTCTCTGGTCTCTCTCTGAACATGCTCAGAATGCAGCCAGGGGTGTGTGGAGAACTTATCAAACCCCTCTGTGGTTGTCTCATTTCCAGCATCTCCCTGTTAAATTTCTGGCTTGTCTGCCATTCCATTGCTTGCCCCAACCAGGACTGCAACCTCAGGTTAATAAAGCACCAGCCTTCTTTATTCACTTGCCGCTGAGATCATTCCTTCACCTGACAATATGGCTGGGAGTGGGTTTTTCACCTTTTGCTAAAACTGAAGTGAGTTTCCACCAGTGGTAAAACTTCAGGGTTTTTCAGCCTGCCTCACCCTGCTAGAACCTTTGCACTGACTCAGCTGGGATGGGGAAGGAAGCAGCCCTGAGTGAGAATGCCATAGACTCGCACTATTCTTACTGAAATATAGCAATTTTTCATTTAAAAAATACTTCTCAGTTTGTTGTCTGCCTTTGGTCAGTTTCCAGATGCTTGAAATGGCTGCTGTTGACAATGTTGCCTAGTTTTTTCTTTGTTTTCAGGGAAGATGATTTACTGACTTGCTCCTTCCTCCCTATTGGAAGTTTGGAACTTGGGTATTACAATGAGCAGTTCTCCTTTGTTCATCTTCTCAGTGTCCCAGCAGCTTTGAGCCTTGGCCTTCAGTGGACATTTTCCTATAAGTGATGATTCCTTTGGAGGAAGAGCCAGGGCCCTGCCACCATGCCAGGACTGGTGGCCAGACACGTCTCAGCACACACGGTTTGACTTGATTCTTCAGGGGCAACCTCATGGGCAAGATGAGCCCAATGGGAAGCATTCACAGGGTAAATAAAACCTCTTCTTGTGAATTAAAAGCTGAGACCTACACCATTCCCCAGCCTGTCAAATACCACATGTTCTCACTTATAAGTGGAAACTAAATAATGAGTGGACATGGGCATAGAGAGTGGAATAATAGACACTGGAAACTCAGAAGGCTGTGGGATGGGTGTGGGATGAGAAATTACCTAATGGGTACTAAATACACTAATCGAATAAGCATTAAACAAAAGCCTAGACTTCACCACGATGCAATATACCCATTTAACAAATCTGTACATGTACTCCCTAAACCTATATTTTTAAAAAAACCCAATTCAAAAATGGAAAAATTACTTGAATATACATTTCTCCAAAGATATAAGAATGGTCAATAAGCACATGAAAAGATACTCAATGCCATAAGGTAAACGAAAATCAAAACTACAACAAGATACCATTTTACACCTACTAAGATGGCTATAATTTTTTAAAAATACAGAAAATAACAAGTGTTGACTAGGATATAGAGAAATTGGAACCCTGGTGCTTTGGTGGTGGGGACATAAAATCATGTGGCCACTGGGAAAATCAGTTTGGTGGTTTCTCAAAAGAGCGAACATAGAACTACCATATGAGGCAGTGATTACATTCCTAGGGAATTGAAAATAATTGAAAGAATTAAAAAGCAGGGGCTCAGATAGTTGTACACCAATGTTCATAGCAACATTATTCATAATAGCCAAAAAGTGGAAACAACCCAAGGGCCCATCAAGAGAAGAATGGCTAAACAAAATGTGGCAAATACATACAATGGAATATTATTTAGCCAGCAAGAGGAATGACGGTGATATATGCCACAACATGGATTGACCTTGGAAATATTATGCTCAGTGAAATAAGCCAGACACAGAAGAACAAATACTGTGTGATTCAACTTATATGAGGTCCCTAGAGGAGGCAAATTCATAGAGACAGAAAGTAGAATAGAGGTTATCAGGGTTGGGGGAGGGGAGAAAGGGGAGTTATCATTTAATGACTACAGAGTTTTTTGGGTGGACAGTGAAAATGTTTTGAGTATAGATATTAGTGATGGTTATGCAACATTTGAATGTGTCTGAGGCCACTGAATTTTACACTTACAAATGGTTATGTTGTGTATATTTTACCACAAGAAAAAAGAAATGAAATACTGATACATGCTACAACATGGATGAACCCTGAAAATATACTAAGTGAAAGAAGCCAGATACAAAAGGCCACATATTATATAATTCCATTTATATGAAATTCCAGAATAGGCAAACCCATAGAGACAAAAACGGATTAGTGTTTGCTTAGGGCTCGGGGAAGGGGGAGTGAGGGGTTGACAGCTAAGAGGTATGTGGTTTCTTTATAAGGTGATGAAAATGTTCTACAATTGATTGTGGTGATAGTTGTATAACTTTGTAAATATAACAAAAGCCATTGAATTTTACAATTGAAACAAGTAAATTTACAGTATGTGAATTATGTCTCAATAAAGTTGTTATAAATATAAAAAGAATTATTTGAAAATTATTCAAATTATTTAAAAATATGAAAACTAGATCAAAAAGAGAAGGAGAATGCAAAGAAGGTGAGCAGAGAGAGACAGAAGGAAAAGGAGGAAGAACAGAAAATTTTTTAATCAGCAGGTAAACAAAAAATTTTTATTTCCTTATGATATAATTGTCTATATAGAAAAGTTGACTCTTCAGACAAACTCTTTGAATATCGCTGCATTCAAGGTTGGCACACTAAAATCAATAGCAGTCCGTAGTATGCTGAATAATGTCTCCCAAAGACATCAGGTCCTCCTAATCCTTAGAACCTAATGTACCTTATTTGGAGAAAGGGCTTTTACAGATGTCATGAAGTGAAGGAGACTCAGAAGCAGCTTGAGATCTGGGAGGAGAATGTTCATTGATGCCAAGGGACGAGAGTTAAGCAGTATGGAGTATCTTCCCTCTCACAGGCTGCAAAGAATCCACGTAAGATTAGGACCATGGGATTTGGCAATTAGGAGATTATATTTTTTTTCTTGGGATTCCATAACAAAATACCATAGATTGGACAGTTTAAACAACAAAAATTTATTTTATCACAGCTCTGAAGGCTGGAAGTCTACAATGAGGGTGCCAACATGGTCAGGTTCTGGTGAGGGCTCTCTTCCTGGCTTGTAGACAGCCACCTTTTTGCTGCGTCCTTACATGGTGGAGAGAGTAAGCTCTCCAGTGGCCCTTCTTACAAGGCCACTAATCTCATCATGGGGGCACCACACTCATTACCCCATCAAAATTTAATTATCTCCTAGGCCCCATCTTCAAATGCATAACATTGGAGGTTAAGGCTTCGACATATGAATTGGGGGAGGGAATACAACTCAGTCCATAGCAAAAACTGTTAATGACCTTTGAGAGCAACTTCAGGAGAGTGGGGGGAGCAGAAGCAGATGGCAATGGCAGGGAGTGGGTGGGAGTAGCCTTCTATATTTTCAGCCCTTTGTGCCTGGAACATAGTAAGAGCAGAATAGATATTTGTCAAGTGAATATTTGGGAGGAATCTCTGACTTTCACCTACCCCCTCCCTAACCTAACAGTTATACCCTGGCTTGAGTCTTACCTGCATCCTGCCTTCAAATCCCTATGGACTAACTTTACTTTAGATTCCACAAGTCTTCTGGTGAAAGTGCCCGTGTCCATGCCCCAAGTGGGCAGCAACCAGCCCTGGTCCCTGAAGCTGGGTTTCACACTGGAAAACCAAGTCTGAAAAATATCATACTAAAAGCCTACAAGATCATGATGTGATCATAGATCATAGATCTCAAAGTCCAGAATGCTTTGGGAAGGATATTTCAGGGATTACAAACAAAAAATTCCAGGAACTGGGCAGGTAACATAAATGAGAAAAGTCAGCTGCACTGAAGGCAACAGAGAGAGGTGGGGACTGTGTTAAACTGGGGCGTGTTCCCCAGGTCTGAATGGGACAGCCTCTAAAGGTCACAGGCCCAGAATTGCCAGATCTTCCTGTTTTCCGAGGGAAGCCATAATCTCAGATATTACGTAAAACTGCCGAATTGTTAATGTTAGCAATTATTTCAAATGAGTTCTGGGGGTTCAACAATGCACACCAGCCATGAGACACTTGGGCCGTGGCAAGAAGTCAATTAAGGGTAAGTGATAAAGCTCTACTACTACCTAGCAGTGGTAAAGTCAGGACCCTCATGAATCCCCAGGGCACAATGAAGGATGAGAATAAAAACAAGTTTCCCCTAAAGGCTGCCTAAATTCATGGAACACATAACCAAAATTAGAGTTGCAGACAGCACTCAGAGACGTCAGGCACATCGCTAAATGCTCAGAAAGCAGGCTGTTGACCCTGCAGCCTTCATGTCCCCATCAGAACAGACCTTGATGGGGAATGGACCAGAGGGTGAAGGTGTCGCTGGCCAACTCAGACCCAGGCTCTCACTGGGAGCAGAAGGTGAGGGGTGGCGTGCGGTGAGCGGGGGAGTCAAGAAAAACAGAATGGGTTCCATTTTCTTGACCTCTAGCGGCTTCAGTTTCTTCATTTATACATCAAGTGAGCTGAGCCTGAGACCCTCTCTCAAGTCCCTTCCACTCTGTGGTGTGCACTGCAGGTGGTGTGATTCATTTCTGCTCCCCTGCTGGGACACAGGGTTGTTTTCTGCTGGGCAGGAACAAGCAACACCTCCTGGACTTGATGAAAGCTGTCACTGCAGATTCCAACCAGTCAGCACTGAACAAGCATCTTGCAGTAAAAAAACAGTGTCAGAAACACATCTTCATAACCAGTAAACGAAGGCTGGCAAGGGAGAAAGACAAAGCTAAAGAGAAAAAACTGCTGTGATGGGTTTTTTTCTTTTCGCTCATCATCTCTTCCCTTATTAAAATGAGAGGGACAACTTAAGAAATTCTTGCTGTGGAGGATTCATTTACACTCATTTATTCATTCATTTGACAAATATTTATTGAATGCCCGCATGCTCCAGCCCCGGTGCTTGGCTTGGGGCACACAGCAAAAAGACAGGCACGCTCACGTTCTCCCAGGAAAGGACAGACATCAAATAAAAAAGCAAAATATGCCAAATTAAGATTAGAAAGATCTTTTAAGATAAGCCATGAAGAAAAGTTGCAGGGTGCTGTGACAAACACTGACGTGAGGAGGTGTGCAGACAGCCTCCCTGAAGGTGACATTTAAGGTGGAAAGTGGCGGAGGAGCATGTCGTAGGGACCGCTCAGAGGAGGGTGTTCTCGGAATAGGAAATAGCAAGTCCAAAAAATTGAGTCAGAAAGAGCTTGGCAAGTCCCAGAAACTGTCAAAAGGCCGGTTGGCCAGAGCCTGCTGACAAGGGGGTGAGGGGACTGAGCCTGAGATAGCTGGAGAGGTAGCCAGGACTCCAATGGCCATCATAAGGAGTTTGGATTTTATTCCAAGGGCAATGGAATTCTAGAACTGTTGAAGGGGGTTTAAGTAGGAGACTGATATTAACTGATTTTTTTCAAAGATCCCTCTGGCTTCTATGTGCAGATTAGATTGCAAAGAGGCAGGAGAAACCAGAGTAGGAGGCAGACACGATTGTCCAGGCCAGAGATGATGGATATGGAGAGAAGTAAATGGGCTCAAGAGACATCTCAGAGAGCGTGCCGATAGATTAAATGTCAGTGGTGCAGAAGAAGGAGGACTCAAGTATGACCCCTAGATGTTTGACCTGAGACACAGACATACGTGGGTACCGTTTACTGGGACAAGGAAGGCTGGATAAGGAGCGTGTTCAAAGAAGAAAGAATGGTTACTCTGATAAGCAAATAACTGGGCTTGAGAAACGCTGTCCTAGAGGAGCTCCCTAAATATAATGTCCCATATCACTGCTCTGCCTAAAACCCGTCCATTGCTTCTTAATGCCATTGAGACCAAAATACAAATTACTTAGCATGGAGTTTAATGTGCTTTATGGCTTAAGTCCACCTGATTCTCCAGCCTTATCTCCTTCCACTTCCTACACCCATTTCACACTCATTTTATCCTCCTTCCATCATCATCATCATTATTATTATTGTATTTATTTCATTCCACATAATTTGCATTTTGTCAAATATGCCTTTCTCTCTTTATACCTTTGAACCTTTGAGCATATTGTTTTCTTTAGCTAGAACATCTCTCCTTCTTTGTGCACTTGCTGAACTCAATTTGACTCAACTCAAAAGTGACATCTCTTCTCAGGAGCCTTCCTTGATTAATCCAGGCTAAGTTGGATAGGTTTTCTAACTGAGGAAATATAGTATTAATTTAGACACAGAGTCGGATTGCCTGAGTTCAAATCCTGACTACACCACTAAGCAGGCAGGAGTTCCTCAAGGTCAGGGACTATACGTGGGTCAAGTCTGTGTCACCCCAAAGTGCTTGGGACAGTGTTTGGCACATAGTAGGTACTCAAGGAGTTTAGAATGAACAAACACATGCATAAATGTTGCTTGGCAAAGATTCTGTGAAGAGGCATAAAAGATTTTCTTTACTGTTCATGCTAGGCTTAGAATCCCCCAACTAAGTTCTCAAATCCTCCCCTAAACTATGAGTATATTCTTCAGAAATATGCATCAGACATTGCTGAATGCACCAAATGAGAAGTAATTACGCATTACTCTCCAGTGCTTTCCCCTCTTTAGAAGAATTTCCCTACTGCGAGCCTGGCATCTACCTCGTCTCAGCGATCAAGCTATCCATGTGCCCTCCTGGATGTCTCATCTACGCACAACCTCCCTGAGGTGTTAACAGCTGGGCCAGCTGTTCTGAGGGTCCTTCAGTTCTTTCTCCAGTTCTCAGTAATGATAGTACCACCCTGAGAGGTTGAGCCATAATTACCTCCACCCCACATATGTGTTCTCTAGATTTCCTTATTCAACCATCCAAAAAATATCACATTAGTCTGGAGATTGGTGCCACATAGTGGGAGGCAGAGGGGAAAGAAAGATGGCAAGATGTCCAGGCCAAAGACCTGGTTCAGCAAGTTAGGAGACCTTGGGTAACAACTCTAAATCGAATCTCCAAAATGGGCATAAAGAAGGTTCCTGCCCTGCAGGGGTTCCTGCATATGGGAAGGTATGTTATTATACAAGTACTTTGAAAACTTTCTATGTAAAAAAATTTCCGTGTAAAAATCATATAATTTGGCAGGAATTTAATGATGCTCCTAGTCATTCATTCTCTCAATATTGTAAGAAGTGCTTTAAACATCATTGTCTAGTTTATTAAAATCAATTATTTGGCATAGTTTGTGCTCTGTTCCAAGGCACTCAATAGAGCAAACTCAGGTCTCTGGGTTTCCAGTGCACTAATTTTTCCATTTTCTTGGACAGTGGGTCCCGGTCAGCTGGAAGCTGCTGCCCCTACTCAGGGGCACCCCACATAGTCCTCTACTCTTTGTCTGCCAAGCCTCAGTTGCTCCCCTTTTCTTCATGGCTTTAGCACTCCTCAAGACCACAAAGCCATCTGTTACACAGAGGGGGCTTTTGCTTCTGCCTGAAGGTTTTGGCCCCTGGGCTGAGATCCAGCTGTTAGCAGCAGAGGGAAACCAGCATTCATTGTTTCATAACAATTCTTCATGCCTCTTCACTGAATCCTCACCAAGCAACATTCGGGCATACATTCACCCATTCAATCTTTTCCTGCATACCTACTATGTGCCACGCACTGTCCCAGGCAATGGGGGTACCAGAGTTGACCCAGACCTAGAGAACTACCAGAGGATCAGTAGTAGAGTCAACAACACAGGTAGGTTGTGATTTTACATTTAAAGTGTTCTTGGAGTTCACTGAGTCTAATCTTCTCATTTTACAAATGGAAACATTGCTCCAGGATTCTAAGTACTCATCTGACATACATTTGTAAAATTATTGCTATTGTTTGTTCCTCCCTGCCCCTCTAAACTAAAATATAAGGTCCATAAGAAGAGGAACCTTAATCTATTTTGTTCATTATTTTATCTTCAGTGCCTTACATAATGTCTGGCATGCAGCAAATACTCAATAAAAATATGTTGACATTAAAAAAAATAATAATAAGATAGGTACAAAGGAAGAAACAAAGGCAAAGAACTTTTAAGTAACTTGCCTAAGATCACATAGCCAGGAGTAAATGGTAGAGCTGGGATTCAGTCAAACCCAGACAGTCCAGCTTCAAAGTCCACACTGCTGACTACTACCTGTCCGTCTTACTGAGTGGGGGTGGGATGCAGGCTGCCAGCCCTCCCCACACCTGTCGGGATGCCCCGCCTCCACCACCGCAGGCCAGACAGGGCCCGATCTCCAGCCGGAGAGCAGAGACCATACCAGTGGCAGCCCAGGCAATGAATGAGAGAGGAGTTTGTCCTCTGCTGTTTTTTCCTAGCCCTCAGTCAGCCTGAGAGAGCAGTTTTCCAGCATCTCCCAAGTCACACAGAAAAGCCCCTGGAGACACAACAGGGACCAGGCACACAGACTCCCACCTTTCAGCTGAGCCCTCTCCACTCTTCCATGTCATCAAGCCCTGCAGCCTCTTTTGCCCTGTACCTGACTTCGAGGAAACAAATCATCAGTCTCCAATGAGTGCTGACATTTGAGTGAGAAACGTCAACAGATGGGTTGAGACAGATCTGCCGACTGGATTCAGGGGGCTCATGAATGTGGTGTCAAAAGTGCATGCCAGGGGCTCCCGGGCAAAGTACTCCAGCTGGCCCCGAGCAAGGCAGGCCTGTGGAATCCGGACAGAGGCCTCACGCCTGCCAGCCCTGAGTCTCTTCCCATTAGCACATTTTTGCAGCTGCTTCCTACTGTCGAAGAACAGACAGACTCCCGTCTCCTTTGTGCTGGTGTTTCCAGGTCCCAGCTGAGTCTGTATCAGCGCCTTTCATACCCTGCAATATGAGGAATCTGGCATGAAAAGCCCCCTAACTCTGCTACTGTTTCAGGGACTCACAGATGCTTTCCCACCATCATTCACCCATGTTTACTGAGCGTGGATGTGCCAAGCGTGGTGCTCAATGCCAGAGACCAAGTGGTGAATAAAACAAAATGGTCCCTGGCCTCAAGAAACTTATGGTCCAGTGGGGACACAGGTGATTACAACAAGGGCTTGCAAGCGCAGGGCCGGGGACCCTAGCTTAGTCTGGGTGGTCAAGGAAGGCTTCCTGGGGGAAGATATCTCTAATCTGATACTTGAAAGACGAATGGACTTTAACCAAGCAAAAGTTAGAGGAAGGAGAACCAGGTGAAAGGGTGTTGAGGTGGAGAGAGGAGCATAAGCAGAGATCTCAGTTTGTGAGGAAACCCTTGGCTGTGAAGGAATGGATCGTGGGAGAATGTGAGGCGAAGGGTGGCACATCTTCACAAAAGGCTTGCAAACCAAGTTAGAATTTGGACTTAGGAAGACAACAGAAGCCACTGTTAGGTTTTATGTAACAGGAGTGTGTCTGACTAGCCTCACCTTCCCATGGCCGTGATGCTAGTGTGCAGTGAGCTGGCCCTTCCTGAGCACTTTGGCCCACACAGGGAGGAGGGAAGGAGTTTTGATTTGAATGTAAGTTCAAAATTTTGATTGACCTGTGCTGTGACTGATGTTATGGGGTCCAACTGGGCTGTGTCTGGGGGGACTCCACAGGGCCCAGTCAGTCACAGCTCTTGGAAAAACTAAAGTCTTCCATCTTACAGCCCGTGCGTTGAAGCTCCACTCAAACCAGGTCTGCAGGGTCAGGGACTGGCTGGCTGGCTTACTGCAGCGAACTCCAGAGGGAACCAGAGCCAGGCCTTGGAGGAAGAAGTTTGAGGAGAGAGGCAGATGTTTCCACATAAAAGAGTAAACTCGAACTTTCACTTTCTCTTGGCCTTGGGGCAGGTATGAACAGCAACACCAGAACATCCAGCCTTTTTACCAGAAACAGCAGTGCTTTCACAAAGGAACCACCCTGACAGAGTCTAATTCCTCAAAGCCACAGAGCTCAGGCTAGTGATGGCAGAAGCAAGAGCAGGGAAGTCCTGTGAGCTCATCCGGGTGGAGATGGTACTGTAGGAAGTCCGGGCACTGCGCTCAGCAGGAGTGGGACTCCAGTCATGTGGGAAGTCAAAATAAAGAACAGGTGTCACCGCGGGCCTGGTTGGAAGAAGGCTGGTTACCTCACAAAGAGGGAAACTAAGAGTCCCACAAATGTGAATTGTGGTTCCGCCAGTGGAGATGGGGGAGTGGAATTTCCTCTCACTGTTTAGGAAGGAAGATTTCACCGGCAGGTCTCTGGACTAGACAGAGCGCTCTGCTTCTGCCTGTGTGTGGCACCACCCTCAGAGGGGCGTCAGGAAGAAATGAGGCCGTGGTGCTCAAAAGCTCCCATTAGTCTTTACCCTTCAGAGGCCATTTTGAAAAGACAGCTGAAAATTTCACAAACATAAATATTAACCATGTCTTGAGTTGCACAAACAGGAATGATGAGTACCTCTCAAACAAGAAACAAGCAGCTATTTCACAGACATACAAAGAACAAAAATCATTCCGTGGAGACACATCTTCCCATCTCTGCACACCACAACTCAAGTGCCCAGGCTTGAGGCTTACCCAGGCACTGTGCTCTGAGAGGAGAGTATTTATTGATGCAGGCGAGACCAGCATGGACTAGCGTGGGCCAGCTGTGACTAAGTCTGGCTTCTAAGAGTGACTTTATAAACCAAGGGACTCTTTTGGGGATCAGTGCAAATGACAAGTGTGCTGGGAAGTGGACCATTATGCCAGAAGGCTGGAGTCATTGAGTTCATTTTTCCATCTGGACAAAAAGGTTGAAGAAGAAAACCCCGCAGAAGCTGGTAGGGACTTAGGGAGGAGAACAGTTGATAAGATTCATCAAATATATAAAGAGTTATATGGAAGATGGTGAGCAAGATCTTTGTAAATCCACAGGGGAAAATTGAGAAAATGCACTTAACTGGCCACTCAGTCCTCTAACCCATTTTGCACACTCTCTTCTCCCAAGTACTAACCTCTGCTGCAAAGTGATTTAGAGAGTCTTGGAGTTTGTTTGTGCTTCAAGACCATGTGTAACTCATTCTATGACTTTATCTCTGTAGCTGTCATTTTTCGAAACGACTGCCATACAGGTACTGACCAATGTTTAACAGACTATATGATCATTAGTAAAATACAGGATTTCATGTGAGTAGACACATTACCTTAGCTATCACTTCTGTCCTTGAAACTCCCCTCACCACCATGGCCACAGTCACCAGCACCCTTTAAAAATGCTGATAAATAGGCATCAAAGATTTAGAGAACTTTCTAGGCTTCTCTCACATCACACTTAGATTCAAGCCCTCTCATTCTAGTCTGATTTCCTAAAATGCCATCCTGTTCCCCCAAACCTAGAATCTCCACACGCCCTGTAGGTGGATGACCCCGTTGTGTTGAGATGCTGGTTTTGTTCTTTGTTTCAGCCCTAACTCATTTGCTGTCTCATCCTTAGTTTCATTTCACAGCCTCCAGGCAAATCCTACTCAACAGGACCGATCAGCTCCAACACCACAGCTCAGCCCCATAAAGACGGCTTCTCTTCTCTGGGAGGAGAAACTCACAAGTACTGCTGGCCAAAGTGCTAACATAAGATCAGGAAGACCTAGACAACATCTCCCAAATGGCATTCTTTGTAACAAATCACGCTAACGTATCACAAAAATCGGGATTCCATGGTCAGATGAGAGGCAGAAATACTGGGTTTAAGTTCATCATTCAATCCCAATGCCTAGAGCAGTGCCTGACACATAATAAGTATACAGTAATTATTGTTGGTTGAACCCATGAACTAAATACAAATCTACGGGACTTCTCAGAAACTTTAATGTGTGGTATGAATTATAAATCTCTAAGAGGGTGATACTTTTCTCAAAACCCGCCCAAGAGATCTCTCTCTTATTTTTCACTGAATGCCAATTAACATCTCATGAAACACTGTTATGCTGAGGAACATAGTTTGGGAAATGCTGACCTAGTTCCTTTTTCCCCTCCAATGCGATTTATTCACTATGCTTTAGCCAGTTGTAGCTTTTGAGCCAAAGCTACTTAACAATAAAAAACTATTTTTTATAATAGGGCACAATTTTCTCCAAATCATGAAAAAGAGGTTCCCATCTATGCACTCAGCTTTTCACAGAATCTCCCAAAAGAGCCCAAGAGGAGAGAATTATTGGCCCTTTGGAGGAGTCATATGCACTGAAGGTCTTGACTGATTGGTTGGATTCCAAACAATACAGGCTTTGGGGTAATTTGTTGTGAGTTTTTTGGCCCAAAATACCTGAACCAAATAAAATTAGGTTTCCACAGTTTTTAATTTCAGGATGGTTTTTATGCAGTAGCTTTACTTTAAGGGGCATCTATCCTAGAAGATTAAGTGCCAGATAATGTTTAACAGAACTGTGCCTCAGTGTTCCAGAGACTCCTGCCTCCTCCTGTCTTCTGTGGAAGCCAAGAAAAGAACCTAAAGCTTTTCACACATCTTATGCCCTATGTGTATTCGCAATTATTTATAATAATATCACATCTAACTCAGAAATCATTTACCAGAAAGAGAAAAGAATTATTAAGTTGAAATGGCCTCAGAATGAACAAAAGAGACATTCCACGGTTTATGCCCTGAAATTTATACACCTTCCTCATTGTAGTAACCCTCATACTTTCATTCAGAGTCAATTTATTTTTATATCACACACAATTCTAACAAGTTTAAGAACTTGTATAAAAGTTTAGGAACCAGTATAAAATTCTAAGAGTTGTTTTCTTTCTTTCTTTTTTTTTAACAGCAGACTGGAGCTCTTCAGCATGACGGGCAAATGTCCCTACTGTAATGATCTGCTTCACTTCTTGTCTTGGCACCACTTTTGTTTTTATAGCTATGGTCACTATCATTTTATATGTATAAGCCTGACCGATCTCTCAGCTCTGGAAGCAATCTACCTTGGGAAGGACAGGCAGAAAGAGGACCTCCACATCCTGCTGGTGTTAGAGTCCTGCTCTGACCATAGCACTCCAGTTGTCTGTGATCTGAGTTCCACCATATTCTGCAGATATGGCCCTGCTTTAGACCAGTCTGGTCCCCTGTGAAGTCAGTTTTGGGCCAGTCCACCCTTAGGGCACTCTAATTTAAAAGCCTATTTTTTTTTCTTTTACGTGCAATGACTCTATTTTTCAAAGCTAAAAATCAGTATACAAAGTCTAATGACAAATCATTTTCTGACTTACAAGTCATATTTGGTGGCATACTTAACGAATTATTTTATTGAAGCAAAATCCATGTAAAGAAATAGATTTGTATTTCTATATATTTATATATAATCAGCTTTGCAATTTTTAAACATCGTAAGTTGAAATTTTCTTTAAAAATCTGGATTATATGACCACTTTTATTCCATATACCTATAAGTAGACATATCTGCTTGTTATGTTAACTTTATTTCTCTATGCTTTGGGGATATTTTTGTATATAAAATACTAAGAGTTTCATAGAACTCTTGGTAATCCTTAGAGGGAAGAGCTAACACAATTGGAAAAATTATTGCTGGTATAAGTAGCCCTGAGTTAGGACCAAATTAACATGCATTTTTTAAAAGGCAAAAGATTTATATGATCTGAAGAGAAACCAGAATATGATTTAATCTTTTTGTATTATTTCTCACATTAATAACCAAAGTTGTATCAACGGCTGCCTAACACAACACCGGACTGATTTCCAATATTCCTCAGAGCAGTGATTTGGCAAAGGCTAAATCACAGATTGGGGAAATATGAAGTTTTCATCATTGTTATTTTCTTATTATTACAATTTCAGTTATTTACTCTGTGGGCCAAAAGATAATGTTTTTAAATTCCTAGTTTGATAGGATTTTTCCCCCTTTTTATTATTGTTAATATCTGATGTTATTGCCTTTTGATTAGAGAAAAATTCTCTTTAATATTTCTACTTTTAACATTTATTGAGGGATTTTGTGTGTGTCCTAAAACAGATTTTAGCACACACATGGACAAACTTGCTCAAGCATTTTGATTTTTATGGCACTAGGAAAAAATGAGGCCTGTTTCCTTTATGAAAAAGAAAAGTAGCCCATTTCTATGCTTATAGAAATACGTGTCTCCCTCTGGGGAGAGGAGTTGTGGTTTCTTGGCTAAGTCAAACAGGCAGGTCCTGCTCAGAAGCCTTTTATAGTCTGGGGATCTGGGCTGCATTTGTCTCATCTATAGAAATAAAGCAAAGAACAAGGGCTACTGTCAGTTTCAACTGAAATAAAGTGTATGCAAGTGCTCTGACAGGGGCTATAAAAATAAAAGCACATTATTACTAATGGGGTAGGGATTCCAGCTAAGCACCATGGTGTAAATGTGGTCAGGAGATGAGGAGTAAAAACTCCTAGGAACCCCTAAAGCCCAGACCCACCAGTCCTTAAAGCTACAGAAACACACCTCTGGCAGGATGCAAGAAAGACTCAACCTGTCCTTTTCTACCTCTGGTCCTGGATATCTGCTCACCAGACCACCTGTGAGGAGAGAAAGTAATGTAAAATCAATGGTAATAGAAGAAAGCAATGTGTACTCATTCTTGTGAGCCTGGCTATGTTAATATTGATGCTTTCTTGGGACAATGACTTACCTGTAAGTCCAGCTGATCTGGTTGATCTGGCTTCAATTCTCGAAGCAATCCACCTTGGGAAGGATGGGACAGGATAAGGAGCTTTTATATTGTTCCTA
>NW_012143856.1:150684-152540 GCF_000956105.1 Propithecus coquereli | reverse complement strand
ATATATGTATATATATAAAATAATTGTAATAAATATAGGTGTGTGTGTGTGTATATATCAATCAGGAGGTTTGGACTGGTGTCAAGCCAGTCCTTTCACTGGGATCATGAACACCTCGTACTTCTACAGTTCCTTGGATGTCTGTTGTCAGGCCAACTGAAGTATCCAACTAGTTCTCTACCAGAACAGTGTACATGGAGAGCAAATAGTCTACCTGCAGCAATTATGCATCTCAGGCCAAGACTAGCTTCATTAGTGTTCCCTCTGTACAAAACTTACTGCAAACGGGGAGCTGCCTCTCTCCAGACCGTATCGGTGGGTGAGGCTGGATATCAGGGTCTCCCCAGTAGTATGACTCACTCACTCACTCAGCAGTTAGCACACGTCTGTTCCCCTTAGGCTCATATACTCCTCTGTGCCTATGTTCTTTAATCACTCTTTCATTCAACTAAGATGTACTGATCTCCTTCAATGAGTCAGATTTGCCTAAAATGCTTTTTTTTTTAAAATAAAAAACCTTTGCCTTTTATTCTTCAGAGCCAGCCCACATATTACCTCCTCAGACAGTATTCTTTGTGAAAAACTGCTCAATGCATAGATCATATTTCATTTTTGCCTTCTCACACACGGCCTTCCTTATCAGACCATGAGCATCCTAAAGGCAGGGCCCAGGCTGTATTCATATTTTAATTCCGAGCTCTGACTGCTGGCACAGAGTAGACATTCAATCCATGCTTGTCAAGTTGAGTTCCATGTGACAAATCCTGGGTCAGACACTGAGGATGAAAAGGCGAGTGAGACAATAACCTTGCCTCCAAGGAGTTCACAATTGTCCACTTTCAGGTATTTGGGGACTCGTTACATACGCCTGGGAAGTATTCATGTCCCTTTCTGTTTTTCTTTGTTCTTTCCATCCCTGGATTAAATATTAAGCAAAATAACACACAGCTAGGACACAAGGCAAAGGGTCACCGTGGAGTTTTTTCTTTGGCTTTCGTGCCCTTAACTCTTTCACCGCCACTCTTGACTTCACTAGAGTGTTTTTGTAATTGTCTTTATTGGCTGTGTTCAACTCTAATCTACATTGTTAAAAAAAAACATTTTCTTTGGCATGGTGAGTGATTAAAGTATAAAAGTTTGGTGTGAGGTTGTCATCAGATATCACATTTGTTTCCATCTCATAATGTGAGAGTTTCACTTCCATCCAGTCTAAACACAGGGTGGGGTCTAACTAGGCATTTACCTCATCAGCTGAGTTATGTAACAGAACCTTTATTTTAAGCAATGGAAGAGCCAAGGGGCACCATTGTTGTGCTGTGCTTAGGGCATCCGCTGGCTTTAGTCCAGCCCTGATCCTCTGGTTACTTGTTGGTTAACTCCGGTGAAAGTCTTGTTGCAGAGAAACATAAAAAGTCTGGATTAAAAAAAGGAATCTTGGTTGTCTTGTGTGATCCGACCCTGGTCTAACTGCTCAGTCCTTTTCTTACATGTACGCAGCCCATGCTTCCATTCTAGTTAACACTCACTTTCTCCAAAGATTACTTCTCTACACAGTATAGACTTTCCTTGCCCTCCTGTTCACTTATCTAGAGTCTACACCTTAGGAAGACTCTGCTTTAGTCCCTCCCCCTCCCCAGGGTCTGCTCAGAAAATGTCTAGAGCTCACAACACATTGCATAGAATAATAGACAGGGAGTGCCATTATCCAATGGCCCATGAATTCTCTTGGATTACTCTTAAATGTTAACATATATAATTATATTTTCACTCTGGGAGGCCGAGGTGGGAGAATCATTTGAGCTCAGGAGTTTGAGACCAGCCTGAGCAAGAGAAAGACCCCCATCTCTACTAAAAAT
>NW_012143856.1:144577-150474 GCF_000956105.1 Propithecus coquereli | reverse complement strand
AGTCCCAGCTACTCAGGAGGCTGAGGCAGGAGGATCGCTTGAGCCCAGGAGTTTGAGGTTGCTGTGAGCTAGGCTGATGCCATGGCACTCTAGCCCAGGCAACAGAGTGAGACTCTGTCTCTAAAAACAAACAAACAAAAAGAATACTTAAGTCATGGTTAATACATTTTCTTTTCTTGGATTGAGCTTCAGCAGTTGTTAGAAAAATCCCACTCAGTGTGGTGTAGTGGTGTGCTTAACAAGTTTTGAAATCAGTCTGCAATGTTGTTAAACAGTCTGAGCCTCAGTTTGCTCATCTATTGAATGGGGATAATAATAGTCCTGCCTGCATGGGAGTGTTGTAATGATTAGATGATGGCATGGCTGTAACATGCATGGTGGCTCATGGCAGGCACACAGTGGCAGCGGAGGTTCATTATTGTTATAGTTCTATGCTACTCTAAATTCATTTCCTTGCCCGCCTTGCTCAGGTCAGCAGTCCCTGCTCATGGCTCCACGGACTCAGTTCTGCTGTCTGTAGATACTTGAGATATTGAGACTTCCTTGTTTAGACTCTTCTCAGTTCCTCCTTCAGGCTACCATCCTGCAATTGTTGAATGACAAGAGAGAATCTTACATTAACAAGGAAGAGAAACTCTCCACTGCTCTTCAGGAAGACACATAAGGGAAGGTTCAAACTTCCCATAATTATCTTTATTTAAATTTTCTCAGGAATACCTTCCACCCAGGATACTGCCTTGCCCCTAAGTGAGAGATACTGAGAGAAGATTCTTGAATCTGTCTGAATTTGGATTAAAGAGTGACAGTAATGATCTGTGATTTGGGAAGAGAGAGAATGAGGAGAGACAGGGGTCCTATAAATAACTAAAACCTGGAAAGCATTTTTTTTTAACAAACATTTACTGTGTCCCTACTGTTCATGTTGCCCTGTACTACAAAACACAGACTGAGACCTCCAGGAACTGGCTGTCTAATTGGGGGTTAAAATATATATTTTTTCTTTTCTTTTTCTCTTTTTTTTTGAGACAGGGTCTCACTCTGTTGCCGGGCTAGAGTGCCATGGAGTCAGCCTAGCTCACAGCAACCTCAAACTCCTGGGCTCAAGCGATCCTCCTGTCTCAGCCTCCCGAGTAGCTGGGACTACAGGCACATGCCATAACACTCGGCTAACTTTTTGTTTCTATTTTTAGTTGCACGGCTAATTTTTTCTATTTTTACTAGAGACAGAGTCTCATTCTTCCTCGAGCTAGTCTCGAATTCTTGAGCTCAAGCCATCCTCCTGCTTCAGCCTCGTAGAGTGCTAGGATTACAGGCACGAGCCACTGTGCCCTGCCCTAAGTATTCTTTATAATCATGAATTGTTTCCAGAGCCGATTTTCCTGAAATGACTCCAAATACATTTTAAAGTAATTCCCAAGTGTTTGGGCTCATTATGTTCAAGAAAGCTTGGAGGATTATAGAATGAAATTATTATATGACACAGCAAGACCAACTGCCTGCTTTGGCCAATCCTGCAAGCCTCATCAACCACAGGCTAAAAAGTTAATTTACCTGTTAGGCAGAGCAGAGCAGAAGAAAGCAGTGCTCTGAGTGAGCTGCCAGACGCAGCCAGGGATCCAACCTTTACTGCTGGGCTCTAATTGCCTTTACTGTAGATACGGTGGGCAGGATTAAAGATACGAAGATCGCATTTGGTTATGAGTCATTCAGCTACTGGAAGGGGGTGATTGGCAGTTCAAGAAAATTTTAGGCTCAGTGTTCTAGAGCTGTGTTTTAAAAAACTCATCGGTTACCTGTTAGATCAATTTAGTGAATAGTAACCAACATGACAGAGAGAGAGGGGGGTGGGGAAGGAAGGAAGAACGGAAGGAAGGAAGGAAGGAAGGGAGGAAAGGAGGGAAAAGAAGGGGAAGAAGAAGGAAGGGAGGGAGGGAGGGAGGGAAAAAGAAAAAAAATAAAGCGTATTCCATACAGTATGGTCAAGTATTGTTTTGTGAAACAATTTTCAGTTGAAATAATTTTTTAATATACATATTTACTGAAACATGATGTAAAAATGATTTTTTTTTCCTTTGGTGACAGTCTAAAAGCACTTGAGAAACACTGGCCTTGATCTTTGAAGTAAATAGTTTCTTTAAAACATGGACTATCAGATTTCCACCATTGTTGGGCTGAGTGGGAAACACTTCCAAAATTTTGGTTTCTACCCACCTAACAGCTCACCGTAGAAGTTCAAGGACAATCTTTAGGTTTGTTTTAACTGTGTCTCCAAAGTTCCTTCCCAATCCTGGATTCTCAATTATAGGAGGAGGCAGAGAAAACTTGAGTGATCATTTCCTGAACGCTTTTCTTACCACCTAAGAAACCTTCAAACGTTAAGTTTCTGATCATTTCCTGGGTAGTGCACTGAGTTCTGGAGTGGAGTCTTGGGGAGCCCATGAGGAGCGAGTGACCGTACTCTGCGCTCCCACTGCACCTGACCAGGCAGAGTTGTCACAGTCTCATCATTTGTCTCTCACCAAATTGTGAGCCCCTTGTGCTAGGAACCGTGTTTTCTATCCCTGCATTCCCACCGTTCAGTGCCTTGTATGAAGGCACTTCCTAAAAGTTCAGTAAATAAGAGATGAGCGTATCACATTTGCTATCATTTAAAGTCAGCTAGATGGAGCACCACATTTAAATTTGTTAAGTCCTTTCATTAATCAAAGGGTTAATGAGATTTGCTTGCACAGTACATGTCTGGCTTTGAACCCATTTAGAATTCCTGTTTCTGCAATTATCAGGATTAAACGAAGATTTCCAAGTTGCAGGGAAGACTCTAGGAGATGTGTGTCCCCATCCCATAAATGGTGGCCTCCAGTAAGAGTTGCCCAGAGACCAATTATTAGCATAAGACAGCAAAGAATATCTGGGGCCTGATGTGGTGCTCGCGTCTGTAACCCCAGCACTCTGGGAGGCTGAGGCAGGAGGATCACTTGAGGTCAGGAGTATGAGACCAGCCTCAGCAACAGCGAGACCCCATCTCTACTAAAAATAGAAAGAAATTAGGATACCCCAATTACCTTGATTTGATTAATTCCCATTGTATGCCTGTATCAAAACATCCCATGTATCCTATAAAGATACACAACTATTATGTACCCATAAAAATTAAAAATAAATTTAAAAAAAAAGAAATTAGCTGGGCAACCAAAAATGGAAAAAAAATTAGCCAGGTGTGGTGGTGCACACCTGTAGTCCCAGTACTGTAGAGGCTGAGGCAGGATGACCGCTTGAGCCCCGGAGTTTGAGGTTGCTGTGAGCTAGGCAGACGCCACGGCACTCTAGCCTGGGCAACAGCAGAGTGAGACTCTGTCTCAAAAAAAAAAAAAAAAAGAAGAATATTTGGGAGAGGAAAAAGTATCATGTTTGGGTTGGAGACTCCTAAACAAAGGAGGAATGGGACAAATCTAAGCCCAGATTCTCAGAGAGAATCCAGTGGGAACAGGAACATACCCAGAGGCTGGAGAAGATGCAGGGATACCACACTGGAAGACACATGAAGGTTGGCAAGGAGACACATTTCTAGGGGGCATCTGTTCAGTGTCTCCCAGCTGTTCCCCAACTTTGCTCCAAGAGAATTTATACCAATCCTTGAGAGAGAGGGCTATTAAAAATTGAGACCATGTAGCACCCTTTCTGTGATAATTCAGGAGATGTAACTCTAGAGGGGAAGGACTGTCTCTTCTCAGTCCACTAAGTGTGAATGTCTCCAAAAACAATGTCATCAGAGGGGGCCTTAAAGTTAATCAGTAGGGAAAAGGAGATCATGGCAGTAGCAGCTCCTGTTTAGACCACCCAACATGAGTCACAGTATGGAGTTTGCACAGAAATACTCTAAAAGGTATCAGGAAGAACTATGGAGTCTCTCAGAGACTTTGAGGAAAGGAGAGTCCTGAGAGGTATTCTGGTCCTGATTGTTGCTGTAGGGGTGGAAAGGGAGTGATCCACTTCCGCCCATGGTAAAGGGTCTCGGCCAATGCCCCATAACAACAGTAAAAACCCAAACAGGTTAACAAGAGAAAAGCATAACAAATTTATTACATGCACACATGTGCATGGGAGTCATACAAAATATGAACTCAAAGAGGAACCAGATGGTTGAGGCTTAAATGCCCTCTTCATAGGCGAGAGGAAAATGGTGGAATGAATAGACCCAATGCTCAGACAATAATTAGTAAATTATTCTCTTTGGGAAGGTGAGGGGCAGAATTGCACAGGAACAAAGGTTGTCTTGTTATGCAGATAAAGTCTCCCAGGTTATCTCTCAGAGCTGCCCTCAGAAGAATTGAAGAAAAGTCTGTCTGGGCATGGTGACAATTCCCAGTCTTTTCTCTGGTGGTTAATCTTTCCTTGTTATTTGATGAGATTCCTAGGGACAGGGTTTAAGACAATTTCAATTCTTTTGAGAGAAGTTTTTCTCAGTCAGATAAGGGAATTCCAAAGAGAGCCTCTTACTGCATTTGGCGTGGGAGAACAAGAGGAGGCTAGGGGGGCCTTGATTCTGAGGAGCTCCCAAGGCCTCTCAGTAAGTCGAAGTGCCAGTCATTGAGGTATCACTTTCTGAGCTCCAACATTGGGGAACAGCTCAAAGCTAAAGTTAGCTTTCATTCCTGTCACCATTATTAGCTAACTCATTATTTGACCTTTGTCAGCTGATGTGGTTTGGCAAAAACAGGGCTGCCCAGCATTGTGGAAAATCCTTCAGCATAAATAACCCTTTTTCCAGAGAATTCAGATATCTGCCATCCCAACCCTGGGGGTCTCATTCATGTCCAGGAAATGTGTTAATGAGTCAGGCCCTGTGAGCATAATTTCATTATTAAAGACTGTTCCTATTCTATGAGGAACTATAGCTCTGGACTCTGACCCTCTCAGCCTATTCTAATTTTAGGATGTGGGGTTCCATGGTACAAAGCACACTGATCTATGAAGCCACAGAAATCCCTTCTGAAATTTCAGCTGGGTAATACTGTTTTGTTTCTATTCTGTTATCACACTACTTTACAACTTGTACCAAAACATCTAGGAAATTTTCAAGCTTTGAATAACTATTGAAAGAGACTTATACAAAGCAATACTGCTATTGACTCATGGTTTCCAATAAGAGAGATAAAAAACAGACTCTCTATTTCTTAAGAATAATCTATCCATTGAAATGTCATGTGCTTGTGTTGAAGACATTTGATGTTCCATGGTGTATAAGTTCTTGGGAAGTAGAGTCTGTCCTCATATTAAAAGAGAAAGAAAATATTAGGACTCATGTTTTTAACATTTTAATTTCTATACTGAATGTTAGAATGAAAATTACCAAAGAAAGCTATAACTGCCTTGTATTTTGCATCTACCATGTGACAAGTGCTTTACATGCAATATCTTATTTAATCCTTAATATAATCCTATGATCAAACCTGAAATATTTCTTTGCTGGTTGGTATATACTTGCTGCCCTGACACCACCAAGTAATAGTCCCCTCTCACTCATGCATACACCACGCTACCATTTCTTTTACCTTTCCAGGGAAAGGGATCCCTTTTCATGATTGAAGACTAAATTATTAATGCCAGTGACTACTGTGATTGGTCAGTGTCCATGTTGTACCTGTGCTTAAATATCTCTAATGTCAGCCCTGCCTGTGAGATAGATATGGTTATCCACATTAGAAGATGAGGAACCAGAAGCTTTAAGGAGTATGACAGACCCTATTTTCCAAAATTGGCTACAAAAATATTTCCAATTATACATGCTCTTCAAGAACCAGTTGGAGGCCGGGCGCGGTGGCTCACGCCTGTAATCCTAGCACTCTGGGAGGCCGAGGCGGGCGGATTGTTTGAGCTCAGGAGTTCGAAACCAGCCT
>NW_012143856.1:143350-144527 GCF_000956105.1 Propithecus coquereli | reverse complement strand
GTCAAGTATTGTTTTGTGAAACAATTTTCAGTTGAAATAATTTTTTAATATACATATTTACTGAAACATGATGTAAAAATGATTTTTTTTTCCTTTGGTGACAGTCTAAAAGCACTTGAGAAACACTGGCCTTGATCTTTGAAGTAAATAGTTTCTTTAAAACATGGACTATCAGATTTCCACCATTGTTGGGCTGAGTGGGAAACACTTCCAAAATTTTGGTTTCTACCCACCTAACAGCTCACCGTAGAAGTTCAAGGACAATCTTTAGGTTTGTTTTAACTGTGTCTCCAAAGTTCCTTCCCAATCCTGGATTCTCAATTATAGGAGGAGGCAGAGAAAACTTGAGTGATCATTTCCTGAACGCTTTTCTTACCACCTAAGAAACCTTCAAACGTTAAGTTTCTGATCATTTCCTGGGTAGTGCACTGAGTTCTGGAGTGGAGTCTTGGGGAGCCCATGAGGAGCGAGTGACCGTACTCTGCGCTCCCACTGCACCTGACCAGGCAGAGTTGTCACAGTCTCATCATTTGTCTCTCACCAAATTGTGAGCCCCTTGTGCTAGGAACCGTGTTTTCTATCCCTGCATTCCCACCGTTCAGTGCCTTGTATGAAGGCACTTCCTAAAAGTTCAGTAAATAAGAGATGAGCGTATCACATTTGCTATCATTTAAAGTCAGCTAGATGGAGCACCACATTTAAATTTGTTAAGTCCTTTCATTAATCAAAGGGTTAATGAGATTTGCTTGCACAGTACATGTCTGGCTTTGAACCCATTTAGAATTCCTGTTTCTGCAATTATCAGGATTAAACGAAGATTTCCAAGTTGCAGGGAAGACTCTAGGAGATGTGTGTCCCCATCCCATAAATGGTGGCCTCCAGTAAGAGTTGCCCAGAGGCCAATTATTAGCATAAGACAGCAAAGAATATCTGGGGCCTGATGTGGTGCTCGCGTCTGTAACCCCAGCACTCTGGGAGGCTGAGGCAGGAGGATCACTTGAGGTCAGGAGTATGAGACCAGCCTCAGCAACAGCGAGACCCCATCTCTACTAAAAATAGAAAGAAATTAGGATACCCCAATTACCTTGATTTGATTAATTCCCATTGTATGCCTGTATCAAAACATCCCATGTATCCTATAAAGATACACAACTATTATGTACCCATAAAAATTAAA
>NW_012143856.1:112222-140205 GCF_000956105.1 Propithecus coquereli | reverse complement strand
TATCTCAAAAAAAAAAAAAAAAAAAGAAAGAACCAGTTGGAGTCTATCTCTTCTCCCCCAGAAATTAGGTGGGCCTCTGTCTCAATGAATAGAATGAAGTGGAAGTAATGGCGTATGACTTCTGGGGCTACATTAGCAAAGCAATACAGTCTCCACTTGGCTCTCTCTTTTGGGATACTTGCTGTGGAATACAACCACCCTGTAGAAGAAGCCCAGGCCACATGAAGAGGTCACATGTAGGTGCTCTGGCTGACAGCCTCTGCTGAGGTACCAGCTGACAGCCAGCATCAACACCCAGACATACGAGTGAATGAGCCTTCAGATGATCTCAGCCCCCAGCTGTTGAGTCACCATCCAGCCTTTGAGTCTACCAGCTAAGGCCCCAGATGTTATGGAACAGAGAAAAACTGTCCTGCTATGACTTGTCTAAATTTCTGACCCCAAAATTTTTCAGTATGCAACATGGAGGGAATCTGTTACATGGAAATGCATAATAATAACAGAAAAGTTAAACAATTTTCTCAAGCTCATAGAGCTAGGAAGTGGTAAAACCAGGATTTCAACCTAAAATCACCTGACTTCAAAAGCTAGCATTCTTAACTACCAGGTGACATTACTCCTGTGGCTACAACAACAAGAGGCAACATGGGTAGGGTGAAGATGCTAGCTGGATATCTGAGGTTGATGGATGGGCCGGGGCTGGCATTATCCGCCATGGTGTTAACCCAGGCTCCTTTTATCCTGTGGCTCAGCTGTGTGTAGTTTCCATTCCCAACATCATCTTGTTGTCCAAGATGGCTGCTCAAATTCTAGCCATCACGTCTCCATTTCAGTCATTTGGAAGATAGAAAGAAGAGAAGCGCAGGAATCCCTGCTTTCAAGAAAACTTCCTGAAAGGTATGGGTACTACTTCTACTTACATTCTACTGTCCAGAACTTTGTCACATGGTATATCTAGCAGCAAATGATGTTGGATGACTGTGTACCTAGCTAAAAACTAGTGGCATGTTTCCCTAGATTCCAGAGTCTAAAAAAAGAAATCTGATATTGGAACAACTGGCAATCTCTGCCAAAGAAAAGAAAGGAGATTGAGTGATTTCCAATTGGGAGCCATGCTAATCCCCTGCTTTCTCTACTTTCCCCAACACTTTAAAAAAATTATTATTTATCATCTATTACTAAATATCTCCTAGAGGATTTAAACTGATTTTACTATAAGAGTTTTGGATACTGTGAGACAGCAGTTTGTTGTCTGTGTTGCAAGGATAGATTTGCCCTGAAAATAATCTGGGCTCAATCTACTATGGCCCATCCTGCTCCAGAAGAAAGGGAGTGCTAGGCAGATGAAGAACTTAAACATAATGGTGTCATGTTTAGGCATCACCGCACAGAAAGCCACACAGAAGACCTGGTTGAGAAATAAAGGTTATGATGAATTTTGCGGGAATCCATTTCCAGTGAGCAAGATGTATGTTCTCCCCTCTTGAGTGTGTATCTAGATAGTCTTTCAGATGATGCCTGCTCAGATAGCTACACTAATGAACTGATTTCATTGATTACTCCTGAAAATTGAATGTCCAGGAACTTTCCAACATGGAAAATATTTGAATGGGTGGGGTGGAAATCACAGAGTCCCTTGGAACAGACACATCATTTGAACTTAACACCTAAGCCTCTAAGTTGTACACTTTTCAGCACTCAGTGATTCAGTCACAAAGAATTCTTTAAAGAAGGGACCTGAAATGCAATAGCTAATGAAAGTGAGTTTAAATAAAGGAAAATTATAGCATCCTCAATACACAAATCTGGTTTCATATCATTTTGATGTTCAAGCCAAAAATTTGCCACTGTGTAAGTGAATAAAACAGAAAATCAAGTACGGCTTAACAATAAGGATGTAGGGCTGCATATGTAATGGTCTATTGACACAAAAAATGTGGAACTCCTCTGAATTGGACTCTATCTGACTTTAGGAGATGTCTTCAACTTGTTTCTATTAGAAAAGGGGCCACAGCCTGTATAGAATGTTCCACCCAGGCCTTCTAGGGCAGCTCTGGAAAGGATATGTAATAAGAAGACCTGACCCCATCTGATACTGAAATAAATCTGGGTATGAGCTCTAAGACCTGCACTCTATGATGAGAAAGGGATGGGAGCTTGGATTCTGCTCACTGAGGAAGAATTTGTGTGTTAGGAAATTTTGCTATGGATGTTTCCCTCACCCACACATATAGCCTGCTTAAGTAAAATAAAAGTAGCTTGGGTCTGCATAGCATTTTGTGATGTACAAATAGGTTTTCACAAACATAACCTTTAGTCCTCTATAAGGTTCTTTGCAGCTTGAAGGAAAGATATTATTGTCTATATAATTCTGATAAAGAATACTAAGGTTCAGAGCAGTTGTGATTTGCTAGGAGTCAACAGCTGGTGGGTGCTGACCAAGCCAGGTCTTCTGTTGCCAAATAGATTATTCTTTCTACTACATCACATATTCATATTCTCTCTCTCCCCACTTTCCCAAGAGTCCAGACTGCATAAATACATACAACATAGATATGATGGTTTTAAAATATGTTTGCAAATTCTTCGATACTCCTCTCTTAAAAATGTGGAATCTAATTCCTCTTCCTGTCAGCATGGACTGAACTTAGTGACTCCTTTTAACAAATATTAATAGACTATATTTGAAATGATTAGATCATAAAAGGCATTGTGGCCTTCTCCCTGCTCTCTCTTAGATCACTCACTCTGGAGGAAGCCAGCAGCCATGTTGTAAGGACACTCAAGCAGCCCTATAGTGATAAGTAAGGCCCCCTTCCAACAGCCAGCAAGGAACTGAGGGCTCCTGCCAACAACCTTGTGAGTAAGTCATCTTAAAAGGGGATAATCTAGCCCTAGCCAAGTCTGTGGATGACTGGAGCCTTGGCTAACATCTTGACTGCAATCTCATGAGAGACCCTGAGCCCGAATCACCTGGCTAAGCTGTTCCCAAATTTATGACACATAGAAACTGTGAGATAATAAATATATATTGCTTTAAAACCACTAAGTTTGGGGGCAACAGAAACTTTTCAAAAGAAGACAGACTAATGGCCAAGAAACATATGACAAAATGCTCAACATCTCTCATCATCAGGGAGCTACAAATCAAAACCACAATGAGATATCGCTTAACTCCAGTGAGAACAGCTTTTATCAAAAAGTCCCAAAACAACAAATGTTGGCATGGATGTGGAGAGATAGGAACACTCATACACTGCTGATAGGACTGCAAACTAGGACAACCTCTATGGAAAGTAGTATGGAAATACCTTAAAGAACTAAAAGTAGAACTACCGTTTGATCCAGCAACCCCATTACTGGGCATCTACCCAAAGGAAAAAAAAAACACATTCTATAAAAAAGACACCTGCACTAGAATCTTTATAGCAGCACTATTCACAATTGCAAAGATGTGGAAACAACCCAAGCGCTCATCAATACATGAGTGGATTAACAAAATGTGGTGTATGTATACCATGGAGTTCTACTCAGCCATAAAAAAAAAATGATCAACTACCTATTATATTATCCTGGATGGAGCTGGGCCCCATTTTACTAAGTGAAGTATCACAAGAATGGAAAAACAAACACCACATGTACTCACCATTAAATTGGTACTAATCAATCAACACTAATGTGCACATGTGGAAGTAACATTCATAGAGTGTTGGGCAGGTGGGAGGGGTGAGGAAGGGCTGGATAAATCCACACCTAATGGATGTGGTGTGCACCATCTGGAGGATGGGCATGTTTGTCAGGAAGTGCAAAGGCAATTTATGTAACCAAAGCATTTGTACCCCCATAATACTCTGAAATTTTAAAAGAATCTGTCCAACTAGTTCATCGTAATTCTCTTATAATTTTAATATTTTTTCACCACAATCTCTTGGTTTTCTAAGGATACAGATATACAATCAGCAAAAATAGATAGTTTTTAGTTGTCTTCATTTTACAAATGTTAATGTTTGTTTCATTTTCTTGCCTTATTATACTTTCTTTTTGAATAAAAATGGTGATAACAGGTAAAAAAAAAAAAAGAAAAAGAAAAAGTAAAAGAAAAGGATCCTTTATGCCAGGGGCATAGAGATCCTCTAAGATGGAAAACTCAAAAGCTGCGACCTTTTGGTAAAACTTCACTCTCAAATGCGGAGAGGACTGCTAAGGCGCAGCCCCTAAACTGTGCCCCTCTTTCTCATAGGACTGTTACAGGGCTAGGTGAATTCATACATGTATAAGCACTTAGAACTCTGCTTAACACATAGTGAATGCTCAATAAGGATTAGTGTTGTTGTTGCTGCAGCTGTTTCTAAACCTGAACAGAAGCAGCAACAGCTCCAAGAAAGGAAGTTGCCAGAGGAAGCCACACAACCCTCAGTGACAAATATACATCTTGACAGCATGCTAGAAACGCTCAAAAAGCATTCTGTCGGGCTGATTCCCTCCTGCTTTAGGAGATGGTACATTCCGGCCAAGCCCCCAGAATCCTCCCAGCTGCAGTCCTGCCTCACCCTGGGCTTGAGGAGCTATGGGGGGCTGCCCAGGACTGGGGCCTCCTGCTCTGTCACAGCATGCACCATGGGAACCACTCTGCAGCCATACAGCCGGCCACGACCCGGGCCCAGCATGCGGTCAGCAAGGAAACACTGCTTTCTTCTGACAAGAGATGTGACCTGAGAAAATCAAGTTGCCATTATCTCAGGCACAGGCAACCCTGAAGCCTGCATCAATTCCCTCAGTTTATTGAAGGAGTAGTTCCCAGGGTTATCTTCAGAATTCACGCTCCAAATGCTTTAGCAAAAAGAGAGTTTGACTGATTAGCAATGAGATGAAACCTTATTCTCAGTCATTACAGTCATAGAAAGAGGAGTGTTGGCTTGTCAGTAGAACAGAAAAAGCACTTTTTTTTTTTAGTTGGCCGGGGCCCCTTGGGACTTTTCCTTTCTTCCGGGTTGAGGCGGTTTTTTCATCTCCATCTGTGTTTTGTGTGGCCAAGGGTGAAAGATTCAGAAGGCTCAGGCTCCTTTTACCTGTCGTTATAGAGACCCTTTCTCCACAAACATTCCTGCACCAGCATCTGTGTTCTAGTCCTCAGCTCAGATGACATCGAGACTTGGAAGCATCTAACAATGTTGGTCATGCATTCAGAAACATTTATTGAGAACCTACTGTGCACTAGGTGCTGTGCTAGGACCTGGGGATGAAAAGATGAATAAGATAAATGATCTGCTCTCTACAGTACCTGTTTGCGTGGTGGGGTCACAGACATGAGAAAAAGCAATGTAGTAAGCTCTGCTAATCTTGGACAGTTATTAAATATATTATTACAGGACTCCATGGAGTGAGTGTACATGAGGGTCTAATCCATAACCCACTACCTGATGAATGTCTTGGAGTTTACCCCTATCTGGAAGAGCTGTGTTTTAACAAAAGTATTAAAAGGCAGAAAGCCTTTAATATGAAAAGCATTTAATATTGGGGGCAGAAACTCCTATCAGTGAGAAAAATTTGGGGACAGGGATTTTCCTTACACTTTTCAATCATCTGAATCCACCCTCATCAAAGGCAGTCCCAGGACCCATGATGATAACTCACATGCCCCCACCCTCATGCCAAGCATCTTATCAAAAGAACCACCAAAGAGTAACCGGTTTCTCCATGGGAAGGGGAAGATTTGTCTGTAGTTAAGAACAGTAAGATTTTTACCATATCCTTATGTTAAGGACATGATTTCTCCCAAGATTCAAACCACTTTTCAGGGGAAGAAGATGTCAGGAGTCTGTTGCTGATGCATCGTCTTGTATCTAGTAGATACGCTAAGCTGGGTTCTGGCCATGGAGAGGCTCATCATGGGTTTGTCCTGTAGCATCAGCTAAAATCAGGCATAATCTCAGCTGGCAGGATAGCCCTCTTTTGTGGAAAGCTATCATGAGAGGTAAAGGGATGTAGTTCTTGCCTTTTCACAGCAATTTCTGGCTAAGAATGACTTCATTGGATGACCTCAACTGCAAAGAAAAGGGAAAGTACCCTTCACATTTTGGGCATCCTGGAAAGAGCCCCAGCTTTGAACTCTGCCCTGCCCCTTACCACTGACCACTGCCAAAGCTAGGGCCAGCCCATCCTGGGCCCCACCCCTGCTAGCAGCAGACATTCATTTTAGAACAAACAAAACTGGAGAAAACCCCACTGACGTTGGATCTGCAGGTCAACAAAATATACAAAGGACAAACACTGCGTGAAGGAGTCCAAACCAGAAGCCCAGAAGAAGTAGAGGACACAGATCCTCACTCTGCCCTCAAAGAGTTAATAACACTCCTGCAAATACACTCCAATAGAGCAGAGAATGTCTAATAACCACCTCTATCCAAGGCCTATGAGTGACCAGTAGAGTCAGAGCTGTGAAAGGGAAGAGGAGGAAGAGGAGGAGGAGAAGGTTCTGTGGGTTGGGGTGGTCAAACAAAGCTTCACAGAAGACATGGGACTTGTGTTGGGTCCTTGGAGCCTAGAAAAAGGTAAGACAGTCCCAGGACCAACAGCTGTAACTCAAATGACATTTTCAGGTGTCTGAGTTAGGAATTTGAATTGTACGTGAAAGGGGTATAACACACTAACTACTGAAGATTGAGCTGGCTCCCATATTAATTTTTATTAAACTATGAATTGACCTTAACTGGGAAATATTTTTATAAAATGACTACCTCAATTCAGGTAGAAATAAACCAACATATTTTTCTAACATGACTGATCCAGATTAAAACAAAGACCTTTGTTCATTCAGCAAATGCTGAGTATCTGCTAGTGCCAGTCACCATCCTAGACACTGGAGACACAAATGGAGAGTAAGACATGTAAGGTTCCTGCCTGTGGAGTTTGCAGTTTGGTAGTGAAAGACAGACAATAAAACATATTAAACAAACACAGAAATATCAGGAAGCGATAAGAGGAAAATAAAACCAAGTTATATGTTAGAACTACTAAATCAGATTGGGTGGACAGGGAAGGATTCTCTGGGAGAAGGGACATTTAATAAGAATCAAAATCCAAGAAGGAGCTGGAAAGGCAAAGACAGGGTGATGGGGTCATTCCAGGCACAAGGAACAAGTGCAAAGGGTCTAAGGGAGATACAAGTTTAATGTGTTCAAGAAACAGAAAGAAGGCAAGGTCTGGAAGGTGATGTGCAAGGGGGTAGGGGGTGGTACAAAATTAGTTAGACAGACCAGACAGGGCCATGTCAGGAAGGCCTTGGAGATGGAAAGGCATCATAGAAAGCAAGGTTGGAGAACAGGAGATGGGATTTAAGTACTGTGATGGCTACTTTTTATGCATCGACTTGACTAGGCTAAGGGATACCCAGATAGTTGGTGAAACATTATTTCTGGGTGTGTCTGTGAGGGTGTTTTGGGAAGAGATTAGCATTTGAATCAGTAAACTGGTAAGGAAGATCTACCCTCACCAATGTGGGCTGGCATCCTCCAATCCATTGAGGACCTGAATAGAACAAAAGGCAGGCAAGGGTGAATTTGCTTCTGATTGAGCTGAGACATTCATATTCTCCTGCTATAAGAGATTGGTGCTCCTGGTTCTCAGACCAGGACTTCCACCCCCATCACCTGTTGGTGGTGTTTCTCTGATGTTCCCTGACTAATACAAGCATGGATGTCCTCTGGCTCCCTCTGAGCTGCTCAGCAAGTCGCTCACCAGTCTAACACTGGTTCTTCTTGGCTGAATGAGAAAAAAAAGGGGTTAGCTCTCATCAGTCACTGTATGTGCATAATATTATGTGATGTTCAGCAAGGTACACAGAAATTTTAAAAGGCATATTAGTATTACTAGCCAGATGCCAACTGCATTTATAAAATTTTATTTTCTTACTTAGTAGTCTCCATTTTGTAAATTAGTTCAAACCAATAAATCAAACTCCATTTTGTGCTATAAGAGGGATACAGACTAGGCTAGCATGTCCTGTGGGGGGCTATTTAGAAAAGAATAAGAGAGTCAAGGTTGTGTTCTTAATGCCCATTTTATATGCATGGCTTGAGTTGAGTCCTTCATGCATAATTCATACGGTCATTTACAGGCTTTTGCATGACTCCTCCTTTAAGAGTGAACTAACAAAGAGGACGTTATCAGCCATGGCAACCAGGATACTATGCAAATCTTTCTATCTCTGAGCCAACAGAAAAAGGGGTGGATTGGTTAATTAAAAAGATAGAGGAGGAAAGGGGGGTATGCATCCCTCTTGATGTTGCTAGTCATTTATTAATGTATTTAACTGAAAATAATTTTGAAGAGTAAATGTGTCTGTGCATTATCTCTGAGTGTGAGGGCACTGCTTAACCCTGTGAGCAACCATTGAATGAATGGAAAATGTTTGATTTCACTCATTTCATGAGAAGTCCTACAATATGCCATTTGCAACCTCAAGAGCCAGGGAAGCTGGTGGTGTAATTCTGTCCAAGTCTGAAGGCCTGAGAACTGGGATGTGTGTGGGGCGGGTGGTGCTGGTGTAAGTCCCTGAGTCTGAAGGGAGAACCAGGAAGTGCTCCAATGTCCAAGGCCAGGAAAAGATGGATATACCAGCTTAAGAAGTGAGAGAAAATTCACCCTTCCTCCTTTTTCTATTCTGGTGGGCCCTCAATGGATCGGACAATGCCTTCCGTCATTGGTGAAGGCAATCTTCTTTACTCAGTTCACTGATTCAAATGTTAATCTCTTCCAGAGACGTCCTCACAGACACACTCAGAAATAATATTTTACCAGCTATTTTAGCATCCCTTAGCCCAGTCAAGTTGACACGTAAAATTAATCATCACACAATATAAATAAAAATACTTATTTGTATTTATTAATACCTTTGCACAGTGTGGGAGATGACTACACAGGGGAATGAATAGGAGGAGGCAGGAATTTGGGGGCCGTCCTGAAGGTGGGTCTCTGGCATACAGTAGTTCCTGTCATTACTAAGCCACTATATCAGCCCTGGACCATCTATTCAGATTTTTTGTATAGGAAAAGAATAAGCGTCTATCTTGTTTATGCTACCATACTTGGGGTTTTTTTCCTACAGCTGCCTAACCTATCTCCTAACTAAATCACTGCCACACGAAATTAGAAAAGCCAGCCGGAATCATCTCACGAAGGGCCCCAAATGCTAAATTAAAAGGTTTTAGAAGTTTGAGCAAACTACTGAAGATGTTTGAATAGGGAAATAACGATTTCCAGTAGATCAATCGGACAATGGGATGGATCACAGTAAGAGGAGACTGGAGTCAAGAAGATAATTCCGGGGACCATTGCCTGAATGAATATGGTGACCAGGAGCATTAGAAGAAGGGAAAGGAGTGAGAGACACTGAGGAAGAAGGATCCTCAGGACTTGAAGAATGACCAGAGATGTGAGGTAAGGGAGATGGAGGGGCCAGGGTGACCTCCATCATCCTGGGGTGTGTGGGGGATCTGAGGATCTGGGAACTCATTTCAGTAATATGCATGCATATTTTCACAACTCTCTGGAGCAAAGAATGCTATTCTCTGGAGGGGTACGTAGCCTGTAATGGGAATGTCAGGCAATGAAGGGAACTTCATCTGGATTTCAGCATTTTTTACATTGCAGAGGCCACAAATGATTTGCCATAAAACACTGCTACAACTACAAACTTCTATAATCTATAATCATTAAAATTATAATATAAATACCTAGTCCTTTAAAGTGAGTAATTTTCATAATTCCTACTATAAATAGTATCCAAAATTACCGTGAACACAGAGGCTTCCAAGCCACTGATTGCCACTGCTTATTTTTTCAAGATGTGAGTATTCTTGAAACTAAAGAGTTCCCTTCCCAACCTACCAGGGACAGGCATCTCCAGACCCACTAAGCAAGGCATTTTCAGTGCTTTCTCGTAGTCCCAGCAAAGCGAGTGCTTATAGTCCCAGTCCCCAAGTCTGACCCGTCATCAGACTGATGCCGTGGGGGTCTTTACCTTTACTCTCTGGAAGCTGTAGGCTAGTTAATCCCATAATTCCTCACATCATAAACCACAGTTAAAATGGTGAACTCTCTGGGTTTCTAGTATTTCACATAATCTTTTTAAAAATGCCCTCTTGGATAATTTTTGATCACATATTCTTAATTCTATGTTCCTTAAAGCTTCTTTCTCCACCTCCTTACACTATGATCCCTTTTTCTAAGAAAACTTCCTACCATTCCCTCTGGAGTCCTTACTCCAGTAAGAAAACTTCCAAATCCCCTATTTCTGGTAGCATTATGGGTTATTTGAAAAAACTTCCTGCTAGAAATGACTTTTTTAAAAAGCTCAAATCACATTTAGTCTTCTTAAAAGCATCAAAAACCTCAGAAAACAGCAAAAAATCCCCAAACTGAAGAGCAAATGGAAACCCAGTGAGTTAATTAAGCAGAAAAGCTACAGAGGGCATTTGCCCATTCTGAAAAGTTTGAACTTTGGTGTTGATGTGCTTGTGGGCTGAAGGGAACATTTACCAATCCCAAGACCTGCACAAGGTGGAGAGTCTAACAGGATACTCACAAACATGTCCCATAGTAAGTTAAGATCTCAAAGGTCTACAGCCTCAGAGTGAGGCTGAACTGGCTCATCTGAGAAGCCACAATCCTTAAATTTAATATAATGTGGTCCTAGACTACTAGTGGCTGAAGATCTCAAGCAGAAGCAAAGAAAATTCTCTCTGAAGATTCATCCTAGGCCTTGAATTTTTATCACATTTTTTTTCAAATACAATGGCAAGCACATAATCATAGCTAACAACTCAAGAACAATAAGCACTAGAATAAACAAAAAATCACATGCAAGACTTCAGATATTTAAATTATCAGATAAAATTATAAAGTAATTATGTTTGTGATATTTAAAGTTATAAAAGACAAGCTTGAAGATATCTTCAGGGAACAGAAAACCATAAAAAGCAAAATAAAGAACCAAATAGAACTTCTGTGAAAGAAAATGCAATAACAATGAAAAACTTAGTGGATAAAATATAGATTCATCCAGCTTCCAGATGGCATCCAGCTTTCTCTTCAGCTGTTCAGACATAGCCAAAGAGAAAAGTGATGAACTGAAATATAGGTCAGAAAATGTATTCCTAGTGCAGCATAGAAACATAAAAATGGAAATCATGGAAGAGAAAAAACAAAGAGGATAGACTGAGAAGGTCTACCACAAATTTAATTGGTGTCAGAAGAAGCTAGATATAATGGGGTAGAGATAATATTTGGTTTTTTAAATTTTTTTCTTTTTTTTTCTTTTTTTTCTGCCCAGAAATAACAGGTGCAAGAGATAATATTTGAAGAGATAATGCTGAGAATGTTCTAGAATTGGTGAAAGATACTAATCCATAGATTCAAGAATCACTACAACCCCCAAGCAATATAGCTAAAAATGTTAGACACATCATAGTGAGCATACAGAAAACTAGAGACAAAGATAACACTTTAAAAAGCATGGTAGTGGGGGAAGACAGATTAACTTCAAAGGAGCATCAGTTAAAATGACATATAATTTCTCAATAGCAATAATGGTAACCAGAAGACAATGGAATGTTATCTCTCCAGTGTGCTAAATGAAAATTACCGCCACCTAGAATTTTATACCCAACAAATATATCCTACAAGAAAGAAAATGAAATAAAAACATTTCAGACTAACAAAAACCGGGCAAGGTTGTTCCCATCACACCAATATGAAAGGAAACTCTAAAGGATACACTTCACAGTAGGAGAATGATTGCAAATATGAAGGCTGAGCAAAATATGAAGTCTGAGGAAAAAAAGAGCAAAGAAAGTAGGAAGTATAAAAAAGTAAAGTAGAAAGTGTAAAGCTAAATGAACACTGACAGTATAAAACAATAAAGATAATAATTTCTTAGTGTTTTTAAGATATATAGAAATAAAATATGTGATAATAATGGTGTATAGACCAGGAAAACAGTAAATGAAATTAAAGTATCCTAATTTTTTTTATTGCCCTTTAGAGTAACAGTAGATTTTGTTTTTTGCTTTTTGGTTTTTTTTTTGTAGAGATGGGGTCTGGCCATGTTGCCCAGGCTGTATTCAAACTCTTAGACTCAAGTGATCCTCCCACCTCAGTCTTCTGGGTAGCTGGGATTATAGGCATGTGGCACCATGCCCAGCTTAGATTTTAATATATTAAGGATGCAGGCTGTCATATCGAAGTAATCTATAACTTCCAAACAAGTAGAGGAGGAAATGGAATTTTAAAAATCCAATAACTACAAAGAAAAGGAAGTAAATTGCTCTAAAAATCAGGATAGTGGTTAGTTCCGGAGATGAAGGATGTGATAAGGGAAGAATTCACACAGAGTGCTTCTGAGGTGCTAATAATGATCTACTTTTTAATAAGGTGGCAGTTGCATGGCTATATGCTTTATAATTATTTGTGATACTGTACATTTAGGTTTTAATGTACTTTGTTCTATGTGTGTTATATTTCATAATAAAAATAATAAAAAGAAAAGAAAGTGAAAATAATTCTTCCCTATACCTTAAACCTCCAAACCAAATATTCACTCCAGGCCAGGCACGGTGGCTCACACTTGTAATCCTAGCACTTTGGGAGGCCGAGGCTGGAGGATCACTTGAGGCCAGGAGTTTGAGATTGCAATGAGCTATGATAATGCCACTGCACACTAGCCTGGGAAACAGAGCAAGACCCTGTCTCAAACATATATACATGTAGTCACTCCATCTCCTTGTCTTGGTGGAGCTCTGGCTCCACCCACATCCCTCCTCCCTTCTCAGTGCCTCACTGCTGCCTCAAGAGCATAACTCTTCTATTCTCCGTGAAAGTCCATGTCATCTATAATAGTCACCCTTCTTGATTTCTAAACCTTCCCATCTCTGCCCATTTATTGAAGACATTAGCACCTGACTCCCAGCTTTCTCTTTGACTCTGACCCATCTCACACCATCATCACTTCAACACCTACAGTATGGCCAAATCAGCTGACAATCTGGACTCTTTTTTTTTTTGCATTTTTGCCATCTCTCCTTCCCCTAGCTTCGACACTCTTTATTCTGATCCAACAATCCCAGAAATCCCTTTTTAAATATTTTTTCTTATTTTAAAGCACAAAAGCAATACAGACTCATTATAGGAGGAACAGTGTAAATACTAACAACTTTTTAAAAAATGAAAGGGACAAAAAGAAAATTAAAGTTGCCCATGATGCCACCTACCCTACAGAAATACAGAACATGACTGTGCATGTATGACCCCGGGAGTCTGAGTGTCTGAGAGAAAGATCAGACAGGTCTTTCACAGGATGGGCGTGTCCTCTCAACTAAGGCACCATGTGAGAATGTCTCTCTCCTAGATGAGGCAACAGACAACAGGGTATTTTACTAGGGAAGGCCTTGCAGAGTGGGGGAAAGAACCCTGGTGGGAGCTCACAAGGCCTGAGTTCTCTTCTGTACTCTGACATAAATCAGCACTTTGATCTTAGCAAGTTGTCTCCTTTCTCTGAGTTGTATTCCCTCCTCCGTTCAACAAGAGGGTTGGACTAACATTTTTATCATCCAGAAGACACACTCTATAAATTCATGGCCCTGGTGGTATTGTGCATTTTTAATTAGCACTATTATGATGAACAGCATTTCACCATTTCTATTTTCTGTGCTCCCTTGACACCTCCATTTCCATTTCCAAAGGATATGGAAACAGCTTGCTTCACTTCAGATGTCAGTGCTTATTAACACCAGGGCAGAAAGGAAGCACATCTGAACTGGCAGAGATTAAATAATTGAGGCAGATATAAAAGCTTTTTATGTCAATGTTCTTACATATAATTTATTGACAATGCAATCCTGTTTAACACTTTCCACTCCCATTTTGGGGTTCGTCAGAAACATGCTGGGACATTGTTCACAAACCATTTTCTACTGATTCCTTGGCTAGCAAATGATATATTTTTGGAGGGTAGCAGGTCAGCAAAGGCCATATCAGAAGAATTCAGACACTGTTACTCTTTGCATTTGGTATGGGGAGACCCTGTGCTTTTCTGGTTACTTGGTTCAGACAGCACACAGGCTCCATGCCTGAGTAGTGTGTGATCATCATCTCCACCTTACTGAGCCCCTCCTGCTCACTCATTTTTCTTACAAGTTACATGAATAATTGGCAAAACTCAGGACTGTAAGGGAATTCTGTAACAGGCATGGGAGATAGATACATTCCTTGGTCTCTGGGCACATGCATTTAAAACCAGACATCGCTATATGATGAATAAGTGGAAGACCTTCAGACAGAATGCTAAAATTCCAAGCAACTATGAAAGCAGTCTTTACAGAGTAAATCCAGTCCAGGGTTAAGTACATCTGTGCATAAAGAGAGATACAGAGGGCCAGGCATGGTGGCTTATGCCCGTAATCCTAGCACTCTGGGAGGCCAAAGCGGGCGGATTGTTTGAGCTCAGGAGTTCGAGACCAGCCTGAGCAAGAGTGAGACCCTCATCTCTACTAAAAATAGAAAGAAAATTAGCTGGACAACTAAAAAATATATAGAAAAAATTAGCCAGGCATGGTGGCACATGCCTGTAGTCCTAGCTACTCGGGAGGCTGAGGCAGAAGGATTGCTTGAGCCCAGGAGTTTGAGGTTGCTGTGAGCTAGGCTGATGCCATGGCACTCTAGCCCAGGCAACAGAGTGAGACACTGCCTCAAAAAAAAAGAGAGAAGTACAGAGCTGTGAGGAATATGAGGCTTACGGAATGTATGCATCTGTAGTCAGAGAATACCTGGCCCACATTAGCACACCTAGACAGAAACACTTAATATAGAAATCTATTTGAAAATGGTCAAGTCATTCTTCTTCTATTTGATATCAGATTTCTTCACATTTAATAAAAGAGCATATAGCACAGTGGTTAAGAACCCAGGCTCTGGAAGCAAGCATATCTGGGTTCAAATTATACCTCCATGAACTATACTTTTCTCAAGCCAAATGTGGGCACCCTTTCTTAAAATAAATATGAGAATTAAATGATAGAATACATACAAAATACTGAATATGGTGCCCAGCACATCCAGACATCCAGGGAACTTAGTAATTATAAGCTATTGCTATTATTGTATATTAGGTTATAGGTGAGCTCCTTTTCAGCTAGGGATAAATAGTTAGAGATTGAGTCAACTTCCCTGAATTTATACCAATACCAGCAAACATATTTATAAGATTAGTTCCAACACTTGTAATCATGTTTATTTTAAAGGTGAGTTTCATAATTTTTTAAAATTTCATCTATCTTATTATTTTATTTTATTTTTGTGCTGTGAGGTTAAGGACAATTTTTTTTTTTTTTTTTTTGTAATTCTATGTACAGTAAGGTGGCCCTTGAACAACTCTGAGATTAGGGGCACTAACCTCACTCACAGCCAAAAATCCACACAAAACTTTTGATTCCCCCTGAATTAACTACTAACAGCCTACTGTTGACCGGAAGCCTTACTGATAAATTAACACGTACTTGGTATGTTATATGTATGTTGTGCTGTATTCTTACAATAAAGTAGGCTAGAGAGAAGAAAATGATATTAAGAAAATCATAAGTAAGATAAAATACGTTTACAGTACTATACTGTATTTATGGATACCATAAGTTTACATCATCCATTTACAAGGTGAATCATCTGTCTGAAGTGGTGGGCAACCACAGCTGCAGAGTTTAATCTATGAAACCTAGCAAGCAATTCAACTTTTTCTTGTAATGTCGTGACTTTTCCCTGCTTCTTGTGAGCATTGCCAGCATCACTAGCAGCACTTCCTATGGGTCCCATGGTGTTACTCAAGGTTTACGGTATTGCACTAAACATGGTGAAAAATACGCAAGAACCCCAGGGATCCCTTTTTACTGCCATACCCGATTTACTGCATAGACAATTGCTCATGCCAGATGATTAGCATCATGCAGCCTTTATACTCACAACACTTGAGCTCATTGCCATAGCAACAGGGGGTGGCTACAAAATTATTACAATAGTACTGTATGTATGTACTACAGCTAATTTTCTACAGTTATGATTGAATACTGCGTATTTATGTTTGCTTAGGTTTCTCTCAGCTGTGCATGGTGCCATATATGAACTGTGTTTATGTGCATGAGTTTTGATAAATTTTAACTTTTTATAACAAATTTGTGTATTTTATGATAGTAAATGATAAAATGGACTAGTATCTGCACATATTTTATGAATTTATGACATATCTTTCTCTTAATTTTTTCAATATTTCTAAGCTATGTAATTTTTCTGCAAGTTTTTTCAAATTGTCACAAATCTCCAAAAAATTTTCAAGTATATTTATTGAAAAAATCTTCGTGTAAGTGAACCCACGAAGTTCAAAATTGTGCTGTTCAAGGGCCAATTGTATTACAAAGTCCTTGTAGAAATGTATGAGGTCTTACTGATTTCTTTAGTTTGGCATTTTTGAAGTAGCTACTATATAATAATATATTGCTTTAGAATATTAACTTGTGTCAAAATTATTTTTTAAAAGTATAAACTTCTACACAAATATTAGTGGCTATTTTGAGGAAAGTCATTTTTTCTTTCAAATATTCTATGGATGCAAAGATTTAATACGATAGGCAGTAAAATTCATAGTCCAAAGGCTATCAATCTTCAAGTAGCCTGAAGGACATGGCATATTGTCAGTGCTTAATAATAATGTATCTTACCATCAATGTTGACCTTTTTCTTTGCTTCTACAGTTTTATATGCCTTGTACAGAAGATGTGCCAACTTGTGGAGATAGTTGTGCAAAGTACTTGAATGTGGAAGTCACAGATGTTCACTATGTTGTCACTGAGGTCCCTGCACAACAAGTAAGTTGGAGGTAGACCAGTTCCAGGATTGGTTCATTCAGTGACAGATCATCAAGGATCCCATTTCTGCTTTCCATTCTACCATCCTCTCATTGTTTGTCTTTCTGATAATTCCCCATCCAAACAGAAGAGTGTCCAAAGGGAGAACAGGTGACTGGCTTAAGTTTTATTTTTAAATATCTCTCCATGAAAGGAGAAGGGAAATTTCTCCACCACACACTTGGCCCTTCAGAGTACCCCCATCTTTCCAAGAAAGTCATATCATAATTTTTGGTAGAGAGATAGTCAATGTGTACATTCTGATAATGATTTAGATGTTATTCAGAACTGAGTCGGAAGTTAAACTATGATTTATATTCCCTTTCTTGTACATCTTCATGTTTTCCCTGGAGTTAATAATTACTTGTTTCTTTTTCAACATACTACTGATTCCATCACAAAGTCTTGGTCAATCATCTAAATTCTTCTCAAAATATTTGGAAACATCAGGTATTTATCAAATCATAGTCCTGAAGAATTTTCTCTTGGAGACTTTTGACGGGTTCTGATCTGACATGGCTGCCATTTTTGGATCTTTCTCTAACATCATCCTTGATGTTCTCTTTTCCTGCCTCTTCTGTTAGCTCTTCTCTTTCTTGGTTTGCTCCCTAGTTTTTGTGGCACACACCTCCAATGACCTTCCTAAGAAAGAATGAATCAGAGGAAAATTTATGAGATCTTAAAAATGCCTTTATTTTATCCTCATTTGATTGATAATTTGGTGGGTATATAATTGAAGGTTGAAAATCATTTTGCTTCTGATATTTTTGAAGACATTTCTCCATTTTCTTTTAGTTTCCAGTTTTGTTGTTGAACAATTCAGAGCTATTCTGATTAATGATTCTTTTTTCACGTAAGTTGTTTCCTTTTCTTCCTAGACATTCATAGGATCTTATCTATGTCTGCTGTGTTATAAAATTTTGTGAGAATATGTCCTGATGTGAGTCTATTTTTATCTATGTTGATGGCTACTCAGTGGACTCTTTCGATTTCCTTTAGTTTTGGGAAATTTTATCAGTTTCAGTGATGATTTTTTTGCCTCTGTGTTTTTTTTTTTAGTTCCACATGATAAATCTTTTTTAAATTGTCAATATAATGAGGAAAAAAGATAAATTTTAAAAGTTTCCATTTTAAATTCTTTGGTTATTAGTGATAGAGAGTAAATTTTCATGTCTTTACTATTTTTATTTTCTATGTTAGTTATCTAACACTGCCTAGCACACAGTATGTGTTCAACAACTTTTTGTCAAATGAATAAATGATCATTCAAAGAAGCACCCCAGATTCCTTCATCACCCTGGCTTTCTCCCATCTCATTGTGTCAATTTACAAACTTGAATTTACCCAACACTCATTTTCTCAGCCTCTGATGCCGTGGCTTTTGCAATTTTCAGGCTGCTGAGAGTTGCTAGAGAAAAATTACAGATGTCTGTCAGGGGGATCCACCCAAAATTATATTACCAAACCTCACATGTGCCTCAGTCAAGCTTGCCAATCCTTGTATTTATCTCATGTTTCCTCTCCAGCAAATTCCACACTGTGATGTTCTAAAGCACCTTTTCAATTTGGACTTACATAGAGTGAGATTTTGGGCTCACCCACAGCCAATGTTTGGACTCCAGCAATTGTTTTCATTTTTGCAATAGGTTCTTTTCAGCTCTTATTTTGTCCCTACTCGTGTTGTCCTCTCTTTTTCTCACCTGCTTCTAACTTGGGCAGTCTTGCTGAATTTTAAGTCTATTCACAAGCTGCCTTAAATTATTTTTTTAAAACAGAGGCATTGGCTGGGCGCGGTGGCTCACGCCTATAATCCTAGCTCTCTGGGAGGCCGAGACGGGCTGATTGTTTGAGCTCAGGAGTTCGAAACCAGCTTGAGCAAGAGCGAGACCCCGTCTCTACTAAAATTAGAAAGAAATTAATTGGACAACTAAAAATATATAGAAAAAATTAGCTGGGCATGGTGGCGCATGCCTGTAGTCCCAGCTACTCGGGAGGCTGAGGCAGGAGAATCACTTAAGCCCAGGAATTTGAGGTTGCTGTGAGCTAGGATGATGCCACGGCACTCTAGCCTGGGCAATACAGTGAGACTCTGTCTCAAAAAAAAAAAAAAAAACAGAGGCATTATGAGTTTTTATTTTTTAATATCCTAAAGTAATTTAAAAGCCCTTTGTAAGCTTTTTGAAGTTTACAGATGACTGTATAATATTTCATTATATGATAATGTACTTAGCATTTACTGATGTTGGACATACATATATTTTTCCATTTATTTTGTTAGTACAAAAACCTTGGAACATAACGATTATTTTGCATTCCTGCAAAATCCTCAGGATAGATTCCCAGATTTATTGAGGTCAAAAAGTGTAAGCACTTTAAGACTTGTTAATGGAAAAAGACTCAAACTCTGTAAAATAATTTAAAGAGGTTTATTCTGAGCCAAATGTGTGTGACCCACCCAGAGCACATGGCCTCAAGAAGTCCTGAAAAAATGTGCCCATGGTGGCTGGGTTACAGTTTGATTTTATACATTTTTGGAGACAGGAATTACACATAAGACTCTAAGTTAATACCTGAAGGGCATACATTGGTTTGGCCTAAAAAGATGAGATATCTCCAACAAGGTGAGACTTACAAGTTATAGGTGGGTTTAAAGATTCTTTGATTTGTAATTGGTTAAAAAAAATCAAGCTTTATCTAAAGGTTTGGAATGTTTTAACTTAAATATGTTTGTTAATCAGAGACAAGCCACCAAAATTCAAGTAATCTGTTATGGAAATTGATGGCGTGCAAGTGTGGTTTGAGCTTTGTCTTGTATAGCCTTAGACCTGTTAATGATTTAGCATCTTACTGTCACAAAGAGTATCCCCAAAGAGGGAGGGAGGCATGATAGAGCCATGACAGAAGGCTGTCTGGCCTCCCTTCTCATGGCCAACAACTCAGCTTTAGGATTTTTCTAGGGTATCCTTGGCCAGGAGGGGGTCCATTCAGTCAGCTGAGTGGCTTAAGATTTTATTTTAGTTCAGACTCATGATAAATGTTGCCAAATTTCTTTGCAGAAAAGTTGCACTGGTTTATGCTCCTATTACTCACAGTGACCGTTTCATTATATCCTCACCAGGACTAGGTATACTCATTTTATAATTTTTTCCAACTGGACAAAGAATGCTATTTCATTTTTACTGTATCTCTTTGATCATTTGTGAGTGAGACATTTTCACATATTTCTTAGCTATTTGTACCTTTCTTTTTGTGAATGGCTTACTAATTTTTTTTCTATCATCTACCATGATATTCATTTCCCTAATCATTTTGTCTGTGTTCTTGATAAATTTCATGTAGTAATTATGTGTAACATTTGCCAAAAGTAATTTTCTAGTTTGATAATTGCCTTTTTATTCTGTTTTTGCTTTTTATATGTATATACTATTTTAAAATCTTATTAAAGCTATGTATCTTTGTCATTGGGAACTTCGTCTTTATTTTTAATCTTAGAGAGTTTTCTCTGATAAAGAAATATGATAATGTCTCCTAGTTTTTGTTTTTAATAGTTTAATTTTTTTTTTTTTTTTGAGACAGAGTCTCACTCTGTCATCCAAGCTAGAGTGCAGTGGCGTCATCGTAGCTCATTGCAGCCTCCAACTCCTAGGTTCCTGCTATCCTCCTTCTGCCTCAGCTTCCTGAGCAGCTGGGACACCACCACATCCAGCTTATTTTTCTATTTTTTTTGTAGAAATGGGATGGAGTCTCACTGGTGCTCAGGCTGGTATCTAACTCCTGGCCTCAAATGATCCTCCTACCTCGGCCTCCCAAAGTGCTAGGATTACAAGCATGAGCTACTATGCCCAGCCTTAATAGTTTAATATTTATAGAAGTTATTCTTCATATACTGGCATGTGTTATTATATAAATTTTCTACCAACTAGCCTACCAATTACTCCAGCTTTGAAGTTTTAGCTGGATCAACAAATAATATCCCTTGCCCCTTATGAATTGGAAACCAGTTATGAGATACACATAAAATGTAGGTAGGTATTGTCTTCTTTATTTCTGATTAAAGCTGATTAGAATGAATAATTTTAGATAAGCAGCAGAAAGAGTCTGCTAATATACCTTACCCCTGGATTAAGCTGCCTAGCTAGCCCAATCCTAGACATTGCTAGACCCCTGCTGAATCCTCTAAGGGCAGGAGCAGAAACTGCTTCTTTTTTTTTTTTTTTTGAGACAGAGTCTCACTCTGTGGCCTGGGCTAGAGTGCTGTGGCATCAGCCTAGCTCACAGCAACCTCAAACTCCTGGGCTCAAGTGATCCTCCTGCCTCAGCCTCCCAAGTAGCTGGGACTACAGGCACGCGCCACCGTGCCCGTCTAATTTTTTCTATTTTCAGTTGTTTGGCTAATTTCTTTCTATTTATAGTAGAGACAGGATCTTGCTCTTTCTCAGGCTGGTCTCGAACTCCTGAGCTCAAGCAATCCTCCCGCCTCGGCCTCCCAGAGTGATAGGATTACAGGCGTGAGCCACCGCACCCAGCCCAGAAACTGCTTCTTTAAGAGACCACGGAGCAGAGGGCAGACCAGCATGAAGCCTCTCTGCAGTCAGACTGGTTCTGAGAGACAAGAGGAGTCTGAATCACACACTTTATTTCTTTTGACCTCATCAACCCATTACTTCCCTCTTCCTGAATCAGGGAGGAGAAAGTGAGGACTTGGAAGAAAAGCTGAAAGTGTGCCACTCATTGAGGATGTGTACATAGAAACACATACTCAGGAAAACAGTTTCTCTCCATTCCCTCAATCCCACACCCACACCCCACCAATATCTAGCACCATTCATTGGAGAATCCTTCCCTTTCTTCCTGTTTTGTGATTCCATCTTTATCATCATCATCTTATATATTCCATGAGCTATTTTTGGCCTATATATTCTGTTCCACTAAACTATTATAGCAGGAGAAACAAATTGATAACATTATTGTTATATTCTATTATGTTTTACTTTCGGGGGAAAGCTAATCTTTCTCCATCATCCTTTTATTTTTTCCTCAAAATGTATTAGTTAATATCGCCTGTTTGTCCTCCAGATGTACTTTGCAATGATTTTTTTATATTCCAAAAATAACCCCATTGGAATTTTGATTAGAGTTATATTAGAACTACAAATTAATTTGATAAGAATTGACATCTTTATAAGATTCAGTTCTTCCATCCAAGAACATAGTATGGCTCTATTTATTGAAATCTTCTTTTATATCATATAGTAAAATCTTGTTATGTATTCATATAACTCTTCCATATTTCTTGTTAAGTTATTCCTAGGTATTTTCATCTCTATCGTTGCTATTGGGAATGCAATATTTTTTTCCATTATGCTTTCTCTCTGGTATAGTTAGTATCTAGAAAGCCCAGCAATTTTTATATATTTATCTTTATATGTGTGTATTTTTCATATATTAAGTCATTCTTTTCACTCTTTTATTAATGTCAATACTTTCCCATATAATCCACTTGGGTTTTCTAGACTGGAGCTTTCCAACGGGTGTGCCACATGTGGTCCACTGGCAGATGAGAACGGGGATTCCTGGTGCTCTGTGAGATACTGACTGTCCCAGCAGTCAAGGAAGGTGTCTAGGGCAGTCATATGTCACCTGCAATCGGGAGGCTCCTGGGAGGCTCTTGAGAAAACTCTAAGCAAAATATTTCTTATTATGTTCAGTCACCATTAGCAATGAGCGCAGTTCGCCACGTCAGCATTCTGTGCTTGGTGGCCCTGTGTTAAACTCAGCCAAAGAGATGTTCTACAGCCAGGATAACTACACAGGGCCAGTGGCAGAGCTGCCTCTGTGCCATGTGGTCAAGCAAGGGTCTATGGAACTGCTAGAAGAGTTTGGGTTCCAGGTGCCCACCATACCTGGATCACAACCCAGGGTGAAGTTGGTCAGGGGATCAGGAGATGCTTTGCCAGCTGGCAGCATAGAATCTTTGTCCTGACACTAAGCAGATACTGCCAGTTGTAGCTGATGGGTCTTTCTGTGCCATCCAAGCTATTTGCAAGATGAGTATAAATAACACATGCCCTTTCTTCACATTAGCTCTTCATTACTACTTTGAAGTACATGATATGAAAAGTTTTGCTTTTAAAAATCTATCTACATTATCACAACAAATTTCAATATCACATTTGTCTAGAAAAGAATAAGAGAGCTGTTAGGTTCTCCTGGCAACTATCGTAAATTTTAGAGATTAAAAAAATTTAAATCAAAAACTAATATAAAGTTTCTCATTCATGTTGACTAGCAAGAGATGATCTTTAAAAAGTTGACATTAAGAGATGTTTATAGCCTTTTCAGTCATATAATCTTATATTGAAGTTATGTCCACAGAAGTAAGCCTAAGTTTTTAGGTAACCAATTGAGAACATTTTACTCAGAAGTTTTATATAAATTCAATATTTACTATCTTCCCTCTTACTTTACATTTTATTTTTATTATCATAATTATATAATACAAAAACATAATGTATTTTTTCCCAAGCCACAGAATATTGTCTCCAAATTCCCTGTGGTTTACTCCAATATATCTTACAGATATTAACATTTTCTTCAGGTACCATAATGTGGAAAATGTTGGGAATCACTGTCCGAGAACAGCAATCATATCATCTGCAAATTATGAGAATCTTAAATATTCTTTGATAATAATTAGACTTTTAATTTCTCCTTTAAGCTATTGCACCAGCAAGAACGTCTACCAAAAAAAAAAAAAAAAACCCACCACCACCACCACAACAAAAAATACCTGTGGGTTTGGGCCAATCACTTCCTGCCCTCTGCAAGGCCATGTGCCATCAGCCATCCCATTTCTCCCCTGAGTCATTAACCTCTTCTTCTCTACTGTCTACCCTCCCTCCCTTCAGCTTAAGAAGCAGAATCAATACCAATTACCCTGATTTCATCATTATGCGTTGTATATATATATCAAAATATCACATGCACACCAAAAATATGTACAGTTATGATATATCAATAAAATGAACAGAATCAAATTCTCCATCTTAAAAAAAGAAAGAATCATTCCATCAGATTTTCATTCTCAAGCAAGTTTAACCACCAAACTTTCTCAAAAAATGTTTGCACTGACTTTTTCCCTTTCCACTGCTCTTAATTACTCCTCAATTTAAGTCTCCTGCTCTGGCCATGCTACCAAAATGACCTCAGATGATTATCTCCACCTTGCGAAACCTCTGTGATCTCTTTCCAGTCCTTATCATCCTTGACACCTTTGCTGACCATCCTCCTTCCCCCTTTTTAAAAGCTATTATTTATTCAGCACTTACTATGAGTCAGGAATTGCACTAGGTGCTTTATTTAGATTATCTCATTCAATCTTCTTAACATCCTTATTTTTAGTCTTATTCCATCCATTTTACAGATGAAGAAACTGAGACTCAGAAAGATAAATAAAATTCCCAAGATCACGTGATAAGTAAGGGGTAATATCGTGCATTTAGATGTCTCAAAACTTTTTTAATCTTTGTTTGTCTTCTATGAATTTTTTTGGGCCTTGTTCCTTGTTCTTACCCTGTATCTATATTGCTCATTTTCAAAATTCAGAAAGTTTTCAGTCATTATTATTCAAATATTTTTTTATGAAATTTACTCCTACTTTCTTTCTGGGACTCTGATAATATAAATTTGGATTTTTGATGTTCTCCTTCAGGAAAGACAGAACTTCTTCTCTTCCTACCCTTGATTACGATGCTAAGAACTTTATAAATTCTTTCCCTAGGCCAATGTCTATAACACCAGTGAGAATGGCCTTTATCAAAAAGTCACCAAACAATAAATGTTGGCGTGGATGCAGAGAGATACAAACACTCATACACTGCTGGTGGGACTGCAAACTAGCACAGCCTCTGTGGAAAGTAATATGGAGATACCTCAAAGAGCTACAAGTAGAACTACCATTTGATTCAGCAATCACACTACTGGGTATTTACCTAAAGGAAAAAAAAGACATTCTATAAAAAAGAGATCTGCACTCGAATGTTTATAGCTGCACAATTCACAATTGCAAAGATGTGGAAACAACCCGAGTGTTGATCAATCCATGAGTGGATTAATAAAATGTGGTATACTATACCATGGAGTCCTACTCAGCCACAAAAAAACAGTGGTGATCTAGCACCTCTTGTATTATCCTGGATAGAGCTGGAATCCATTCTACTAAGTGAAGTACCACATGAATGGAAAAACAAGTACCATAGGTACTCACCATCAAATTGGTATTAATTGATCAACATTCAAGTGCACATATAGTAATAACATTCATCGGGTGTCAGGAAGGTGGGAAGGGAGAGAAGGGGATGGGTATATTCACACCTAATGGGTGTGGTGTGCACTGTCTGGGGGATGGACACACTTGAAGCTCTGCCTCAGGTGGGGCAAAAGTAATATATGTAACCCAAACATTTGTACCCCCGTAATATGCTGAAATTAAAAAAAAAAACTCTTGGATAACGAGATTTGATGAGCTGTACACGTGGAGGTGCTAGGAGGGTGCACACCCAGAGAGAGCATGAAAGCTCCATGTCCCCCATACTTTACCCTAACTATTTCTTCATCTGACTGTTCATTTGTATCCTTTGTGATACTCTTTATGATAAACCAGCAAATGTAAGTACAGTGTTTCCCTGAGTTCTGTGACTGTTCTAGCAAATTACTGAGCCCAAGGACAGGGTGTTGGGAACCCCAGTTTATAGCCAGATGTTCAGAAGCAGGTAACCTGGACTTGAGATTGGCATTTGAAGTGGGAGCAGTCTTGTGGGACTGAGCCCTCAACCTGTAGGATCTGGCACTGTCTCCAGGTAGACGATGTCACAATTGAATTAAATATTATAGGATACCCAGTTGGTGTCCACTGAAGAACTTCTTGGTATATGGGGGAAGAAAAACATACATCTCATCACAGAAGTGTTCTGTATTGAGTGTGAGAGGAGAACAGAAAAACAGTCTGTTTTTTCCCTCTTACACAATCTATATTATAAAGTCTTGTAAATAAGTAGTGAACATTCTTATACATAATCATTGTCTAAATCTCTGATTAATGCCTTAAACTGCATCCTTAGAAGTGGAATTGTTTGATGAAAATGTGTGCTATTTTTAAAGGATTTTGATAAGTACTTCAAACCTGCTTTCCAAAAAGGTTGTGAATTAATTTATACTCTCCTAGCCTCAAGCAGCCCTCTCACCCTATTATATTTTAAGAGAGTAGCAAAAATATGCTGGGTTCATATCCTAGCTGTACTATCTTAGGAAAGTTATTTAATCTTGCTAATGCTAAGTTTCCTTGTCTGTAAAATGGGGATAGTAACGATATGTAGCTCATAGGGTTGCTATGAGGATTAAATGAAATGATAATGTAAAATAATCTAGTATAGTCCCTGGCACCTAATATGTAGTCAATAAACGTTAGCTACTTTTACCAGTAACCAGTAATATCACTCTTCCCCAAATCATTACTTCCCAGAGTAATATTTGGGTGCAAAATCCCCTAAATACAGTTGGAAAAAGTACCAAGCTTCCCTGTTTAATAAAACTCTAAAAGCTGAAGTCACTCAGTTATTTGTATCTATACACAAGGTCTCAGTATTCTAAAAATAGTAGCCTATTTGGTTACCACTAGAAGTAAAAAGGATCTTTTGAAAGGCGTTTTCTGTCCTCTATATGTTATTTTAACAATGGCATATTTTTCTCTATTATTGCAATAGAAGCAGGTTTATTTAAGGGAAAATGGCTCCAATTTAGAAAATATGTTTCTCCAGAAAAAGATGAAATCAATATAAACAGCTTCATAATTCATCGTCATAAACAGGCCTCACAGACATCAATCTGCTACATTTTGGTCATTAGCTCCCAAAAAGAGATCTATGTTATGAGCCTTTTTAAGAAAGTCCCTGGGCAATTTAACTGAGAAAAGCCATTCCAATTAATTTGAAAGTCTTTCTGGTACTGTGTGTAGAATTCAGTGAATTTTTTGTTTGGCTGTCCCCAGAATTTGTGATTGAGATGATCCCAAGATAAACAAAATCACTTGTAGAAAGCTGTTTGTCAGATGGATGCCCTGAAACAATCTCATGAAATTGGTTTAGCTCTATTTAAATACAAAATAGATCATTTTCTATTGCTCTATTGGAATACATTTGCTTAATCTTTTTATAGAGCTACGTATTTACTGGGTGTGGGAACATTAGTATTCAGTTTCTAGAGAGAAACCACTCAAAACTGTTGTGTCCATTATCTAAAAGGATATTACTACCAGGAAGATAAATACACAGAATTTATTCTTCTAAACTCTTTAGAGTTCCTTGACAGTGGGTCAACTTGTGTCATTATTTAGAAGGGAAACACTGGGGTATTTCACACTGTAAGATCAACAGAGGAAATGAAATTGTAGGATATCAGAAAAGGTACATACTGCTGCTTTCACCTGAGGTTTCTTCTCTGGGAATGTACTAAATAAAAAGCTTCTGTTGGACACTAAAGGAAGAATTTGGGAACAGAAAACTAATTCAACTCTTCACTTTCTGAAATACAAATAAGCTCAGTGTTTTCCTGCCCTATTTTCCTTTCTTACTCTGAGATTAATGTCAAATTTCCCATGCAGTGGTCACCAAATAAACAGAGATATATGATAATAAATGGTAGGGTTTAGACTATCTTCCAATTTTTTTTTTTTTTGAGACAGAGCCTCACTCTGTCGCCTGGCTAGAGTGCATCATGGTGTTATCATGGCTCAGTGCAACCTCAAACTACTGAGTTCAAGCAATTCTCCTGCCTCAGCCTCCCGAGTAGTTGGGACTATAGTCGTGCGCCATCATGCCCAGCTAATTTTTCTATTGTTTTAGAGATGGCGTCTTGCTCTTGCTCAGGCTGGTCTCAAACTCCTGGTCTGCCTTGGCCTCCCAGAATGCTAGGATTACAGGCGTGAGCCACCACACTTGGCCTCTGGCTTTTTTTTGGCCAGAAAAGATGGCTGACTACTCC
>NW_012143856.1:56709-109654 GCF_000956105.1 Propithecus coquereli | reverse complement strand
AGGTCTAACATATGTAATTAGAGCTCCATAAGAGGAAGAGAGTGAGATTGAGTTGGAAATAATTGGTGCGATATTTGAAGAGGTAATGATTGAGAATTTTCCAAAGCTGATTTAAAGGTATCAGGCTACAGATTCAAGAAATGCCATGAACCTCAAGCAGGATAAATAAAAGGAAAAATACACCTAGAAATCTAATAACTAAATTGCTAGGAAATAAATAGAGAAAAAGAAAATACTAAAAGCAATCAGATGATCCTCCCAAATAAACAAATTACCTTCAAAAAAAGCAACAATAAGACCTAAAGCTAACTTCTCAACAAAAACAATAGAAGCCAGAAGACATTGTAATGACATCTTTAAAGTGCTGAAAGAAAATAACTGCCAACCAAGAACATATTTCAAAAGTTAAGAAAAAAGTATTGTAAAAAATAAATAAACAGCCCTTTATGAGATGCGTAGCATGTGAATATTTTCTCCCATTGTGTACGTTGTCTGTTTGCTCTCATGATGGTGTCCACGGCTGTGCAGAAACTTTTTAATTTGATCAGCTCCCATTTATTTATTTTTGTTGTCGCTGTGATTGCCTTTGGGGTCTTCTTCATAAATTCTTTGCCTAGGCCAATGTCTCTGAGAGTTTTTCCAACATTTTCTTCTAGAATTCTTATAGTTTCATGCCTTAGTTTTAAGTCTGTTATCCACCGTGAGTTGATTTTTGTGAAAGGTGAAAGGTGTGGATCCTGTTTCAATCTTCTACATCCACAAGAAAAAAATCAAACAACCCTATCAAAAAGTGGGCAAAGGCTAGGAACAGAAACTTTTCAAAAGAAGATAGACTAATGGCCAACAAACACATGAAAAAATGCCATCTCTAATCATCAGGGAAATGCAAATCAAAACCACAAAGAGATATCACTTAATTCCAGTGAGAATGGCCTTTATCAAAAAGTCACCAAACAATAAATGTTGGCATGGATGCAGAGAGATACAAACACTCATACACTGCTGGTGGGACTGCAAACTAGTTCAACCTCTGTGGAAAGTAATATGGAGATACCTCAAAGAGCTACAATTAGAATTACCATTTGATTCAGCAATCCCACTATTGGGTATTTACCCAAAGGAAAAAAAAGACATTCTATAAAAAAGAGATCTGCACTCGAATGTTTATAGCAGCACAATTCACAATTGCAAAGATGTGGAAACAACCCAAGTGCCCATCAATCCATGAGGATTAATAAAATGTGGTATATGTATACCATGTAGTACTATTCAGCCACGAAAAACAATGGTGATCTAGCACCTCTTGTATTATCCTGGATAGAGCTGGAGCCCATTCTACTAAGTGAAATATCCCAAGAATGGAAAAACAAGCACCACATATACTCACCATCAAATTGGTGTTAACTGATCAACACTTATATGCACATATAGTAGTAATATTCATCGGGTGTCAGGGAGATGGGAGTGGGGAGGAGGGGATGGGTATTTACACACCTAATGGGTGTGGTGCGCACTGTCTGGGGGATGGACATGCTTGAAGCTCTGACTCGGGTGTGGCAAAGACAATATATGTAACCTAAACATTTATACCCCCATAAGATGTTGAAATAAAAAAATAAAAAATTTTTAAAAACTAAATAAATAAATAAATAAAAAGAAAAAATCAAACCAAAAAAGCTGATACTGTAAAAAATAAAAATTAAAAAGTTAAGGCAAAATAAAAATATTTTCAGACAAACAAAAGGTGAGGGAATTTATTTCCAGCAGACCTGTGCTTTAAAAAAAAAAAGTCTAAAAAAGGTGTCCATTTTTGAGGCAGAAGGAACATTATCCCTGATGGAAGAGCACATAAATGTGGAATAAATGAAAAACACAGGAAACTAAACATTAATAATGACTGTATAAAACAATAAAAACAGCTGTATGGGCACTTTAAAAAGCTAATGCTTAATAAATTTCTTGTTCATATGCTGAATTAATTTTCTGATTTCTTTGTACTGGTTTTTCAGAGGTCTTTTCCATCTCATGGAGCTTCCTTAGAATCAATATTTGGAATTCTTTATCTGGCACTATGAGGAATTCTTTTTGATTGGGATCTGTTGCTGAACAATTGTTACAGTCCTTTGGTAGTGTCATGTTTCCTTGCTTTTTCATGTTTCCTGTGTCCTTCCCTTGATATCTGTGCATCTGATGTAGCAGTCACTTGTTTCAATTTTTTGAACTTGCTTTCAAAAGGGAGAATGTTTTCCTGAAGGTGTATATGTTTTTTGTTGAGTAGAACACTTTGGCTTTGATTTTGGGTCTGCAGTAGTGTGATCTTTGTATGATTTCTTAGGCAGTACACAGGGTCAGAGGTATCTGTGATTTCCTTGGTGGCTTAGGGAGCAGTTATTAGTTGAAGTTGTAGTGAAGTTTTGCTGGGGACTTGAAAAGCTGCCAAGCCAGTCTTTGGGCCCCAGCGGTGGCACGAGTGGGCTGAGTGCGCCTGATTTCAGGCCCCAGAACAGCCTATGCTGAGAGTACATTAGTGTGTCCTGGGGAACCAATTCTTGGGCCTCGGGTGGCTTGCTTAGAAGATAGTAGTCAGAGTAGTGGGCCGAGTGTGTGGGCAAGTTCTCAGGCCCCTGAACAGCTGGTGTGATGTGGGAGGTGGTAGTAGTGGTGGTCAAGCCACCCACCAGCATCAAAGTGGTTGGTCTGTGTTGGTATTACTCGTAGCTGCAATGGATTGGGCAGGCTAGTCTCCAGTCCCACAGCTGCCTGTAACAGGGTAGTAGGTATCATCCTAAGTGGGCTTAGGTAGAACTTGGTCTCCCCTCTCTCATCCCAGCCAGGTGGTTGCTGCAGTGGTGTCACCTTGAACTCTGCCCAAGGGCGGAGCATGGCCCAGTGTTAAACTCTCAAAATGGCCCCAGGTGTGGGGCCTGGAATCAAAGACGGAAGGGCCCTTTTCAGGCAAGCATTATGGTCAAGTGACTTTGGGGAGTTCTGTATCCCATGCTCATGGATCAGAAGAATCAATATTGCCCAAAGCAATCTACAGATTCAATGCAGTTACTATCAAAATACCAATGCCATTTTTCACAGATGTAGGAAAAACAATTCTAAAATTAATATGAAACCAAAAAAAGAGCCCAAATAGCCAAAGCAACCTTAAGCAAAAAGGAACAAATCTGGAGGCATCATACTGCCTGACTATAAGGCTATAGTAATCAAACCACCACGGTACTGGTATACAAACAGGCACAGAGATCAATGAAACAGAATAGAGAACCCAGAAATAAAGCCACCTACTTCCAGCAAACTGATCTTTGACAAAGTCAACAAGAACATATACTGGGGAAAGGACACCCTTTTCAATAAATGATGCTGATAAAATTGGATTAGCCGTACATAGAAGGATGAAACTTGATCCCTATCTCTCATCATATATAAAAATTAACTCGAGAAGGATTAAAGACTTAACTATAATACCTGAAACAATAAAAATCTTAGAAGAAAACCTAGGAAAAAAGTCTTCTGGACATTGGCCTAGGCAAAGAATTCATGACGAAGTCCCCAAAAGCAAATGCAATAAAAACAAAGGTAGAAAAATGGGACTTAATTAAACTAGAAAGCTTCTTCGCAGCAAAGGAAATAATCAAAAGAGTAAATAACCTACAGAATGGGAGAAAATATTCACATATTATGTTTCCAACAAAGGACTAATATCCGGAATCTATAAGGAACTCAAACAACTCAGCAAGAAAAAAAAAACAAACAACCCCCTTAAAAAATGGGCAAATGACACAGACAGGCATTTTTCAAAAGAAGATATACAAATAGCCAACAAAGATATGAAAAAATGCTCAACATCACTAACCGTCAGGGAAATGCAAATTAAAACCACAATGAGATATCATCTTACTCCAATTAGAATGGCTATTATTAAGAAGTCAAAAAACAATAGATGTTGGTGCAGATGCAGTAAAAAGGGAACATTTATACACTGTTGGTGGGAACATAAATTAGTACAACCTCTATGGAGATCAATGTGGAGATTTCTCAAAAAAACTAAAAGCAGATCTACCACTTGATAGATCTACCAGTGCAATTCTACTAGTGGGTATCTACCAGAGGAAAAGAAATCATTGTATCAAAAAGATAACCATAGTGGTATGTTTATTGCAGCACAATTCACGATCATTAAAGATATGGACTCACCCTAGGAGCCCATCAACTGATGACTGGATTAAGAAAATATGTGTGGGGGGTGTACACACACACACACACACACACACACACACACACACACACACCATCCATGGAGTACTACTCAGCAATAACAAAGAGTGAAATAATGGCTTTTGCAGCAACTTGGATGGAACTGGAGGCCATTATCCTAAGTGAAGTAACTCAGGAAAGAAAAATATATGCCACATGTTCTCACTTACAAGTGGGAGCTAAATTATGGCTACACAAAGGCACACAGAGTGATATAATGGACATAGGAGACTCGAAAGAGGGAAAGATGGGAGGGGGTGTGGGATGAAAAATTACCTATAGGGTACAACGGGCACTACTTGGGTGATAGGTACACTAAAAGCCTAGATTCCACCACTATACAGTATACACATGCAAAGGAATTCAACTTGTACCTCCTAAACCTATTAAAATAAAAAAAATTTAAAGGAAAATAAAGGAACCAATCAAAAACATCATTGAACTTAACAATGGATGGATTTTATGGTATTATGTTAATGTCAATAAATTATTGTGTATCAATAAAAAGCTAAAAAAAAAAAAAAAAGCTAGTGCCAGGAACCTGCCTTTAAGTCTCATGTTGAGAAATTTTCAATTTTTAAAAAGAAAAAAAAAAACAGATGGCATTGACTAGGAATATTCTGTTTCCTTCCACATTAGGAGCCCAAATAGCATCATAGTATTACTAATACTCATTGAATAGGGCATACGAGGGGCTCTTGAGGAATTATTTAAAGCCCCATCAGTCACTGTTTAGAAAATCAATGCTACAAAAGGAAACCAGAAGCCTTCTAAGGTAATAATGCTTGTGTCCCAGGCCTCTACCCTCTGTCTCACTGTGCATATAATATTCCAATAATTCCTCCCAACAACCCCACCAGGTAGGTATATTTCTCCCTATTTCACAGAAATTCAGAAATATTACATAAATTCCCAAGATTGCATAGTTACAAAGTGATGGGAGCTGAATTTTAACACAGGACTGCAAAGCCCATGGTCTTTTCACTCTACAGTGCCACAGGCCAGAAAAGTTCTAGCTAGTGAAATTGTTATTAAATAATAGACATAACAGAGTTAAAATGGTATATCTAAGTTTAACTGTACATAGCACACATGTAGAATATTTGCAAAACAGACTGAGAAGATGGATGGATGGATGGATGGTTGGATTGATGGATGGGTGAAGTCACACACAAAAGCCTCTGACTTGGGGGTTAATCCACTTAAAGACTCGAAGTTTGTACAGTAAATCCTGCAAGAGTACTGCAACCTAGAGGAAATTCTCTGTTCAAAAGCTATCGGAATGGCCCCAGCAGCTGTATTAGCAGTTCACAGTTCACATCACCTGCCATTAGATGATCTCTCTCTCTCTTTTTATTTTTTTAAATTTTAAAAAATTTATTTATTTATTTATTTTAAGAGATGAGGCCTCTCTATGTTGCCCAGACTGGTCTTGAACTTCTGGGCTCAAGCGATCCACCTGCCTCAACCTGATCCACCTGCCTCTATTTCCTGAGTAGCTGAGACTATAGGCACATGCCATCCAGCCAAGCTTGGTGATCTTTTAAAATGCAAATAAATTCAAAGCAAAAGAAAAATAAATGAAGTTATAACATATTTGCATATTAAATAATTCAAATAGTACAAAGTGTATTCAATAAAAGGTAGGTTTTCCTTCTACTTCAAAGATCCAACCTTCTTCTTTAGAGGCAATGTTTCCTGATTTTCTGTGCTCTTAAAAGTATAGATCTATATCTATACTTATATCTGCATTTGTGTATATATATATGTGTGTATACATATGTACATACTGTTCCCTGTACAAATGGAAGCATCGTGTACACTGGCCTGAACCTTGATTTCTCACATAATTTTTCACATAATAAAGATTTTTCCTATCACACATGTAAATCTACCTCAATCGTTTCCATAGCTGCATAGCACTCCCTTGAAAAGATGAGTCATATGCTTTATTTAAACAGTTTCCTACTAATGGAAATTTAAAGTGCTTCCAAACTTTTGATACTAAAAATGATATTTTAATGGAAATCAGTCTTTATGCACATGTACAAATAGTTTTACCAGATAAATTCCTAGAAGTGGGATTGGTGAACAAAAGCATATGTGCCTTTTTATTTTGATAGCCATTGCCAACTAAATGTCCGAATAGATCACACTAGATTACACTCCTTCCAACAGAATGTGGCAACCTGTTTCCACATGTCCTCAGATACTATAAACTATCAAATTTTTAGCTTTGCAAATTATAAGCTAAAAATCATGTCTTATTTTTATTTAAACTTATTTATTTATGGGTGCAGCTGAGTAATGTTCATATGTTTATAAGTAATTTGTATTTCTCTTTCTTTGAACTATCTGTTCATATATATCCTTTGCCAACTTTTGAAGTGAATTATTGGTCTTTATCTTCTTGATATTGTATTTATATACTAAGGACATTAGCCCTTGATCTGTCATGTGTTGTTGTGAATGTTTTTTCTGGGTTATCATTTGTCTTTAAATGTTGTCTATGATATTTTTTTCCTAGCAGATATGTTTGATTTTTATACTGCCAAATTTATCGATTTTTTGTAATATCTGAGCATAAGATGATCTTAATCATTCATGAAACTATAATGCCTAGAAGTTATATAATATTCAAAGAATTTGTTAAAATGCTCAAGATGCAGAAAAGTTTGCAAAAATATTCATAAAATCTTTATTCTGGAGCACCAATAAGCAATAAATGGCATCTTTTCTGGATTTTTTTGTTGAAGCCCATTGTCAATATTTTTAGAGTTCTTCAAGACAACATGGATATTGCCTATAGAAACCATGTTGTAAATACTTAGAACTCCCCTCCACCCCTATTGGGAAGTTGCCACTTCACATTTCAAAGAGTACAAAGAGGCAGTTGTGAAAGAAATTGGTATGTGTGCCTTAATCCAAAAATAATAACTATATCTCACTGTCACTCATTGTAGAATGACATATTGATGATACTCTACCACTTTATAAAATTCTTACCTGCTTATTACATAATCCAATCTGCATAACAAAGCTAAGACAACCAAGGACTACTGTTTCCATTTTGCAGGTATGAAAATTAGGAAAGGCAGTGGCTTGTCCAAGCTTACATAGCTACCAACTGGCAGAAAGGGGCTAGAACTTAGGTGTTCTGATCATAGGTCCAAAGTTTCTTTAGCGCTACAGTCTTCCTGGCTCAGCTCACTATTTTTACCCCTGCTGCTCAGACACTTCCTCACCAAAGAAGAAAGAGCTCCACAGAACCAGGCTCTTCAGAATGTCATGCTGGGAGTTGGTATTCAGCAAGGAACATAGAGCTTTGCTTCTTACCCCTGGCAGGACACCTTTCAGAACTGGAGCTCAGGATTGAAGCCCAGATTATGTGATGCCATGCAGGCACCAGTATGCTCAAGTTCAATGACATTTACGGACTAGAACTGCAGGAAAACTGACGGCAGAGTCCTTGCTATGTTACGAGGGACCCTAACATCTACAGTGCTGACCTACAGATGCAAATTATTTACAGTCTCAACTGATCTCTTTGGGATCTCATTTTGTCCAGGGATGAGCTGCCGCCCTAAATTATGGCACTAAAGATATAGCCCAAGATCTTTTGTTCAGGGCCTATTACTATAAACTCGTCTACTTATCAAAAAGAATAATGATGAAAGCAGCGTGCTGAACCACCTACTCAAAACGTCAGTGTTTCTCTTCCGGAACATTGATATTTTGCATCAGATAATTCTTTGTGGGCACTAAATGGGAAAATCCTGTGTACCATAGGATGTTTAGCAGCATTTAGCAGCATTCCTCTACCCACTAGATGCCAGTAGCAACCCCCTCCCTCTAGTTACGACAACCAAAAATGTCTCCATACATTGCTCCCCTGGGGAGCAAGATCATCTTCAGCTGAGAACCACTGATACAGACCCTTAATATCTTCTGCCAAACTCTTGAAGAGCCCCTTGACTTCCAGTGATGCAAAATCCCTGATTGGCCCATTGCTTAAACTGAATGGGAAAGGAATAGATAACAGAAAAACTACCTGAGTGTACCAAATAACAACTGAAGTTATGAAACAACTACCTTGAATCTTCTGCTTTGAAAGGGTGTCTATTTATCTATCTTTTGGGCAGACAAAAGGCTTCAGATGAAAAGGATTGAGTCGATTACATCCTTCAATCCATGATATCATTGGTCCTTTCTCTTAGATATGTATATAAATGTATTTCTATATTTTCTGTATCTCCATTCCTCGTTCTCATTCCCTCACTCCCCAGTGGAATCTATTCTAACATATTTAACATATAACCTTTTGCTTATGTCTTTGTATTAATATAATGGGTACAATTTTGAATATATTCTTCTCATTTAAGTAAATAGAGTTCCATAATCACTCATCCCCAACTCTTAAACAGCTTACACAGCTCTAGATAACAAAATTTTTTCCTTAAACTCACTAGGCAGCAAAATCTGACTGGAACAACATGAGGTTATTCATAGTTCTTTATCCACTTAATGTAACTATTCCTACACTTTGCTGAGCAAATATTGTATTTGATCATGAGATACCACCTCTTCCCTTTCTAAAATCCAAATTTTTTGAATTCCAAAACAAATCTGACCTGATCTTATTCTATCTTTACCTTTATATTTCAGCCAAGTATTATTAATATCTTTTTAAGATATATTCATGTTACCGCAGGTACATCTAGTCCATTACTTCTAATTGCTGTGGACTGCACCATGAAGTGGATCCTTCACAATTTACCTACTCACTCCCCCAGTGGTGGGCAGCTAGATTGCCTCCAGCTTCCCAACAGTATGAACAATGACTCAATAAACATCCTAAGACATATTCTTTTGTGGACCTGTATGAGAACCTCCTGGGTATATACATCCAAGGTAGAATGGCTGGGTCACAGGTGTGAGTATACTTAATCCGACCAAGTAATACAAGTATGCCCTCCAAAATAGCTATGTCAGTCAACTTCCACTGTATGAAAGATCTTGAATCCCACATTTCCCCAACATTTATCAGTATCCAATGCTCTAATTTTGCCTGTCTAAGAGGGACAAAGTCATATCTCATTCTTGTTTTCATTTATGTTTTCCAATATATCTAAGCATCTCAGTATGCTCATTAACCTTTGGGGTTTCCTCTCTGTAAATTGCCTGTTTACAAGCTTTGCCCATTTTTATTAAGATTTCCATATTTTTCTTGCTAACTTGTAGGAGTTCCTTGAATGATCTCTTATTGGTTTTAGACATTGAAAAATATCTTCTCCCAATCTTCCAGCTGTTGGTTAATTTGGTCCATGGATAACAGGAACTGGTACAACAGAAATCCTTAATTTTTATGTAATCTAAATTATCAGCATTTTACGTTATAGTTTGGGGCTTTCAATGTTTTTAAGAAGTCCTTCTCACTTCTGAGTGACAAAGATAGTCCTCTATATTTTCTTCTACTACTGTAACAGTTTTACTTTTAACATTTAGTATTTAACCCACTTCCAAATAGATTCACTTATATATGTTGTTTTAGGTTGAAGTCCAGTTTTATTTTTCACAATACAGTAAGCATTTTCTACTAAACAGTCCATGCTTTCCTCCTTGATCTAGGTGTCACTGTATTTTATAATAAATACCCAAATATATAAGTCTCTGTCTGTTAACAATTTCTCTATTTTCTTTCAATGATCTATATGTCTATTATTTTGCAAATACCACTGTTTTTATTTGTATTGCTTTGAAGTATGTCTTTTGGAACTATATCTCTATGTGGTAGGGCCGGTCCATCTCTTCATTATTCCTTGAATAGTTTAACTTCAACATTCATGGACTTTTATTCTTATATATGTATTTTAGAGTAAGTTTATTGTTAAATTTCTCAGGAAATTTGTTCATAGTTTATATTGGAATTGCATTTAATATGTTAATTAATTAGAAGAGACTTAAGCTTTTTATACATTGATCTCTTCCACCCGAGGATATAGAATTATTTAAGCAAATCATCCTATGTTCTTGATTAGACTTTCAAATTTTTCTCCAAAGACTATTCTATAGTTACCCTAATTTATGTAATAATCACAACAACACTATATTTTAGGTACTTTTATTATCATCATTTTCCAGATGAGAAAACTGAGTCCAGAGAAAAATAAATAACTTGTCCCAAAACAGACAGCAAGTAAATAGCAGAATATGGATTCAAATAGCTTAGAGTCCATACTCTTCACTTCTATACTGCACCTCTATAGGCAGTGACATCAGTTTGGCTGCTTCTATGAATGCTATCTTCTTTTTATTTACTATGTTTCTGATAGGTTGTTACAGATATAGAGAAATTTGGTTGATTCTTTAAAGTTGATATGTATATCTAGTGAAGTTGCTGAATTCTCTTATTAGTTCTAGTAGTTAGTCTATTCATTTTTTGTGTGTGTGTGTTTGTATATCAACTGTTAATAATGAGAGTTTTACCTTTTGCTTTCCAATGTGTAAATCTCTCATTTCTTTTTCTTTTCTTACAGCATTGGCCAAGACCTCCAGTACATGGTTATACACTATGTAGTAGTGATCATGGGCAAAACTGTCTCTTATAAAAAAGTAATATTATCCCATAAGATTTTCATTTCATCTTGGCTATAGTGTATCAGCACATCTGTTTAACAGAACTTGAGGTTATAAAGTGTCTGGTGGCCAAGAATCCATTCTCAACAGAGGCACTATGCTCATTTAAGTAGCAGAAACTACTTTCCATAGAAGACAACCCTTCCAGCGAAGAAATAGCTCCCTTATGATGAACTTGACTTCATTCTGACTTTAAGTACATTTAACTCCACCCTAAATCCCTGTGGCTATAATACAGCTCTGCAACCTGTCATTTGCTTCACACAAACTTTTCAACTTGATTGTTTCTGACAACGGGTTGCTCTGTATCCCCCATGGGGGAATTCACTGACGGCAGCATTGGACAGGCATTAAAGATCAACTATCTCTCTCATTTTACACACACCTAAAATTCCCTGTGGTAGTGCCTCATCCCCTTCAAGCACAAGATACACCTGGGAAGGCTTTTGTCAACAATTGAGGAGGGCCTGAGTCAGACCAGGGACTGCCATGGTTTACTCCTCATTGGCCTGATCCCCCATCTTTAGCAGAGGTCAGCCCTGCTGAGCATTCATGGTAGCACTCCAAGGCCTACAGTGACCTCTTCTGTGCAGACTTCCATGGGGCTAAGAGGAGAGAAAGAGGAAGTACCCACTCTTATCTCTTGGATCCCAAAAGGCTTCTCCCTATCTAAGATTGGTGCATCTGCACAAAGGTAAGCCCTGGCAGCTTACCTGTTGTTAGGTCCTGGCGCTTGGGTACAGTCAGGCCCATTGGAAGCTCCCAGTGGGAGACCAAACACACTCTCCCCCTCCCCACACCCAGGGTGAGTAATGCCTGTGGGAGAAATAAGTGAACTGAAAAGTCCCACAGAAACCTCAAGCCCAGCACATCCAAATGGGACTTCTCACCGTCTCCTCCAAACTCACTGCCCTCTTACAGTAACCCCTGCTACAAGAACTGGAACAATCCCCATGCCACCATTCTCAGGGCTTTCCTCTCCCTCCCACCTGAGGACTTACCAAGCCTTGGCCCATCGCCCCCCTTAGAATCCTTGGTGCCCACCCCCTGTTCTTCCTGAATGGGGACTTGGCCATGCCATGTCAACTGCTCCCTCTGCTCCACTCCTGACCCTGTGATCCATCCTCCACCTGGCTGCTGGAGGGATCCGTCCATCATACAAATCCCACTGTATCTCGCTGCCTACAACCCTAGAAGACTCCCCACCACTCTCGGGCAGACCCTACACTCCTGAGCGTGGCCTCCACTGTCCTCATGGCCTGGCCGCACCCAGCTCTCCAGCCTCACACTCTACTAGGAACCCAGACCCTCACCTCCCACCACCCTCCCTGACAATGCTCCCGACCCCTGTTTCCCCTGACAAGAACTTGCATGCCATCCCACTGGAGTGGTCTACTGCCTACCCGTCCTTGAACACTCATGGTGTCAGGGTCTCCTGCTCCTGGGAGCCTTTGCTGCCCCCCGAACCCCACGGCTCCAGCTGAGCACGTACTGTTTCTCTGCGCCTTTCCTCCCAGGACCCTGTGCTTCCATCTCACTGCTCTCTCCCGGACGCTGTCAGAAACTGGATTCTCTAAGAGAGTAATAATTGCACAGCCAGGCAGCTTTCATCCCTTTTCATATTTCAGAGAAGACCCATGCACAAAACACAGTGAATCAGATTTGGTGTGGGGTACCCCAAAGGGCCACCTGGAGCAATGTCTAGCTGGCACACCGTGGGCCATCTGAAGGAATAAATGATGAATGAATGGCTGGCCCACTCCCATCCAGAAACAGGCAGAGATCAAGTTCTTAGCACATCCCAGATACAGGAGACAAGGGGTAGCACCACTCCCGCGATCTGTCTGTAGGGGGAGCTGCACAGGGGCGGGGCAGAGCTCGGTGTCTGCGCCTGGGGGCGTCCGGCCGAGGCCTGGGGCTGAGGGTGGTTGGCGGGGGGTCGAGCCTGCCAGTTGACCCCGCGCAGCAACTCCGCGAGAATTTCGCTTTCGCTTTGCCCCTGGCCGCAGGCGGCGGGGCCGTCCCTGAGCGACTGCGGCCGGGCACCCCGGGAGTTGATTGGGAAGCGCCGCGAGTCCCGCGGGCCGGCCGGACTCCACGTGTCACCGAGAAACTGATGTAGAGAGAGACCGGAGTCCTGGGAAAGTCCTGCCGCGCCTCGGGCAATTATAAAAATGTGGCTAAGCGGGTCAGCCTCCCAGACACCGCCCTCACCTGCTGTGGCCACAGGTCCGCATCCAGCTGCCCGCTCGGTGTCCGCGCAGCGCCGGCTCAGCATGTGTCCTCCGCGCGGTGAGTACCGGCCCCGCGCTCGCTCGGTGGGCCCGGCGGCTGCCTGGGAAGAGAGGCGGGAACTCGGGCCTGCCTAAGGAGAGACTGCAAGACAGTCAGCTATCGCCTGCAAAGGAGAAAAGGGGGGAAATGAGGATTGGGCGCCTACAGTGCACTAAAAAGGGCATTGTCTCTTTTCTTCCTGAAACAACCTGGTGAGCTATCATTATGCCCACCTCACCGATGAGAAATTGAGGCCCAGAGGGGGAGGTTTCTTGCCTGGGGTCCGTCAGCTACAGCTAAAAGAAGGCAGATCCCAGCCAACTCTAAGTCAGGCTTTGTTACCCACTTTTTCCAAAATACTGGGTCCTGAGGCTGCTTCAGTCTCTTCATCACATGGCCTCAGTTTCTCTGCTCAAAAAGCCTGAGGCTTTCTCTAGGTGGGCACTGAGTCCAACACCCTGTCGGAGCTCATCCAGGTGCGCTCACTGCAGGCTGGCCTCCAGCCCTATAGTGGAGTGCTGCTTTCTAATAATATTCATCTCTCAGGTGTTGAAGCAGGGTGGTGTTGGAATTGGGTGGAGGGAGGGCGGTCCAAGCAGAAATGGCTGGCACAGATGGCCAGAGGCATGGAAGGCACAGGCAGCCAAGCCAGACCGCAGCTCAGCCCGCCCTCGCTTCCCCTCCAGACCTCCTTCTTGTGGCCACCCTAGTCCTCCTGGACCACCTCAGCTTGGCCAGGAACCTCCCCACGACCACACCAGGCCCAGGAATGTTCCAGTGCCTTCAGCATTCCCAAAACCTGCTGAGAGCTGTCAGCACCACGCTTCAGAAGGTGAGCTTTGCGCTGCTTTCTCCCACTGCACAGCCCCCTGCAGAAGGGGCCTCTGAACCTGTCCTCTGCTACCTGAAGGGACTGCAGGGAGATTATGGAAGTTCATCAGTAGCTGTGAGGAGAGGGAGAAGGAGCTTTACAAATGGCCCAGCTATTAGCTAAAGAGCCCCAGTGAAATCATGTCTTCAGAGAAAGTAAGACTGGTAATAAATTATAATGGCATTTGTTTTGGCTGTGTCTACACAGAGTAAAGTGGGTATTTACAGTGTTCCTGTGGCCTGCCAACAGAGATGGAATGGTGTCAGGACCACACTGTTTCTCTGACACCACTTATCAATCCAGGAAACAGGTACTAGGTGCATACTCTGTGCTGGGGGCTACGGAGATGAGTTAGACTTGTCCCTGTGGCTGCTGGTCACCTTCCACTTTGCTGACACAGTTCCTTGTCCCAGCAACACATCTCAGGGAGGATTTGACAGTGTACGTCCAGCCTTCATTGTCCAGGGAAGAATTATCTAATTTTGTTTACAGCTTCATTTGTCTTTTTAGGTTTCTCATTTCAATGCAAAAAAAATTTTTTTTGCCCTTTAAAAATCGCTCCAATAGTTATTGCTGCAAAGGGTAAAGATGGATTGTTTAAAAGATGTCCTCTTGCCTTCCTGCTCTCTAGGAAATCTTTCTTGAGTGTTTTCTAGCTTGTTGCATTATGAATATCTTAAAATAAGCTCACTGCCAAGACCTTCCTAAAGAACTCTTTTTACCTTGTTATCTTTCATAATGCGCTATCAATTATTCCTCCCAATTCAATCAATCTTAATTAGACAGGGGCCTCAGGAAGTAAAAACTGCAGAGTAAGTGCTTTGTTTCCTGAAGAAAAGTTCAATGTGGGTAAAAGGTAGGAGGTCTAATTTGCATAGATGCTTTATGTGAAAAAACTGACTCTTCTACTCCCAGATGCAGTCCTAGGGTCAAAAGATTACAGAATTCAATTTGGTATTTTTTAGATCATTCCTTTGTTAAATTTGCCAGAACAAACCAACAGTCTCCTGAAGAACACAGAGGTGACAGATGCATGTGATTCATAGGCTGTATCCAGCCCACAGATTTGTAGAGTTGGGCCATATTCTTATTTTATTTTTCAGTTTCATGCCATTGAAAAATTGGACTTTTCATATAAGATTCCAAATTTCCAGCTTCCCTTGAAAAGATCTGAAGAACCTCAACATCGGGCCTACACCTTCAAATCTAACTCTTTACAACCTGTTCTAAATAGTGGTTGCCCAGGTCTGCTAAAACACCTCCCAGAACAGCATATTAGTTTCCTGTTGCTGCTGTAACAAATTACCAGAAATTTAGTGGGTTTAGAAAACACGAACTTACTATCTTACAGCTCTGGACATCAGAAATCCAAAATGGGTTCTACTGGGCTAAAATTGATGCGTTGGCAGAGCTGTGTCCCTTTCTAGAGGTTCTTGGGGAGAAGCCGTTGCCTTGCCTTTTCAAGGTAGAGGCTGCGCACATTCATTGGCTCATAGTCCCCTTCCGTTGTCAAAGCCAGAAATGACTGGTTAAGTCTTTCTCATGCTGCATCACTCTGAACTAACTCTTCTGCCTCCCTCTTCCACGTATGAGGACACCGATTACATTGGGCCCACCCAGATAATCCAGCTGACCTTTAAGCTCAGCTCATTAGCAAGCCGAATGTCATCTGTACCTTAATTCCTCTTTGCCATGTCAAATACCACATTCCCAGGTTCTAGGGATTGAGAGGTGAATACCTTTGGTAGCAGGGCATTTGTCTACCTACCATAGGTAGGTAGTTTACTACTTGTGCCCAAATGTGGTCTACATTATTGGGCCTTGATTCGTGTCTTATAGAGTTATTCCTGCCTGAAATTCCCCTCTCTATCCCTCAACATTCTAATCCTCTTAAGGCAGCTGTCCAATCTGCAGAAAGACTTTGCTTCCCTTTCCGCCCCTCCTCAGAAGCTCCATACCCTTCTCAGCACTTCTTGCCTACTAATTCGTCTCCTAGTCTGGGCACTTGCCTGCCTCGGCAGCTAAACTTGGAATTCAGAGGGCATCACACAGTCCTCTCTTTTGTCATGTTCCTTAGAACCTAAGGGAGTGCCTGGCACGCATCAGGCTGTTGAATGGAAAAATGATCCCAATTGTCAATCAGAAAGTCCCTCACGTCTTAAGATACATTTCAGAATTTTATCTAACAGTGCTTTCCAACACATTCGTAAGATGCCATCTGTGTGTGTGTGTGTTTTTACTGCAAATGAAATCTCAACTTGCCTTTAGGGTTTGCGTGTTTGTTATATCCATCAAGCTGTGACCTTAACAGTTCCCTCGTAGAAATTGTACTTGAAACAGGTATTCATAAAACACAGGCATTTTGGCAAAAGAAGAAATTGTTTTCACCAGAAGCAAGTGTCATGGTGTGCTGTAGAGGCTGATTAGCACAGCCTGTTGAAATGATTTATTGTGTTTACATAATGGAAAAAGATGTTGTCCAGAAAAACATGTCCTAAGCAAAGGCAGGGGCAGAGAGAGAGAGAGAATATAAATGAGCTGTTTCTTTTTATCTTAGGAAGAACCAGAATTTCCACAGGTCAAAGAGATGGAGGTCAAGGCAGCCAACCGAGGCCTTGCTGGCACCCTGGGGTACCAGCCTCATGGGGAGCCGGGCGCCTTATTCATGTTATAAACTAACGGAGTTTCTCCTTCTGTTTTTCACAGGCCAGACAAACCCTAGAATTTTACTCCTGCACTTCTGAAGAGATTGATCATGAAGATATCACAAAAGATAAAACCAGCACAGTGAGGGCCTGTTTACCACTAGAATTAACCAAGGTATAGAGAATTTTCCTCCCAAGGCATGTAATACAATGAAGGGCTATGCTTCTAAAAATTTGCATATTTCTGGCGTCCATCATTATGGGACTTTAACAGGCTCTACTTCAGAAGTTAGATTTCAGGGAAAAAATTATAAAAACAGATACATTTTTTCACAACAATGTGAATATAGTTAATACTTCTGAACTATACACTTAAAAATAATTAAGATGGTAAATTTTATATGTTTTTACTTTAATAAAAAAATATGCCTGAGATGGAAAGTCAGAAAGATTTATATTAAGAATTAACCTTTGATATACGATTTTTTTCCTTCTAGAATGAGAGTTGCCTGCCTTCCAGAGAGATCTCTTTCACAACTGTAAGTCACAGTCAGAAAGTGAAAGCTTTCAGTCCATATGATGACTTCATATCATTGATGTCTGATTATTTTTTTCTTCTAGAGTGGGAGTTGCCTGACCTCCAGAGAGACCTCTTTTATGATGGTAAGACACACAATTCTTAAATGCAGTGGGGGTGGGGAATGTTTTTAGCCCATCTCCATGGTTCCTTCCCCATTTTGTCTTGTCACCCAGACCCAGTGCCTCAGTAGTATCTATGAGGACTTGAAGATGTACCAGGTGGAGTTCAAGGCCATGAATGCAAAGCTTTTGATGGATCCTAAGAGGCAGATCTTTCTAGATCAAAACATGCTGGCAGTTATTGATGAGCTCATGAAGGTAAGGCCCCGTCCTATCGGTGAGAGAGCACCTTCTTCATGCCGAAGATAGCCAGGCAGGGTCCTTGAAGAAGAAGTATAAAATCAGCCCTTCCTGGATTGGGAGAGGCCTGGAATCTCCTCTTTTGAAGGCCCTACAGGGCTGTATTTTGGGGGATGCAGCCTTAAGGGCACCCTCTACAAGGGAGGGCACATGCAAACAGATCACATTTTAAAAAGCAGCCTCCTATTTGTTGACCCTGTGGCAGGCTCCAGGCTCTATGCAGATGTTTTCATGCATCTTCTTATGTCGTTCCCCACAACAACCATATGCGGTCTGTACAAAGAAGGAAACCAAATCTTAGGAGAGTTAAACCACTTGTTTGAGGTCACACTGCTTATAAGAGGCAGAGTCAGGATTTGAAATCCCTTCAAGAGAATTCCACTACACTTCTCACCTCTAAAGGCTCCAGGATGTGTGTACAAGGCACCAGAATGCGTTTCCACAGATATTGCTGGGAAAACAAGCAGGGTTGGTGCCTGACGTTGACCCACTGTGAACAAAAATGTGAACGAAATAGAAGAATCACCTATTATCTGGGGACATCCACAATGTTACTCATAGGCAAGAACTTGCTTTGTAATGTTCTGAATCACCATAGTACACAATGCTAACACAAAACATAGAAATATTTACAAAAGAGAGGGTGATTAGGGCCTGGGATAAAAATATGCTGGCAGAAATCATTTCTTGAAAAGTAACTGATTGACTTTTATTTTATTCTTTTCTTTTCTTGTGTGTGTATGCACACCAAATTACTTGTTTGAAAGGCAGTGAACTTAAGGAAAGTATCAAAGAATGTTACCATCCAGAGAATTGTAGTTGTTAGTCCATTTTCAGGTGGGTGATTGGGGACTGGAATCAATTCTACCAGTAACCAGACAACGATGCCCAAGTCACTTAACCCCTCTGCGCCTCAGTTTGCTTCTGTGTAAAATGAGATGTCTTTACCGACACTACTTTATTTTAGGCTTTTTGTGAGGAACATGTGAAAGTATTGATTATTGAGCAAATATGAAGACTTTATTGTGTTATCAAATCGAAGAGCTAAAATTGGGAAATCCATTGCCTGGTTTACTTACCTGACACAGACGGCGTGTCTTTAGTAATCAGGTCTGTTACTGATAGAATTCTGATCAATGGCAGTTCATCATCTCCCTGTTCTAAATAGAACTGGGCTTTTTAAGGTAACATATATAAAAATTAATTAGATATTGCAGCAAATATCATCTTAAAGGAACTGTATCTTTCTAAAACACATCTCCCACTGATGATGTTCTGACCCTTAGCTTTGAGGATCTTTTCAGAGCTCACTGAAGATATGTATGCCTGGATAATGAGTATTTCTCCTCTCAGGTTCTGCCCAGCCATCTCGCCACGAGTATATTTGGGTTGAATTTAGGAGTATAATGAGGGACTGAGTTGCAGGTTTTGAGACATAGATTGATTTCACCTGTCTTTAGAGATGAATGCTTTAATTTTGGAATACCGTACATGACATGCTTAATATTCATTGTCTTAGGCCCTGAATTTCAACAGTGAGACTGTGCCACAAAAATCCTCCCTTGAAGAACTGGATTTTTATAAAACTAAAATCAAGCTCTGCATACTTCTTCATGCTTTCAGAATTCGTGCGGTGACTATTGATAGAGTGATGAGCTATCTGAATTCTTCCTAAAAAGCTGAGGTCCTTGCCAATCTTAAAGTCATTTTGACAAAAATTTGAAATGCAGAAATTCTAATAGGATGTAGGTTAAGAGCTGGGGAGGGGGAGGCTTAACCTGGTCCTACTTCAGCTCACACAGGAGTTTTCATGCTTATGTTTACATTAGTTGCATCACACAAAACTTGAAGGATGGGAATTTTACATCTGCATGATTCCTTTGATCAGGTGTCTTTGCCATTTACTATGGATAAGTTGTCTTTAAGTTTTTATGAGCAAATTGCTAAGGAGGGAAAGTATCCTCTCTGATATGTTTTTCTTTCCCTTTAAGAGAAGAACAAGAATTTATAAGCTATTTCTGTACCAAAGTGTTTGTAGAAACAAATATGCAAGGATAATTTATTTTTAAGTATTTATTTATGTAATTTTGTGTTCATGAAAGCATGTGAACTAACTTATATTTATTTATATTATATTTATTAAATTATTTCTTATCATGGATTTGGAAAAACACTTTTTAAATGTTCTAAAAATAAAATGATTGAATTAAAATGATTCTCATATTTTCCTAATGTCATTGGACTACTTTAAGTGTTAAAATACACACTGTGGAAAAACTGAAAACTCTGATAAAATTTCAACAAAATTACCCTAGAAAGAATGCCACAGTATTCTTATCCATTTCCTAGTTCCCTTAATCTAAGTTTTAAAGGGAGCCTAGACGAGATTTGCTTTATTACTCAGGCAACTGAGTGAGTTATGGTTTTTGAGAGTTTATTATTTTTGTTCATCATCTGAGTCTAAAAGTAAACTGTGTATTAGACAAATATGTCATAATATTCTTCAACTGGGGAAAATGCCACTAAGATGCTTTCTACTTATTCTAATTTTTGTGACTCTTTGGGCTCTGAATAGGGAAGTTGTTTCTAAATTAAAACCAAAAAAGCTCTCTATTTGCCTAAACTTATAGAGAACTTTTGCCTGAACCACATGGATAATTACCTTGTTCTGGATTAAGAGATGTACCCTTAATGAGCTAAATGTTAAATTTCATCTTTTTAATTCTCTAAACCATGTGAATTTTAAAAGATGTATGACTTAGTCTATTTTGCGCTATCACAGAATACCTGAGACTGGATAATTTATAAAGAATAGGGATTTATTTCTCACTGCTCTGCAGGCTGGGAAGTCCAAGTTCGAGGGGCCAGTATCTGGTGAGGGCCTTACTGCTGCGTCATCCCGTGGCAGAAGGGCAGGAGAGAGCAAGACAGGGCTGAAGCTGCTCCCACCGTAAAGGCATTAACCCATTCATGAGGGCAAAGTTCTCATGGCCTAATTACCTCTTAAAGTTCACATGTCTTGATACTGTTACAATGACAATTAAATTTCAGGGTGAGTTTGGGAAGGAACAAAGCATATTCAAACCATAGCAATTCACCTGACAGAACACAGTATAATTTTAGTGCTTTGATAATCCTGTTCCTCCTTACACATAAAAAATGAAATATTTATAGTGACCACCTCTCCTCAGCTGCTCCACCCACCAGATTCGAATCCTTATCTTTGTGAAGTGGAAGAGGAATGTGTGTGGCCTTCCCAGGTCCTCCTCTGTATGGCAAACTTCCTCATTTTTCAGATTCTCACCCCATCATATATTCAAATAGATACAAATCATCAGAATCCAGATCCCATCACTTATCTCCTTTTCTTGAGTGATTTCTCCAGAAATTGGTTGAGTGATCTGCAAGTGCTTTGCAGATTGGTTTCTTTCAAGTGTCAAGCTTGGGGTTTCAGGAGCTCTGATTGTGAGGAGCGTCTAATGGGCTTGTAGAGTTGCTGCCACTCCCCACTTGGAATGGTGATTGCTGGTTGTCTGGGCCTCGAATTAAGGAGGGGCAAGCGGGCAAGCAGTCCTCCAGGGACTGGGTTTCTATAGAGGAACATGGGTGTTACTTTGGTTCCACAAACTGCCACGAGATAGGCTTCAAAAACACGAGTGGCCCAAGAAACGTTTTCACAACTAATTATATTCTTTATTACATAGTCAGTTTTCTACTTCTTTTTTTCTCCTTTAAACCTGGGTCTGCAACTTACAAGTAGCATGACCAAATTGTTTCACCATTCCCCATCTGTTTCCTCTTCTAAGAAAGGAAGGTAATACTGGAACCTACCTCAAAGGATCAGAGCGAGGGTTAAATGGGACAGCTCACACAAAGCGCTAGCCTTGTGCCAGGCACATAGTAAGTGCACAATAAATGTTAGCAAATTTTGAAAATTATTGTTAGTTTTTGTGATTGGCAACTGCGCAAAATTGGAATTCAGAAAACCAGAACCTAATTCACAGGGTTATTGCGAGGATTATATGACACAGTACGGTGCTGGAATCTAGTCGGTGCTCCACGTCAATTTGCTCCTAAAATTGTTTCAACGCCTCACCAACGCCCTATCCCCCCACAGCACTCAGCATACTGTGCATGTTCAGCACAAGCAGCTGCCTGGTGCAAGGTACGAGAACAAATAGGCAGGATCCCTGCCTTAAGAACAAAGAGCAGGGAGCAAAGTAACTTCGTAAGATCGAATTCCCCCAAAACTACTCCCAGCCATAGCCAATTAGAGATTCATTTGATTAACAAACTACTTTATTAAGAAGAAACTAAACCTTAAAAGTGTTTCTCACACTTGAGAATGACTAAATCAGAGATCAATGTGAGAAACATTTAGCTGTCAGCTGCCCCACTGAGGGTCCAGAGCTTCGGGGGAGAGAGAACAGTTCTGGGAAATGGTCGGGGCAGACATCCAAAGGTGAGTACTGGAAAGTCGAAAGAGATGTAAAATGTCCTTTGACACCCAATGGAAGAAAGAAAACACAGGGACAAGTGGGAAGAACAGAAGCTTTGTGGAGGTCCAGCACTGACGGGCATCATGAGTCCTCTCTGTGTCACCACCCTGGGCCATTCAGGTGTTCTCCTTGTTCGAGGACTAAACATTTGTTTCCACCTAGCATAATTTTGGCTTTCCATTATATTTTAAGGCAAACTGCATTATAGTATGTGAAATAAGAAAAAAATCCACTCACATTTTCCAAAAATTGAATTCCGTGTACTCGAAATGGTTTATAATAAAAAAATATGAAATGAGATGTGTGTCAGCTTTTTCATTGAAATGTATTTGGTGAGAACAAGCATACAAACTAATTATATTTAGGTATCTTTAAATTTGATATTAAAATATGAATATGAATTATGACATCAATGTAACATCAAATACATTCATGGAACCTGTTTTAGAAAAAATAGTAGCTAATGCTTACTGTGTGCTCACTACATACCAGGCATGTTTCTAAGTGTTTACCACAAATACATATAATCCTCCTGATAACCCTTTTTACAGACAAGGAATCTGAAGCAGATCACGTCAGGTGACATGGCGAGTAGGTGGCGGATGCCGTGATTTGAACGTGTGCTTCCAGGCGGCCTGACCGCAGCCTGTGCAGGCAAACACGGTGCCCTTTTGACTTTCATATTAAAGTCACAGTAGGTCAAGAGCACACTTTCGCCATAACCACACAACTATCATCGCAATTATTTAGGTATCTCCCCTCTCCCACACTACATTGTGAGAACCTCAAGTATAGGAAGAGTCAAATTACGTATGTATTTGTGTTCCTAGCCCCTGGCACGCAAAATGATAGAGAGAGAAAGGGAAATCTTCATGGGCTTTGACATGCTTCTGATTTCTTATTGTAATCTAGAAATAAAAAAGTCCTTAGTCTTTGAAACTTATTCCCAATTACAAAAAAAAAAGTTAAAAAATTGAAAGCTACATATACTTACCTCATTCAAAGTAATTATACAGTTCATAATAGAGAAAATCCAAAATTCATGAGCATTTTGATTTAGTTAAAATAATTTAAATATCTATGGTTTAGGACTATGTGGTTACTATCCTTCAAAAACAGTGTGCCAACAAATCATAACACAGCAGCGAATTGGAAAGTGTTAATACTTTACTTGCTGTTATGTTGCAGATGACTCAGAAACGCACTCCTGGACCGCAGCTTCGAGAGACCCAAGCAATCATCTCATCTGCTGGTTTGTAAGTGGCCCAGGAGCAGGTCAGGGCCCAGCAGGGTCCTCAATATCCCCTCAGAGGCACTCTCTCCTCAGTGACCCCCACAGGACAGCTCCACTTTGAGTGCTTTAAGAATGCTAGTTCCAGGTAAGATTTCTCTCCATGGCTCAGGAAAACTTTAAAACTCACTGAACTCCAAGTACTTTCCTATAATTGTTTTGATAAGGAACAGAATGATCTTTCAGTTTTCCAAGCTTGATTGAAAGGAAAACGCTACTATAAATTCTTAGAGCATCTTCCCTTCTGAAAATAAAACTCATGCCACAGCTTACAAAAAACAACAATAATAGACTTCTGTAAAATAAAAGTGACAGACTAACCTGAGGATTCCTACCCAGGAATTTACATCAGGATTGGAACAAGTGAGATCTAAATCCACAGTGGGGCCGGGCGCGGTGGCTCACGCCTGTAATCCTAGCACTTGGGAGGCTGAGGCCGGTGGATCACTCAAGGTCAGGAGTTCCAGACCAGCAAGAGCGAGATCCCATCTCTACTAAAAATAGAAAGAAATTATCTGGACAGCTAAAAATATATACATAGAAAAAATTAGCTGGGCATGGTGGCGCATGCCTGTAGTCCCAGCTGGTCGGGAGGCTGAGGCAGGAGGATCGCTTGAGCCCAGGAGTTTGAGGTTGCTGTGAGCTAGGCTGACGCTACGGCACTCACTCTAGCCAGGGCAACAGAGTGAGACTCTGTCTCAAAATAAATAAATAAATAAATAAATCCACAGTGGGCTCCAGGGTGGATCTGGAGGTCCCAGCTAAGAAGCAGGGGAACCTCGGAACTCAGAGCCCAGAATTCAATCCCAGGGCCTGTATGTTAGCATCAGCAGCTGCAGAGCCATCATCAGGAGTTCTCAAACCATGGCATGTGGGAAGAGAGGCCTACAACTGTCTCCTGGAAAACCAGGATCCCAGCAGGGAATCCTGTTTTCCCAGCCAGGATCAAGCCCTTCAGCAGGCAGTGTGTAGCTTCACCCGAGGAAGACTTCCAGAAAACGGGAAATGGGCTAGGCCATCTGCTGGAAACCACCATTCTCATGCGAACACGTTTGAAAAACTGTGATGGGCTCTTTAGAGAATGGAGTGAAATGTGCTTCCACATAAAAAAGCAGAGGAAGAAAGTTTTCCCCTAAAGCAATACAACAAAATAACCAAACGAGCTCCGTGATGCACAGAAAAATCCCAAGGAGAGAGGTGCATAGGTGAGGGACTCACATGAAACTGCCTGGTTTTAAATAGAAACACACTTTCCCATCCCTGGAGGGGAGGAAAGTGTAATCCTTCCTGTGGTGAAAAGAGGACATGCACGTCTTCCTAAACCTGTGCAAGCACCTGGTGAACTACTTTACCCGGGTTTATAGTCACTCAGCCTCAGTCTAAGAACCAGAGAGCTGGGATCAAAACCAGCTGTTACCCAAAGACCCAAGGGGACAACAATCAAGTAACAGGATGCTTTACGAAATGACATGCAAGTGAATACGAATACGGAGAAGACACGTGAGCACTGTCACAGGCAGGTTTATTTTTCTTCCCTTCATCCATAATTCATGGTTTCTTCAAATACATCAAACAAAACATATCCAAATTGTTAATCACCACTGGCATGATGCTGGGATCATAACAATATTTATACGGACCCCAAAATACATTTTACCAATTAACAAGAGCCAATGTGGCCCATTATTCCCTGTGGCAACTCTTCCTTAAGAAGAGAAGGAAGCTTTTCCTTGCTTCTGCTAAAGCTATTTCTGAGTCTGAGTAACATCCCCATCCCTCCCCCCTTGAGAAAAGTAAATGACGCCAGGGTGAAAGTCAAGAAAAGCAGTGTTTGGCCAGTTGAACTTCTGTAGTGAGGTGAAACGCCTTTGAGCCCGCAGGCCATCGTTGCACGGTGGGAGAGAATTACATTCCTTTCCAATCTCTTGAGGCCTCTGCATCCAAAGACTGGAGGGCGGGAACCCTCAGTAGCCCCCCTGGCAGAGCAGGCCCAGGGAGTTCAGAAAGCTCCCCCACCACGCCTGAGAAGCACCCAGAGAGGTCAAGACACTTTCGCTTTTGATATAACCTTTTGGGGTGTTTGTGTTATTTTGCATGCTTTAAGGAATACAAAGTCTACATAAAATTTTAGATAAAAACCTCTGTGAATTACTGAGGATTCTGAGAAGGAGCACTGCATTCGTTAAACTGTGCTGACAATATATATAATCAAAGTTTGAATTGGTTTGAGCTTGGTTATAACAATTTGCTGAAGGGCAGCGCCACAACAACAACAACAACAAAAAGTGCTTAAAAACAAAGGCAGGAACCCTGTGGTTTTCTGGCTGGAGACCAGAAAGGCTCCCTCTAGCCCGCCCTGGGCTCTGCTTTCTCCCTTCCTGTCTTTGCGGCTTTGGCTGCGCTGGCGCCACCCAGTGGCCTCCAGGAACACTGCTTCAGCACAGGGGAGGCCTGAAAGGCTCCGTGGGGCTAGTGCTGGCTCCAGTACCAGAAAGACCTCATCTACTTCTCCTGAGCCTTCCCACCCGCCTGCATCTTGACGTGCATCATCTCCTTTTCATTCTCATCACAGCCCAGGACCTAGGGATTTTGCATCCATTTGGCAGATGGGAACAAGAGAGGGTTAAAGTTAGGTTAAGAATTTGCTTACATTCACCAAAGCAGCTGGCACTTCAGCTGGGATTTGAACTCTGACTCCGCTGCCCCTTACTTACTGCTAAATTTGCATAATTCTCTGAACTCAAGCTTATAACCAAGTAACACTTTTTATAGTAGAAATTTGGTATTCCCAAACACACGGCTTGATTCCAAGTAAATGACTAATTAAGATAATTTCCAGCTTGCTTTCTAGCACATCTTGGACGTCAACAGAGATGACTTTCAAGCAGTTGTATACATTCTGGGCTGTGGCATCACTCTAATCTTTTTACTGCCACTTCAGCATCCTGAACTTACAGATGGTAACATCTCCTGTCCTCTCCCAGATACCATCAATATCACTAACCTCCAGTGCCAAGTTGGCCATGGTAGTTTTTATCCACTTTTCCCCAGCTTCCCAGCAAAGGCAGTCAACTGTGTATCTGTTAGGAGGATTTTAGTTTCGCTCCATCTAAAAGCAGATAAGAAATTCAGTAGTTCCTCTAAACACTTCTATCACTTATGGCCATTTACAATGAAAATATGCTCTCCTTATTAAGAAAAAAAGTACACCATGATTTGTCACTTTAAGCACTTTTAAAATATACTTAAGTGCCCCCTAAAAATCACTGCTTTCCAAACTATTTTAAGTACCGAAGGATACTATTTGATATATTACACCGTTAGAGTATAATGTTCAACAGAGATAATGCATATGACTATTTTAAAGCCAACACAAATTAGGTTGTAATAAAAAAAAATCACAAACCAAAAATAATTCATGTGGCGAAAAAAGAAAAATGCACAGCTTTCTCCTAGCCCACCTGTCTTTATTTAAATGTTAGCACCACACACACACAAACTGCCTTAGTGGCCACTAACGAGAACAGCAAGAGATCTGAATTCTAATCTCTATTATGCTATTTCCTGGTACTTGGGGAAAAAGCCCATTCCACAGAAAAGTCATAGGATGGTAGTTTCTCTTCTATATCTTCTTTGCAGTGTTTGTTGATCTCTTAGAAAATGTCATACACTTGGAAGGTGTGATATTGTGAAACATATATTTGATCTGCCTCATCTTTTTGCCAACTTACAGCTCCAGAAATCCTTGGACTCTCGTCAGTGGCAACAGACTATCATATGCTAATGAGATGACTGGCAGCTGGGGGCACAGAGATAGCTTCAGGATGGGGGTAGGACACAGGAAGAGCCAAAGCAAGATCAGAGGGTTAGAACTTTCAGCCCCACCCTCCAACCTCCAGGGAGCAGAGAGGGGCTAAAAGTTGAGTTGATTAACTTTGGCTAATTATGTAATTAATCATGCCTTAAAAATGAAGCTTCCCTAAAAAGCTCAGAAGGACTGGATTCGGAAAAGTTTGCAGGTTGGCAAATAAGTGTGGCTGCTCCTACATTCAGGCTCTTAGAGACGTCCCACCGTGAATCTCTTCATGTGGCTATTCATCTGTATTTTTTACTGCACCTTTAATTAATAAACCAGTGAAGTAAGTGAAGTGTTTCCCAGAGTTCTGTGAGCCACTCCACCAAATTAATTGAACCCCAAAATGGAGTCTTGGGAAACCCGATTTATAGCCAGTGGGTCAGAAGTCGGGAGGTTTGGACCTGCAACTGGGATCTGAAGTAGGGGCAATCTAGTGAGACTGAGACCTCACCCTGCGGGATCTGGCCCGGTCTCCACGTAGTGTCAAAACCAAATTAAATTAGAGGTCACCCAAGTAGTGTCCACTGAAAAATTTATTGCTTGTTTGGCATATGGGAAAACCCTCCCCCCAACCATGTTTGATCACAAAAATATTTTGTGTTGATTGCTGAATTAGAGTAGGAAAGAATGCTTTGGTTGATTTTTCCTATCTTTCTACTATATCACATAAAAGAGCATACGTGTCTGCCAATGCAAACCATTGACCCTATACAAATATTAGCCTGCTAACTGATCTAGTTTTCCTGCCTTCACCTTTTTTAGCTGGTTGTACTATGGGGCAGCACAGTTCACTGGCTGCAAAATTTAAGTTAAGGATCGTCTCTCCCGACAAGGTTCTTATGGGAAACAAACAAACAAAGTTAACGATCCTCCAGGCATTGCAAATGCTGGAGATGACACTAGAAGGGCGAGAGAAGTGATAGAAGTACTTCTCACGCTTCCCCTAAGACCCTAACCTAAACTCATATGCAGCCAACAATTTATTAATATGCATCTACGTGTACTTGGAGCCTTCCCCACTTCACAAGTTCCCTGACAACTTTCTAGATTGAAGAGTGAGCTCAAAGGGATGGCCTGCGCCATCTAGTGGTTTCCTGATGCATGGCAGCTTACTCCTAGCTCTCAAAACATCAAAGTCCCAATGAAAGTTGCACAGGGAGCTATAAAAAACTCTAGTTCTCAGGACCATCTCAAAATCTACTGTATCAGATTCTGAACCTAAGTTTTAAGCAATATCCCCAAGTGACTCTGTTGAGTCCTTGTCGTTTTTTAAAAAGCATCACAGTGAAATACTGAATCTGAAACTACCTGGAGAGTGTGACTCAATATCTCAAAGAACATTGTAAAAATACCCAGACAAAAGTAAATCTTTATTGATTTGATGATTTAGATACTATGTTGTCATATGCAGAAAGGTTAGAAATCCTTAATCTTTCTTAGCCAGGTGTGTCTCCAGGAAGACCGCCCAGCAGCGTGGGTGTTGGATGACCGTCCATGGGGGAGACCAGCGGGAATCAGGATTCCACAGATGGAAGAACAGAAGAGTGTGCTGAAACTCATTCGGTGTCCAGTTACCGCTGTGCTGCTTTCTAAAATGGTTTATATCTGGTCATACAGGTCCAGACACCTGTCAAAGCACAAGAAAGGTCAATTAGAAAAAGTGGTATGAAATTTGAATTAAAAAAATCAATTTGTGAGAACATGCAAAGCTCTAGAGGCTTAGCGATCTCTCTAAAGTTCAAATAAGAATTTGAGGTTTTAACTTGCCTTCCAAGTGTTTCCCAAACTTCAGTTATTTGCCTACCACTGTCATGATTTTTCCTATACCCATATGTCAGGTGAAATGTGACTTCCTCGATATTTCCTTAATTGGTATCTACTATAAATAAAACACTGGTATGACTTGCCATATGGAGAAGGAAGTCATAAACACTTTATTTTAAATATGTTCGTAGGAATTCCAACTAAAACAATCTCTGATAATATCATTCTGTACATTGGAAAACACAGTGCTTGGGGAGTTCTTTCTGGACATTTCATTGTGAGTGAACACCATGTTCTCTCTTTGAAATTTATCCCCTTTCGAACTGTTGTCTTTGTCTCCCCCAGCGTAGGTCCCTTTAGCGAAGATTCCTTAATAATGACCCATGATCTCAGGTAGCCCAAAAAGATGTATATTATTAAAGAAGATTCCAAAAAATTAACTAGAGAGATCTTATAAAGTGATTTTTAAAACAACTAAGAAACTTAGTCTAGAAGAACACTCATTATTGTGGTTGTTACAGGCTAAGTAGCTCTTATTACCATGGCATTTGAGGTGATGAAAAAGTATTATAACATCTTTCAGGTTCATTTATTTAACAAACCAGTGAATACAAATAAAACCAACACAGCCCCAACATACAGAGTCCAAACATGGATTCTTTATAGGTCAGTAATTTTAGCTTGGATGAATAGGCCTGTTTTAAACTGGCTACTTGAATGGTATACTATTTAGAGTGAGAACCAATGACATTCATAGAAAAGGCTCATGCTTAAACTGGGACTGAAAATTACAAAAACAAATGACATTTCAAAACAGTTTCATTTCAAGAGATAAAGACATGAGATAAAATACAGACCTGAACACAAATCTGTACCTTGGAAAGACAGGCGTCACTGCATGACTGGCACACAGCACTTGTTCTGTGTCAATATTTGTGGTTACCAAATTCATCTGTACACATATAACCTAGTGAATACAAAGAAAAAGTTGAAAAAGGATTCAAAAGTTAATTAAGTGATAAACAGATATACAGAATACTTAACAGCTCCCTGATATCAACACATTTATGCAGCAAAATAAAAATACTAAAGGGTAAAAGAAATAAAATTGTTTTGTAGAGAAAATATAGTAAAGCAAATAGAAATTAAAAAAGAAAGTAGAAAGAAGAGATTGGATTACAACTCCTTTAATGGCCACCTACTTAATCATTTGTATTTCCTTTTAGTGATGTTGTAAGTCAACAGTGAATTGTGTATGATCCTGAGAAAGAGGTGAAGTGTCTCAACCACAAAGGCAAAGGACGCAGAAATAATCACTATTGCAAATTTGTGGCATTGGCAGGAAGGACCTCTCTACCATTTGCAGACAAAGACACTGCAGCCCTGAGCTCCCCGAGCCAGTTAATTCCAGGGCTGGAGTTAACCCATGTGACCTGACTTTAAACACATTGCTTGTGCCTTTCTTTAGGCTCCAAAATGTGTTCACCATGCATGCACATGTCTGTTCTAAAAACTTCCTTTATAGAGACTCAGACGTCAAGCTCAGAACTGCTGCGGGGGCGGGGGGGGTATCTGACCCCTCTGTCTCCCCTCTCCCAGAGGTGGTCCCCACGGCCTGCGGCTCTGACTTTTCCTTCGACACAGGAGGGTGTTAAATGGGTAGTTGCCAGAAGGCTTCCCAGCACCAACATTAAACAGGGACGTGTGGTCCCACACCAAGGCTGTAGCCACACACAGCAGGCGCTACCAGGTAGGACCAAGCAGGCAGGCAGGCTAATTACATGGGCCACCAGCCAGAGTGCAGACCTACTCCCAGGTCGTGGAAGACACCTTGTTAAACAGCCCTCATTTACATTAAAAAATCTAAAATCCAGAATTCTGTTCCCACAGAAACAAACCAAACCAAACCAACTCCACTCTTGGCTAAACACATTCACTATCTGAAGTGGTCTCACACTCGCTGCACCACCCCACTGAGCTCCAGCGATTTGGACTGTGGGGGCCTGTGGAACCGGAGCTGGCACTTCTGTTCCAGCCACTGGGGGCTTCTTTCTCTTAACCAAATTTTTAAAATGTTACAGTTCATTTGCTATAGTTAATTTAAATGTTACAATTACAATTGCTTTCTTACCCCTCTCTACCCCTACCACTACCCATCACATTCCATGCTGCAAACCAGAGTTTTTATTCATAATACAAAACATGTACATGCAATCATTTGGCTGTCTGTACAGTTTCTTTGGAATCCATTTCACCCAAAAGGAATTTGAACTCTGCAAGTTGCTCCAGAAATACCTCAATGTATCTTTTCCATTTTAAAAGTGAACATCAAGAAATTCAATTTCATTTTTAAAAAATGGGACTTTCTTTCAATTAAAATAATGCCATTGATAGATAACATAAAATATCAAGATATGAAATATGACAATTACAAGAGTTACTGATCCTTTAAATGTTAACATAAAACTTTGACCTTGAAAATTCCATGCTAGAATCACACACCACTTTTTCTTTTGCTTCCAGCCTCTCCTTATTCTGCCATGTTTTTCTATGCCATTGAGGCTTCCAGCCCCTTGACCCTATATTTTTGAAGCCTCATTTTTCATCTCTGTCCCTGTTTCAGTGTTTCATGTTGCCAAACTGGAACACTGTGCACACCCTCGATCAACCTTTCGTAAGTGATTTTCAACCTTCTCACCATCTTTGCTTAGATCATTCTCCAATCTGGGATTGATTCAACATTTACAGAACTATGCTAGTAGTTCAGCTGCCTTCCCTCATTGACTATCATAGCTTCCCCCAACAAATCCTCTTATCACTAAACTATGGAGAAAGAATCTCCGAGAAACTTCTCAACTTGCCCAAGGCCTCATCTAGGGAGGGGTGGGGCCGGGATGGGAGCCCACACCTCTGAGTCCACAGTGTGTGCTCTGTCCACACTCCACAGACTGCCCCCTGCCCTCTACCTTCCCTGCCCCTCTCCAGCCTAGCTAGTAAGTCTGGGGGGAAATACAGGAACCAATCACTTACCTGCTGTGGGCATCGCGATTGTCCTCTGACGGCCTCCACCTGGCTCCTCTCCCTTTCCATTCCAAGTCACTGGCAACCTGTGAAGGACCCTCAGGATCTTTAAACATCACCAGAGCCCACATAGTCCAGACAATGCCTTCCTCCCACACCTCCACTCTCCAAAAAGCTCTCCAAAGCTTCTTCTTTGGAATAAACTACAAATTTATCAAAGCAATTCCTTCTTAGAACTAGGGATATAAAACATGAGATCACAATGCATTATTTTAAAACATTCAAAATAACACATCTAAGAAATATGCATCCTTGCCTTTAATCCGAGTTGGTTTTTAAAATGCATGCCTCTGGGGTAACTTGAGCTTCTGGCTCACTCATCAGTTTGTATTTCTTCCCATTTTGCACTAAATTCTGGCAAAGAGCCGGCTTCTCCAGTGCCATGAATTTCTTAGAGGAGTGCTTTCCAGACTTGGAAATGTCCTACAGGTGGCAATAGGCTTTGGTTTTGAAATTCATCAGCGACAATGGCCAGAAGCAGTGCATGTGGCAGCCTGCATTTAATCTTCATTTCCTTCTACAAAAGAAAGAAATGGAATAACTTTCACAGTGCTCTGAAGACATGTGCCACAGGCACTGAGGTGCCTTTCATTTGAGTTCAGGCTTCTGGACCTCCCAACATCTTCCTGCAAAAACACTGCAGCCAAAAGCAACAAATTTATCCTGTGTGACACCAGCAACTTTCTTGTAAAGGATGTGAGAAAATTAAGTGAGCACTAGCATCATACATTTTGGACTAATTACATGTCCTTTATACAAATAGAATAAAATTAATTTGCTGAACATGGTTCCAGTCTATTCAGTTTATTTATACCCAGTATTTTAGGTATTTTTTATGCTCACTTTCATAACTATCCCTTTGACATTTTGTGTGTTGCTTGAATGGCAGAAAGAGATTAATGTAACCATTGACTCAGGCTTCCTTGGTAAAGCAGCAATAGAGCTGAACAGGAAATTTAGGTTTCCGGAAGGCAAAGTTCAAGGAAATCTTTTCCTATACAAAAAATGAAAATATTAACCCAAGAAGAAAGAGTAAACCTAAAACATCATCCAGGAAGGACATCCAGCCTTGCCCATGCTTTCTCTCTTCGTGGGGTCCTCCTCTACATTAGTTGCTGTGAGAGTTCTTAGCCCAGCTTCCTGGGAAGTATAGATAAAGCCCTGCTAATTTATTTAGTATACTTGTTCAAAAATAGGCTCATTAAATAATATTACTTATCCTGAATTCGTGCTAACTACTCAAACTGTGACTAATCGATTAAGATTTTATAAATCTAATCCTTATTTTTAATATTTATCAAACCCTCATTTCAAATCCCAAAATATGATTTTTGCTCACCTTTTCATCAATCTGTTTTGCTTATCTCAATTCTCAGCCACCTCTATTTCCCATCCACGTTCTAACGAGGCCCGACCCTGCTTAGCTTCTGAGATCAGATGAGACTGGGCACGTTCAGGGTGGTGTGGCCATAGACAGCTACTTCTATCTCCATTACAGCTGTACTGACCATGGGAAAGGCAAGAAAGGAAATTCAATGACCACCATGCTGATCTATAGAGAAGTTTAGAAAATGGGTGAAATATCACAGTTTTATTTTATATTCTCGAAATCTGGTTTCCATTATGAATACACAAAATACCACCCTTAAGCCACGTTACCTTGCATACATTAGGTGCTTCATAAATATTTGCTGCTGCAAACACCAGAATGCTGCACCAGTTGGGTAGATAGTGAGGAACCTCTGGCTCTCGTAGGGACAAAAGCAGGTGCCCTGCCTTGGAGAATGAGAGCTCATGTTTCATGCCGCGTGGTTGCAGAGTGACCCACAAGATGTTCTAACATGGCCACAGAACTTTTAACATGTAGGACATTGAACATCAGGTTGGCATCATGTTCTGTTAAAATATAAAGGTATATTAGTGTTCTAGGCTTCCCATGGTTTCCACACATACTCGCACCTACACTCATGCACACATGCTATTAAACTTTTACCAAATAAGTACTTTCTTATCTGTACTTACTTATTTTCGTATAAGTACAAGCAGAAGGAACGCGGAAACCGAAGGAAGGTAAGACAGGGTGGGTCTCTGTTAACATCAGTCAAGGTTCCTGTGAAAATCCGGGGCTTAGAAACAAGATCTGCTTACTTGCTCCAGTACAAAACACAGTACTTGATCTCAAATTCTATTCTGTTGACCTCAAATATCAGATCACTTTCCATGTTCCACACACTGGAAAACTCCCTCGAGTCCAACTGTAGTCTGCACTGGACAGATGAGAACATCTGTTCGGTCCTAACGTTTACATAGGAGAAGATTTCTTAAAATTTTTATGGGATTTTTCCATTCATTCAAAAGCACTAAGGGAACTCCATAGTAATCCGACACAGCATCATTATCCAAAAAAATGATCCAAGTGATTACATAAGATGTGTGAACATGAGTTATGTATTCTGTGTTTTCTCCAACCTGGAATTATTTTTATATAAAAACTATTTATGTCTTCTGCATTCATGATTAGTTACCAAAACTGTGCCTGGCAAAGTAGCCTGGTGGGCATTTGTTCACTGTGTGTCTGGGGGATGCAGTGATGACACACGTATGATATGTAAGTACTATTCACATAAATGTTTTCTTAAACCAATTTAGAGAACCCTGTTTTATGATAAAAAATATTCACATTCTCAGTCACTGACTGCTTGAGCACCCACCTCTCGATTCGCAACCAAGGGCAACTTTAAACAGATATTTGAACATCTTGAGGAGTCAATACAATGACCCCTTATGATGTTTTTTAGAACCCACCTCAGGTCACAAGCAAGAAAATACGATTAAACGGGACTCTTTGGTTTCAGCACACGCCATTCCGGCAGGTAAGTGTCTATCAGACCTTTGTCCAGGGCTGTCACTGCTCTCGCTCTCTCCTCATCCTTCCACCTGATCCTCTCGTCCTCCTCACACGCAAGCGTGGGGACGATGGGGGGTTACGGAACACGAGGGGCAAACGCGCCGCCTCGCCCCTGGCCTGAGTAGCAGGTTCCTGGACAGAAGACTCCCAATTCCCCATCTGCAGACCATGAGGGTCTGACACGGAGTCATCAGCAATGTCCTCATCAGAGTCCTTCAACACAGGGGCCAGTGTCTCACCTGGAGCATGGCAGCCCCCACTCCAGAGTCTTTCAGGGCGACAGGACCCCAGAACTGCCCTGGAGTCTCACGAGGCCCGAGACGACACTTGGCCGGCACCAGCCCTTCAGGCTCCTCATCCAGTTAGAGAGACGCCCTCGGAGGAAAGGAAGGAACGGACCTGGGTTCAGGTGAATTGAAACTAGAACTATATTGAGAGTCTCCACCTAGCACCCGACGGGGCCGAGGCCCCCCCGGATCTGGCTCCCCACTGCTCCAGCCCTGCCGGCCTGCTCAGGCCTGCTGCCCTCCGGCCACCCCCGGCCATTCGTGCACTGGGGAGGCGCACTCCTGCCTCAGAGCCTTTGCACTGGCCGTCTCCTCCCGCAGACATCCCTCACACCCTGCGGTCTCCGCACAGACGCTGCATATCACAGAGACTCTCCCGACACAAGCGCTCCTCCCCTTTCATTTTTCTTCCAGGCGTGGACCCCTCCTGCCATGCTGCACCCAGTAGCGTCTGTTTCCTGTTCCCCTCCCCACCAGCATGCAAGCTGCAGGGCTGTACCCCCAGGGCCTGGTGAGTGCTTAGTCATTTTTTCAAGGACCAGATTTCCATAATATTAACTGTATTGTGAAAGGCAACAGCAATGAATTTTCCTCTTATCTACACTGGCCACTGGTGGCCTGAGTGTGGGCCCTCGACTTATGTAACTAAGTCTCTCTCTGCCACTTTCCTCAACTGTTAAATGGGAATTAGAATAATAACACCCCCGCAAAGTTATAAAAATTAAATTACAGATAGGGATTGTGCCTGGCTCCCAGCAAGCACTCAGTGAGTATTCGCGGACCTATATTGCTATTATTTTGCTATGGAAATGGGTGGGAATCATGTAAAATGCAAGACTTCTAAACTAGACAACAACCCTTTCACTTTGGGTCAGACCTAATATGTCATGGGATTGGCTTTCCATCTTCCAGGTCTGCCTTGGGAGGGGCACCCGCGGGCAAGCCAGGCACACCTGTTGAACATATTCTGCAAGGTCCCCACACCACTGTCGGGCCCGGGGGTGCAGACAGTCACCATGACAATGCTCCAGCCCTTCACACACAAGCTGCCCCGACTATCAGCCTCTCAGGGCAGTGTCCAGGGACCAGAGGTTGAAAGAGAATCAGCTTTGAAAAGGCATTCAGGACAAAATGGCAAATAAAGGCAAAAAGTCCTCAGAATTGTAGTCTTAGAAGAATCTAAGTCGGAAGGTTCTGAAACGCAGGCATAGCCCTGTCCTGCTTGAACCCGTCCTGGTTCCGCTTTCCTTGCCATCCAGAAATCATTTACCGCACATACCTTTCAGGACTGTCTAAAACACTGCTGGCAATTTATGTGTCCTGAAACAACAATTAAGAAGAGGTGCATGCTACTGACAGTTTGAAATACAACAAAAGGTTCCTGCATTATTCCTGCAATTAAGGAAATTCATACGTATCTTACTTACCAGATTCACTTCAGAGCTGCTCCTGGGACAGCTGTCCTCTCCTACGTGAGAACGCATACTGGGAGGCGCACGCAGTAAATGACATAGGTACTGTTTTTTTAAAAAGTCGTAATATTATAACGGATCTAAACTCACCTAGTTTTGTCCCTTAATTAATTCTTACTGAGTCCAAAACCAGTCTCTTTCACATCAAAGGAGCCTTGTTCCTCTTTAGAAATGGACAAAATACCATTTCATTGCTTGAATATGATCTCAAATCACAATTTTGGCTTTGCTAATGGTTTTGTGTGGCCATCCTCCAAGTCCCAGCAGCCTCGCCTTGGCGCTGCTCCTTGCGTCTCAGCCCTGCACGCACACGTGGAGAAGGTTCGCGGGCACAAGCTGGATGATGCGGCAGTGCAGAGTGCCGGCACGTCAGTGCCCTATCCCTGAAGCACAGGACAAACGGGTCACGTTATTCAACTACTTCCTGAAATAGAAAGCTCTCTACTTCCTCATCCAGCTCAGCCCCTCAGCCAACTGCAATGAGGCTTCCATTCCCACAGCTACTTCTAAATCCTTTCCCTGATGTCCCCACGACTGGCTACCTCCGGCACCCCGGGGGCTCCCTCCTGCCCACAGGTCCTGTGTCTGCCCTGGTCCTCCTCTGACCTGAGTGCCCTCCATTTGCCCTCCTGCTCCTCTCTGCCACCCACCCCCAGCTGTAACGCCCAGGCCCTGCTGGCCGCTGCCCACTGCCAGCCCCCTTCTACCTGGAGAGTGGCATGTAGCCTGCTCCGGATTCTGAATCCCAACTCCACCTCTGGGGACACCTCGGATCTCTCCTCGTCGCCCTCACAGATGCGCCGGAAGTGCAGTCCTGCTCAGCCCGAGCTCACAGCCTCCACTCCTTGGCCTCCTGTCTTCCCCGACTCTGCCTCACCCTCCACTCAGGCTCAGGATCAACCGAGGAAATACAGGGGAAGACGTTAGCGTTCGTCTCACAGCTTCCCTTCCCCCTCTGGCTGTAACTATAGACAACCAGAACCAAGGATTGGCAGTGGTTGCATGAAGGAAGAGTTTTGAAAATAATGAGGAAACAATAATAATAACGACTAACAGCACCTTTTCCTTTGTTATTGCCAAGGCTAGCGGGGCAGAGCTCCTGCTGGGCTCAAGCCAACCTCCCACCTCAGCCTCCCAGTAGCTGGGACTACAGGCGCAGCACCACGCCCAGATAGTGGCAGGTTTCTCAAGTGCCTACTGTGTGCCAGGAACAGTACATATTTGCCCATTTACATATATGACTACTTTTACTTATAATCGTGTGTGTGTATATATGCACATACTTCACATGTATCTCAGTAATGTGGACCGGGCTGATCTAACCATTTGAAGCCTTTGAAATCAAAAACTGCAGTTTCTGAGAGGAGATATATATTGTGCCTCAAGACCTCAGCATCAATTCCTGTCCGTTTCCAGCCGACCCTGCAGATTTCAGTCTTGCCAGCCCCACAAGCATGCAGGCCAGTTCCGTGAAATGAATCTCTTTTATATAAATCCTGTATCCCCCACTGGCTCTGTGTCCCTAGAGAACTCTGATGGGCACAGGATAATCTGGAAATGGACCGTCTCTAGCAGGAGGAGGAGGAGGAGGAGGAGGGGAGACTCCAATGGCCCCAGCCAAGCACAGTGCTGGGAGGCAGTGACGTGGGGAGAAATTAGCAGGACCAGGACAAGGACTCAGACAGGGCAAGAGCAGCCCAAGTTTGCTGCAGAAGCACAGGGGAACCAGGGTCCCAGGAATGCTACAGGAGGGATGAAGTGGAAACCCAATCCTGAGTCTACTGTCCTCTCAGGAGAAGCACAGGTGGCCGGCTGTCAGATGTCATGCTGGGCATTCACTCACTGAACTCTGTCCTGGAATTCCCATGAGGAATAAGGAATGCATCAGCCCCGAGGGCCTGAGAACCAAGGTGAACTGGCTGCAGGCAGTGGGTGGAGGGGATAGAGGGACACAAAGCAATGGGACTCCTGTGCCAGGCCAACCCAGTGTCTGGGCTCCAGGTTTACTGTGCCCTCTCCTCTGCCAGCCTTTCCCACCTGGACAGCTCCTGTTCTGCCTCCAAGATCAGAGGCACAAGATGCCTTTCCAGCCTTGGAAACCTCCTGGGTGCCCAGGGCATGTGCTGAGGAGGGCAAGGGTCCGGCTCGCTGTGCACCCAAAGCACCTGCTAAGTGCAGCTGAGGAAGGAACCAGGGGCAACAGCTCCATCAAAGGGCACTCCAAGGTGGACAACGTGCAGGAGTCCACCGAGCCCTCCCACGTGGTGGACACTCAGAAACAACCCAGTGAGCAGCTCACAGGAGCTGGAACACTGGCTAACGTCATCCTCAGCTGTCCTGAACTACAAAGCACAAGGGATCTGCCAGTGAAGATGCCAAGGGAGGGTGAAGGGAGCACACACAGAGCCCACGCCTCTATGCCTGAGGACAAGGGGGACAGCAGGGCACACAGCAGGAGAGTGTGCAGGGCTGAAGGACACGGGGACTCTAACTTCTGGTTAGGAAGCAAGTTGGCTCCTGAGGCTTACAGCAGGCAGTGTCTCTGCCCACAGCTGCAACAGCGACTCGGGCCCTGTGGGGGCCGCACCCCAAGGGCATCTTCATGCCCACACATGGGGCTCCTCGGGGCTGAGATGCTCCCCCTGACACCCACAGCCCCACGGCCCAGAACAGCGTCTGCTGGGGAAGCGAGGACGCACACTCACCATGCAGACCCACAGCTCTGTCTGTTACAGAGAACTCTCTGGAAGGAACACAAGAGCTGAATGATGGCGCCCGCCTGCTTGGGCAGGAGAGAGCAGGGAATGGGGCCGAGGGGAGACTTCACTGTGCACCTTGTCAAACTTCAGAGTTTTACAACTAGATGAACATGTTGCCTGTTCAAAGGTAAGTTTAAAACAACTGCCTGCGCGGTGGAAGCGAGCGCGAGTGCGCAGAGGGGGCTGTTCCCGGGCAGGCAGGAGGAGGCACTGCCAGGGAGCCTGAGAGGCTGAGGCGGGCAGTCGGCTGCCCACCAGCCTCGGCGGCACTAAGGGCCTGTCCTGAGGCTCCCACGGAAGCTTGGTGGCCACGACCCACAGCTGAAGCCAGGGAGACACTCGGGCTCAGCAAAGGGGAACCCCACAGAGAGCGCCCCAGGTCCGACCTGCCACGCAGAGAGTCTTCCGCGGCTCCAGAAGTCAGGCCGGCGCGTTTCATTTCCTCATCCCTCGGATTCAACTCTTCGGCTCACGATTAACCTCAGGGCAGATTTCAACACAGATTTGTTAGTAAGTATAAAAGGGAGATAACCAGCATGTGGTAATAAGAAAGCTGATTTGGATGTATCCAGATAACAGAGAAATTCAAAGTAATCACCATAATGAGAGACTTTATCATTTCCAGGGAAAGAAATTTGAGAACTCTTTCATTATTGTTTCTGCTTCATGACTTGAATAAAAAATATTGTGCCTGAAATTTCTCAAAATATTAAATGTTCAATTCAGCAGTATTTTTCTCAAGTAATCTGTGAATGACACAAATCATCAAGATGAAAAGCTCAAAAATATGGTACTTAATCCTAAGAGGGCTCTGTAAGTGTGATCTCCATCCTTGGGACACTTACGCTGAAGGATTAGCCTGAGCAGAGAAGCGGGATCCAGCACCCCCTCCTGCCTCCTTGCTGCAGGAAGCACATGGGGAGGGCTGTCCACAGCTGGCACTCGAAGTCCACAGGGAGGCAGAAGTCAGCCAGAGCCCTGCTGTGACAGGGTGTGCACCAGGTACCATGGCAGAGCCTTCACTTTTCAACAGCTTTCGGAGGGACCGGGCACAGAGGAAGCTCCTTGAAGAGCCTACACCACTGCTGAGCTATTTCATTATCTTTGGGTGGAAGGAAATACAAGTGATCTTTATTTTCTTCTTTACATTTGTCTACATTTTCTGAACTTTTGCAAATAGTACATGTAAGTTAGAAATCAGAATGAACCAAGTTACTGGTGTGCATGTGTGGGTATGTACAAATGTTATGAGGCCCTCAGTTGACCCATGAGGGTTCCTAGAGCAAGAAAACTTCTACAGTGGGAGTTTCCATAGTTAACAACAGGATTCGATATCATCAAATCATAAACACATCCATATTAATACATTCATCAATAGACATATTTCCAAAACAGGCTCCCTTACCTTTTGTAGGCCTAAGATTCTAGTCTACTAGGACTTTCAGTTCTGCATTTAAAACAACCTGCAGAAAATAACAACAATAATAAACACAATACCTACAAGAACTACAAAGTTAAAGTTGTTAAGAAATCATCCTTTTTAAAGAGTCCTATAAAATTCCATCCTGAGAAGACAAAAAGGTGCCTGTCATGCAAACAACTCCAGCAACACCCAGAACACCCAGGTCTTTGGAGCTGTGCCCAGGCTGCATTTTCTGTTAATGCCAACAGCTCCATCTCCCGGAAATGGTCATGACAGACAAAACCTACATGATCATTGAAAACCAAAGTCTCCATGGCAGAGAAAAATGCTCACGATAGAATGTTAAAGGAAAGGTAGCATATAATTAATGCAGAGAGTACAAACACCTCTGTAAGCATTTTAGGAAGGAAACTTACCAAAATTCTCAGCCTCATTCTGCTTCTCCAAGAAAGCCAGTGAAAACCTTTTCTTTTCTGCCAATTCTCAGTGAAATGTCAGTCCCAAGGGGCAGAGCTTTGGCCCAGAGATCTGTATCTGGAGGAAGCCTTAGAGGTGCAGCCTCGAGAAAAGGGTGTTGTTTGGGCCATGCAGGGCAGCTTGAACCCCATGGGTACACACGTGTGTGGTGCACTCCAACACGCGGGTCAGCCCTGTGAGGCCACTTACCACAGGCAGCAGGACCAGGAGACAGGGATGGGGTTCATGGATTTCATGAGCATAAAAGTAAACAACCTAAGTATACCCAAATGCACTCTTCCATGGAAGAAATCGAGGTAACAAATTCTGACCCCAGGTAAGTTAGGGGTCACCAGGGGTGAGTGGATCTGGCTTCAAGTCAGGCCACCAAGACTCTAAGTCTGGCAAGGCCACTGGGAAATTTCCTGGACTTCTCCAAAACTCCACGTGCTACAGAATAAGGGGAAAGCCAGAGCTGCCCATGAGCTCTATGGCAGGATCACAGCCAGGGTGGCCTGAAAGACCACCAGTGAGGGATCCATCACATGGACAGCAGTTCAACTGCCCTTTCTCAGCCTGACTGTGCTGCAGGCTCCACCCCGATGCCTCCCCTGAGCTCTGACAGGGGCTAGATAAAGGGACTTCATGCTGACCACGTAGGCCACCTGCTACACAGGCCAAGCGCGAGCCAGCCAGACCAGGGAAGAAAGCAGGACCTCACACAGGGACCCAGCAGTTTCCAGGTCTGGGCTTGGAGAGACCAGGTCCAGGTTCCTTCCAGAAGTCTCCATCACGCTGGCCTCAGCAGTGTTGTAGGAACACAGGTTCTGCAATGCTCAGGGGCCTGTGATGTAACTTTGAAGACAACCGGAGTGAGAGTGCTGGCCATGCATGGATGGCACCTCCTAAGGCCACCGCCCTTGATATGGCACCAGACTGTAGAGATCAGGTGGAAACCGCCCTGGTGAGAAGATAGCAGTGGTGGGGGCTGGTGAGCCAGTCCCTGGCCAAGGAGTGGTTAAAGCCAGGGGGAAAACCGCAGTGGAATAAGGTCAGGAGGAAAGGCAGGTAGGGAAGACCAAGTGGCTGAGGCCAGGTGGGCTAGATAGATGGGTGCAGCCACTAGGTTAAGCCTGGAAAATTAAGGCAAGGCAGGTAAAGCAAAATGGGTATGGCCAAGAGAATAAGACTGGGTGAGTACAACCACAAGGTTGATATGGCCAGGTGGATAGGTCCAGGTAAGCAAGGCCAGAACACTGGGGATTAGGCCAGACGTGTAAAAACAAGGGAGTATGGCTGGATGGGTAAGGCCAGGTGGGTAGAACCAGGTGGTTAAGCCAGGTATGTAAGGCCAGGAAATTAAGACCAGATAGGTAAGGCCAGGTGGGTAATGCAAACAGGTTAAAGCCAGCTATATAAAGCTAGGTAATTAACAAGTAGGTGGGTACAGTGAGGAAGTTAAGTCAGGGGTAATATCAGGTGGCAAGCACAGTGGTTAATGCCAGGTGGGTAAAAAGAAGTAGAATTCCAGTTGTGAAGGCCAGATGTGTGAGGCTGGCTATGTGGGTAGGGCCATGTGGGTGAGGTGAAAATGGTAAAGCCAAACAAATAGGGGTGGGGTGGCGGGATGGGGTGGGGTTAATGCAAAAAATGGTAAATTTCTAGGGGTAAGGACATATGGAAAAGGCCACAGAGTTAATGGCAGGTTGGGTAAGGCCATAAGGTTCAGATTGGGTGAGTAATGCCTGGAGGATAATAGGGCCAGTGGGTAAGGCACGGAGAGTAAAGCCAGGTGGATAAGACAGTAGGTTAAGGCCAGGAGTGAAGCCCAGCTGGATAAGATATGGTGGCTAAGAACGTGTAGAGAGTCAGGTGGGTAATACAGGTAGAGAATGCCATTTAACACCAGGTGGTTAACACCAGGCTAACACCAGATAAGGCCAGTAGGCTAAGACCAGAAGATTAAGGCCAGGTGGGTAAGCCAGCCATATAAGGCCAATAAGCTAATACCAGATTGGTAAGACAGTGAAGGTAAGACATGGATTTTTAAGGCCAGCTGAATAAAACTAGGTAGTTAAGTAAAGGTGGGTTAAGGCCAAGAAGTTAAGGCATAGTGTATATGGCCATGAGGTTACAGCTACTAGGGTAAGACCAAGGTAGGTATACAGCCTAGGATGTAAGGTCAGGTAGGTAAAGAAAGGGAGGTGCATAGGAATAAGGCCAGGGTATGGCCAGATCACTAATGCCACTGGAGTAAAGCCAGTATGGTAGGGCCAGGTGAGTAGGACCTGAAGGTTGAGGCCAGATGTGAAGGCAGAATGGGTAAGATCTGATGAGTAAGGCCAGGTGGGTAATCCAGCTTGCTAAAATCAGGAGGAAAGACTAGGAGGGCTAAGGCCATGTGGGTGAGGGTAGGTGAGTAAGACCACTAGATTAATGCTGGGAAATTAAAGCTAGAGGGGTAAGGACAGGCAGAAAGCCAAGCAGGTATGCAAAGAAGGGTAAGTACTGTGAGTTAAGGGCTGGGGAGTATAGCCAGGGGGAGAAATCTGGGTGTGTAAGACAGCAATATGAAGGCCAGGAGTGAAGGCCGGTGGGTAAGGCCTGAAGGGTAAAACCATTTGGGTAATCTAGGTTGGTAATCCAGGTGGGTATCCGGGTGAGTAATCCACACTGACAAGGCCATGATGTTAAGGCTGGTAGGGTATGGTCAGGTGGGTAAGGACAGAGGGGTACTGTAGGCTGGATAAGCCTAGGAGGATAAGGCCAAGGTTTATGACCACAGAGTATGGACGTGTGATTAAGACAAGATGGGTAAGCCACGTGGATGAGCCAGGTTGTTTATGACCATGAGGTTAAGACTTGGTTCTTAAAGGAAGGAGTTAATAAAGCCAGGCAAGTAAAGTCAGGAGATTAAGTACAAATAAGTAAGGAAAGGTAGGCAAACCAGGTGGGTTAAATCAGAAGTCATATCCAGGTGAATACAGCTAGGCAGTTAACATTAGGTGGTTAAGCCCAGCAGTATAAGGCCAGAAGATTAAGGCTAGATGTGCAAGCCAGCTTATAAGGCCAACAGGCTAACACCAGGTGGATAAGCCATATGTATAAGGCCAATAGGCTCTCTCGCCCAACCCCTTTGCTGCTTGGTGGCAGGCCGTGTACACCAGATCCCCCTTCCACCAGAGAGATTTAACTGTTTAATTAAACCGTAAACTTTATCCCAAGGCTTTAAGATCACATTACATTATTAAACATCAAATGTCCAACCTCAAATAAATAGACATTTCCTACCCAATAAGCCAACACATATGGGATCTTGTCCCATTTACCTGACCTTTGATAAAATAATTTCAGTTACAAGATAGTACAATTTGAAGTTTCATTTAACAGTCACTTTCCCTCATGCTCCAGCACATACACTGGATTACAATCAAACCATTTTCCTTAGACATAGGTTCGCAGTTAGAAGTTAACCATTCAGCCAAAATTTGTCCCAAGGGACTTTTAGATGCACCTTTCCTATGGTGCAACAAAACTTTGCAAACGAACACAGACAATACAGAGAATTCTCAACACAAAATGCCAGGCCTATCGAACGAATGGGAATGCAAAGGGGACAAACACTACACCAGATGCCCTGCCATAGGGCAAGACATTTCACAAATGGGAATCCAAAGAGAATAAATGCCACCCCAACTGGAAGGTTCAAAAACCCCACCCAAATGGGTGGTCTAATCCTCCTGTTCCATGGGAACTGCAAAAAGCTCCAAATCCAAACCAGGTTCCAAGTTCCACTAAACTGCTAGACTTCCACCCACCAATGGCACCTCTCACCAACAGGGAGGTCAGAAACCATCTCCCCAAATGGGTGGAAACAGGTCTCAGAGTCCTGGGGGACTTTACTTACAAAAGGCCATGGCTGTTGTGATGCCTCCCAAATCTGTTTCCTTCTCCTCAAATCAGTTCAGGTTGGTTGGAGCTGCATCTACTTCAAGCAGAAAGAGATGGGGCTCTTCCGATCTAATTGCACCCCAGCATGTTGGCATGTGCTAGGAATCCCTTTCTTTCTTGCCTGAAAAGGAGATGCTCCCACCTATGGCTTGACCCAGAGCTGCTCCCTGCCTCTTCTAGCACCTCTTTGCAGGGTGCTATTCTAGTGGGAAGTCAATGAGGGCCCACACCAGGGATCACAAAATCTGTTACCAAAAGCCCGGAACATGTCCTCAAGGCCAGAGAAGAAGAATAAGTGGTTTGAGGAAAAGGAAAGAGAAATTTATTATTTTGCCAACAAATGAGGAAAAAATGGTAGACCTTTTCATCTCAAAATCCAAATTTCCTGAACACAAGCAGAAATACAGAGCTTTTAAATGGATCTCAGTTCTAGGCCATTGTGGTTAACAATTTAATCCTCCCATCTCTGCCAAAGACAAAGCTTGTAACTTCCAGCGGCTGCCTACCTGGGGGAGGTTTGTGCCATTTGGGATGGCTGAGTTATCTCTTTTAACAAAGGACTTAACCTGCCTCAGGAATGCAGACCAGGCTGCAGTTCCCAAAAACAATGGGGGAAGTTTTAAAGAGACAGAAATATTTTTTTCCTTCAGGCCCTTCCTTCTGTTACAAGGCCACGGGATATGGCCATGGTAACAGACTGAAAGAGTAAGGCCAGAAGGTTAAGGACAGGTGGTAAATCAATAAAATTAAGACCACTAGACTAATGTCAAGAGGTTAGTAAGACCAGGTGGGTTAGCCCAGCAGAATAAGGCCAGAGAGACATAGTCAGGGTTAGAAGGCCAGGAAATATAACCAGGGGATAAGGCCAGGGCATTAGGGTCAGGGGGAGAGGACATAAGGTTAAGGCCAGGTTGGAAGGCCACATGGGTAAGACCAGAAGGTTAAAGTCAGCCGAGTAAATCTAGGTAATTAACACCAGGTAAGTTCAGTCAAGAGTTTAAGGACAGGTTAGTAACACCAGGAAGCTCAAGTTAGCTGGGTAAGACCAGAAGGTTAAGGCCATGAATTTAATGTGGGTGTCCAAGGCCAGGGTTGTTAAGGTTAGGAGGTAAGCCTAACCTTAGGAGGTGATATCAAGATAGGAAGGTAAGGCCAGGGGGTAAGCTCAATGTACTAAGGGCATGTGGGTAATGCAAATAGGTTAAAGCCAAGAAATTAAAGCCAGGGTTAAGGCAAAAGAAATGATGGCAGGGGAGTATGCCTAGGGGTATGGCCACAAGAATATGGATACAGGAGTTAGACCAGAGGCCTAAGGACACGGTGTTAAGGCCACTTGGGTAGGCCAGGTGAGTAAGACAGGAAGATTGATGCCAGATGGGAAAGCCAAGTGTGTAATGCCAGGTAGGTAAGATCAGTTGGGTCTTAGCTGGTAAGGCCATGAGGTTAAGGATCTGTGGGGAAGTCCAGGTGGGTAAGACAAGGTGTCTAAGCTGGAGGGTAAATCTAGGGGAATAAGGGCAGGGCAATAATCCATAGGAGTAAACCCAGAGGGAAAAACTCAAGAGGGTAAAACAAGGAGAGTGATGGCCAGTACCTCAATAAGGCCAAGTAGGTAAAGCTAGAAGGTTAAAGCCAGGAGATTAATGCCAAGGGGATAAGGCCAGGAGTATGGCCAGTGTACTATGGCCAGTAGTTTCAGGCCAGTAGGGTAAGGCCAGGCACATAACACCAAAAGGCTGAGGTCAAATGTGAAAGCTAAGTGAGTAAGACCTGGTGGGTAATGTAAGGTGGGTAATCCAGTTTGGTAAGGCCATCAGGCTAAGTCCAGTTGGGTAAGACCACGTGGGTAAAGCATGGTGTGCAAGGCCAGGTTGGTAAAGCAAGATAGGGTAGAGCTATAGGAATAAGGCTAGGGGTGAGAGGAGTGAATATAAGACAAGATGGGTAATCTAGGTTAGTAATTTGGGTTTGTAAGGCCATGAGGTTTAGGCCAGGAGGATAACCCTATGTGTCTAAGGGAAATAAGAGTGGAGGGGTAACACGAGCCTAGTTAATCTAGGTTGGTAAGGCCAGAAGGTAAAGCAAGGGAAAGAGGCCAGGGGCGTAAACCCAGTGGGTTAACTCAAGATGGGTACAGCCATGGTGGTATGAGCAGTGGAGTAAGGACATCAGGACAAAACCAGGTGGCTAAGACCGTTAGGTTAAAGCAGAAAATTTAAAGCCACCTGAGTAAAGTTATGTGGTTAATCTCAGGTGGGTAAGGGCAACAAGTTGATGCCAGGTGGATAAAACTAAAAGATTAAGGCCAGGTGGGTAAAATAGATTTATAATCCAGTTATGTCATCCTAGAGGCATAATGCCAGGGGAGTAATGAAAGAGGGTAAAACAGGTGTTTAAGGCTAAGAATTTAAAGCCACCTAAATGAAGCTACTTGGATAGCATCAGGTGGGTGAGGCCAACAAGTTAAAGCAAGGCCATGAAGACAAGGCCAAAAGAGTAAGGCTAAAGGGATAAGAACAGAGGCAAATACCAATGGGATCTGGCCAGCAGCATCAGAGCATGTGAATAAAGTCAGAGGAATCAGGCCAGGAGCACAAAGCCAGGGTGATGTGGCCATGGGAGTAAGGCCATAAAGATAAGGCCAGGTGGGTAAGGCCAAGAAGGTAAGCACAGAAGAAATGTCCAAGTGGGTAAAAATAAGGAAGTCAGACCAGGAGCATAAAGTTAAATGGACAAAACTAGAGGGATAGGGCCAGAAAGATAGGCCAGGTACGTAAGGTGAAAAAAGTAAGGCAGGGGCATATGGCCAATAGAATAAGACAAAGGGGATATGGCCAGGCAGGTAAGTCCAGTGGAAAAAGGCCAGAAGGATAAGGCCAGTTGGATGAGGCCAGGGGGATAAGACCAAAAGATAAAGCCTACGGATTATGGTCAGGGGGATGACACCAGTGGTATAAGGACAGGGGGATGAGCCAGTGGGATAAGAACAAGGGGTAAGGCCAATGTGATAAGGCCAAGGGGATAAGCCAGTGGGTAAGGCCGGGGCGAAAAGGCCAAAAGATAAGGCCAGTGGTATATAGTCAGGGGAATAAGGACAGGTCAATAAGGACAGGGAGAAAAAGCCAGGACAAAAGGCCCAAACGTAAGGTCAATGTGATATGGTCAAGGGAATAGATCCAGTGGAATAAGGACAGAAGGAAGAGGGCAGGCTAACAAGGCCAAGAGGAAGAAGGCAGGCGGAATGAGGCCAGAAGGATAAGGCCAGGTGGACAAGGCAAGAGGGACGAGGGTAAAATATAAGGGAAATGGGATATGGTCAGGGGATAAAGCCAGGAGAATAAGGTCAGGATGATGAGGCCAGAGGGACAAGGTCAAAAGATTAGGCCTATGGGATATTATCAGGGGGTTAAAGCCAGGAGGATAAGGGTAGAGGAAAATACCCGGGGGGACCAGGCTAAAAGATAAGGCAAACGGCATATGGTCAGAGGAATACAGCCAGGGTATACGGCCAGCAGATAATGCTAGGGGGATAATGCCAGGGGTATAACTGAGGGAGATAAGGGCAGGGTGATATGGCCACAGGGCTACATCCAGGAGAACAAAGCCAAAAGATAGGGCCGATGGGACATGGTCAGAAAGAGAATGCCAGGGGAACAAGGCAAGAGGGATAAGGCCATGGGGATGAGGCCAAATGATAACACCAGTGGCATATGGCCAGGGGGATAAGGGATTGGGAGATAAGAACACGGGGATAAGGCCAAAAGTTAAGGCCAATGGGATATGGACAGGAGGATAAGTCTGAAAGTTAAGGCCAATGGGATATGATGAGGGAGATAAAGCCAATGAAATATGGTCATGGGGATAAGGTCAATGAGACATGGTTGGGGGATAAGGCAAGTGAGATATAGTCAGGAGGATAAGGCCAAAGAGATACGGAAAGGGGGATAAAGCCAATAGGACATGGATATGGGATAAGGCCAATGAGATATGGTCAGAAGGATATGGCCAAAGAGATAAGGGCAAAGAGATATGGTCAGGGGGATAAGATCAATAGGATATGGTCAAGGGATAAGGCCAATGGGATATGGTCAGGAAGGGAAGGCCAATAAGATAAGGTCATGGGGATATGGACAGGGGGTTAAGGCCAACAGTTAAAGCCAATGGGATACGGTAAAGGGGATAGGCTCGGGGGGATAAGGACAGCCTGATAAGGCCAAATATTAAGGCCACTGGGAAATGGTCAGGCAGATAAGGCCAGTGAGATATGTTCAGAGCTATAAGGCCACTGGGATATATTTAGGGGGATAAGTCCAATGGGATATGATCATGGGTATAATACCAATGGGATATGGTCAGGGAGTAAGGCCAAAGGGAAACTGTCAGGGGGATAAGGCCACTGAGATAGGGCCAGAGAGATAATGCCACTGAGAGCAGGGCAGTGGGATAAGGCCAGTGGAATAGGGGAGGGGGGTAAGGTCAGTGAGATAAAGCCATGAAAATAAGCTCTTCTAAGGCCAAGTGTATAACGTTATTGGGACAATGTCAAAACATAAGGCCAGTGGGATGTGGTCAGGGACATAAGGTCAGTATGTTACTGCCTGGGAGCAATGCCAGGTGAATAATCCTGAGGTATATGGTCAGGGCGACAAGGGCAGGGGGATAAGGCAAATGGGATATGGTCAGAGACATGATGCCAGGGTATAAGTCACGGGGGATAGGAACAGGGAAATGAGACCAAATGATAAGGTTAGTGGGGTAAGGTCATGGGGATAAGATCAAGTAGATAAAGCCAGGGGAATAAGGCAAAAATATAAGGCCAATGGGATATGGTCACAACATAATGACAAGTGCGTAAGGCCAGGATGATACGGCGAAAGGGATAAGGCAAAGGGGAAAAGGCCAGGGGGATAAAGACAGGAGGAGAAAGCCATGGGACAAGGCCGAGGGACAAGAGCAAAACATAAGGCAATGGGATATGGTAAGGGGAATAGGGCCATGGGGATAAGGCCAGGGGGATAAGGCCAGGTAGTTAAGGCCACAGAAATAATCCAGCTCTATAAGGCAAAGTTTATAATGCCAGGGGACAATGTGAAGTTAAGGCCAATGCAATGTGGTAAGAGAAATAAGGTTAGTGTGGCACTGCCAGGAAGACAAGGCCAGGGGGATGATCCTGGGTGATGCTCCCAGAACGACAAGGCCAGGGTAAAATGCCAACAGGTTATGGTCAGGGGGATTAGGCATGGTGGGATAAGGACAGAGGGATAAGGCCAGAAGTTAAGACCAATGGGATATGGTCAGGGGATAATGCATGGGGGGATAAAGAGAGGGGGATAAGGCTGATGGGATATGGTCAGCAGGATAGGTACAGGTGGATAAGGCCAGGGTACCAAGGCAGGGTACAAGGCCAGGGGAACAAGGCCAGCAGTACAATGCAAGTGAGACAAGGCCAGGGGTATATTGTGAGGGGGATAAAGTGGGGGGATGTGGTCATGGGGATAAGACCAAGAGAATTACATCCTGCTGATGAGCCCAGGGAAATAAGGCAAAATTAAGGTCAATAGCATATGATCAGGACTTAAATACAGGTGGATAAGGCCAAGGGGTTAAGGCCAGGAGAGTAAGGCCAGGGTGAAAAGATCATGGTGATAAGACCAGGGGACTAAGGCCAGAGGAGGAAGACCATGAGAACAAGTGCAAGGGGACAAGGCAAGGGTAAAGAGGCAAGGGAAACAAAGCCAGGAAACAAATGTAAAACATAAGGAAAATAAGATATGGTCAGGGCTTTAGGGCCAATAGAGTAACACCAGTGAGATAGGGCCAGGTGGGTAAGGCCAGGTGGATAACACCAGTGAGATAAGGCCAATGGGATAAGGGCAGTAGGATAAGGCCATGGAAATAAGACTTTAAAGGGCCAAGTACATAATACCATGAGGAAAGTTTTAAAATGTAAAGCCAGTAGCATATCGTAATAGAGATAAGGGCAGTCTGATACTACCACGGGGACAAGGCCAGAGGGATAACCCTGGGGGATACAGCCAGGGTGACAAGGCCAGGGGAAAAGGCTAATGGAATATGGTCAGGGGAGTAAACTATAGGGTCATTAGGCATGAAGGCATAAGGACAGGGAATAAGGCCATACCATAAGGCCAATGTGGTATGGTCAGGAAGATAATGCCAAAAAGATAAGGCCATAGGGATAAGGCCAATGGAACAAGGTCAGGGGAGGAGGATAAGGCATGTGGGGATAAGGACAGGGAAATAAGGCCAAGGAAATAAGGCCAGAGGATAAAGCCAGGGGAAAAGGGCAAAGTATAAGACCAATGGGATATGATCCACAGGATAGGTCCATGTAGGTAAAGCTGGGGTACCAAGTCAGGGGGACAAGGCCACAGGGACAAGGCCAGCAGGACAAGACCAATGGGACGAGGCCAGGGGTATAGGGTCAGGGGGATAAAGTAGGGGGATAAGGTCATGGGGATAACTCCAAGCATATTAGGTCCTGCTGATGAGCGCAAGGAAATAAGGCAAAATTAAGGTCAATGTCATATGGTCAGGACATAAATATAGGTGGATAAGGCCAAAATGTTAAGGTAAGGGTGAAAAGACAGGGGGATAAGGCCAGAGGGGTAACCCAGTGAAGTAAGATCAGGGAAACAAGGCCAGGGGAACAAGCCAAGGAGGACAAAGCAAGGATGAAGAGGCCAGGGGCAAAGAGCCAGGGAACAAAGACAAAACATAAGCCTATTAGAATATGATCAAAGTGATAGGGCCTTGGGATAGGGCCAATGGGATGGGGCCAGGGTGGTAGGGCCAGGTAAATAAGGCCAGTGAGATAAGGCCAATGGGATATGGCCACAGAAATAAGACTTTCAAGAGCCAAGTGCATAATGCCATGGGGACAATTAGAAAATATAAGGCCAAAGGGATGTGGTGAGGGAGATAAGACCAGTTTGGCAATTCCAGGGACAAAGCCAAGGGAATAACCCTGGGGGATAAGGCCAGGCTGACAAGGCCAGGGGGATAAGTTCAATGAGATATGGTCCAGGCAATAATGCCAGAGGAAAAGACATGGTAGAGAAGACCAGGGAGACACGGGCAAAAGGTAAGTCCAATGAGATATGATCAGGGGATAAGGCATGACGAGATAAAAGCAAGGGGATAAGATCAATAGGGTATGGACACAGAGATAAGGCCAATGGAATATGGTCAGAGAGATAAGGCAAATAGGATATGGTTAGGAAGATAAGGCTAACGGGATATCGTGAGGAGGATATAGCCAATGGGATAAGGTCAGAAGGATAGCAAAAATGGGATAGGATCAGAGGAATGAGGCAATTGAGATATGGTTAGGGAGATAAGACCACTGAGTTAAGTCCAGAGAGATAAGGGCAATGGCATAAGGTCAGTAGGATAAGGCCACGAAAATAAGCCTTCATAGGGCTAAGTATATAATGCCATCGGCATAATCTCCAAAGGTAAACACAACAGGATATGGTCAGGAAGATAAGGCTAATAGGATAAGGTTAGGGGAATAAGGCCAATGGGATACGATCAGGGGAACAAGGACAGG
>NW_012143856.1:53149-53811 GCF_000956105.1 Propithecus coquereli | reverse complement strand
GATAGGGTCAGGGGCATGAAGCATGAGGCGATAAGGACAGGGTCATAAGGCCAGAAGTTAAGGCCAGTGGAATCCAGTCAGGGAAAAGCCACAGTGGTTAAGGTAGGCCCGAAGGTAGGTCAATGGGATATAGCCAGGGGGATAAGGCCAATGAAATATGCTCAAGGGAAATGGAGAGTAAGCTAAACTAAAGACATAAGACCATGGAATAAGGTCAGGGGGATGGCGCCAAGGCATGTGAGACACAAATAGGGCCAATGGAAAAGAGTCATGGGCATATAGGCAAAAGGAAACGGTCAGGGAGGTAAGGCTAACAAGCTCAATTCAGGGGATTAGGCCAGTGGGTCTAGGAAAGGGGCATGTGGCCTATGACCTAAGGTTAGGGAATAAGGACAAGGGCATATGGGGAGGGGATAAGGCCAATGGGATAGGGTAAGGGGCATAGAGTCAGGGAGAAACGTCCAACGGGCTAAGAGTAGGCAATAAGGGCAATGGGACATGGTCATGGGGATACAGCTAATGGCATATGGTCATGTATGAAGCCAATACAATAGGTTGATGGATACAGAGCCACTAGGATATGCTAAGGTAAAAAAAGCCAGTGGTATATGGTCAGGTACATAAAGATGATCGGATACGATCCGAGGAAAGGCCAATGTCAT
>NW_012143856.1:50226-53099 GCF_000956105.1 Propithecus coquereli | reverse complement strand
GGTCAGGCGATAAGACATGGGGGCATAAGGACAGGGGGATAAGGCCAAAAGTTAAGGAAATGGGATATGGTCATGGGGATAAGGCCAATGGGATAAGGTCAAGGGGCGAAGCCAATGAGATAAACTCAGGAACATATGGCCAAAACTTAAGGCCAATGGGCTATCTCAGATGGATAAGGACATGGCCATAAGGCTAAAATATAAGGCCAATGGGTATGGTTGGGGGATAAGTCCAATCGGACTTGGTCAGGGGGATAAGGCCAAGGGGATATGACCCAGGTATCAGGCCAATAGAAAAGCATCATGGGGATTAGGCCAAAGAGATATAGTCTGGGATTTAAGGCCAATTGGCTAAGGTCAGGGTATAAGGCCAATGGGATAGGGTCAGGGGATATGGTCAACAGCCTAAGGTTAGGGGACAAGGCAAATGGCATATGTTCAGTGAGACAAGGTGAATGGGATGTGGTTGAGGCTATGGCCAAAGGGATATTGTCAGGAGGATAAAGCTAATGGTATAAGGTCAGTGGGATAAGGACAATAGGATAATATCAGAGAGATAAACCCATTGAGATACAGTCAAGGGGATAAGACCAATGAGTTAAGTCCAGAGAACAAGGACAATGGGATAAGGCCATGAAAATAAGCCTTTAGAAGGCCAAGTGTATAGTGCCAGAGGGACAATATCCAAATGTAAGGACAATGGGATGTGGTGACGGAGATAAGGCCATTCTGTTACTGCCACGGGACAAGGCCAGGTGAATAATAGTGGTGGATAAGTCCAGGGCAAAAAAGCCAGAGGGAAAGGCCAACGGGATGTGATCAGGTGCATTAGGCATGGGAGGATAAAGCATGGGTGGTGAAGGACAACTGGATAAGATCAAAAGGTAAGGCCAATGGGATATGATGAGAGGGACGAGGCCAATGGGATAGGGTCAAAGGGATATGGCGAATGGGCAAAGGTGAAAGAATAAGGGCAATGAGATAAGCTCAGGGATATAGGGCCTAAAGTTAAAGCCAATGGGATATGATTAGGGAGATAAGGTCAAGGGATATGGGTCAGGGGATATGGCCAATGAGCTAAAGTAAGGGGATAAGCCCAATGGGATATGGTCAGGGGGATGAGGCCAATGGGATAAGGCCAAGGAGATAAAGATAATGTGCTAATGGCAAGTGAACAGGCCAATGAGAAATGGGCAGTAGGTAATGCCAGGGCATAGCACATAGTAGATTAGGCCAGAGAAACAAGGGCTAAAGGTAAAGGCAATGGGATATGGTCAGGAGATAAGGCATAGGGAGATAAAGATAATGGAATAAGGACCAAAGTTAAAGTCAACAGCATAATAGCAGGGGGAATTACGCATGGGGAATTAAGTACAAGGGCATAAGGCCAAAAGTTAAGCCCAGTGGGACATGGTCAAGACAAAAGCCACGGGGGTTAAGAGCAAGGAGATGAAGCAAGAAGTTAAAGTCAATGCGATACAGCAAGCATGATAAGTCGAATGAAATATCGTCAGGGGAAATGGCTGATAACCTAATGTAAAGAGATAACACCATGGGATATAGTCAAGAGGATAAAGCAAATGGCATAATGTCAACGAAAGAGGCTGATGAGAAAAACTCATATACATACGGCCATAAGTTAATACAACCAGTATATGTAATGGGGATAAGGACATGGCCATGGCCTAAAACATAAGGCCAATCATATAAGGTCAAGGGTATAAGGCCAATGTTACTCTCCATGTGTTTTAATACACAAATACAGCCAATGGAAAAGAGTCATGGGCATATGGGCCAAAGGAAGTGGTCAGGAGGGTAAGGCCAATGAGCTCAAGTCAGGGGATTAGGCCAATGGGACTGGGAAACGCGCTTAAGCCTTTGACCTAAGGTTAAGGAATAAGGACAATGGCATATGGTCCAGGGATACGGCCAACGGAACATGGTCAGGGGGATATGGGTAACGGCACGTGGTCATGGATGAGGCCAATAAAATAGGGTGATGGGCATAGAGTCACTGGGATATGGTAAGGTAGAAAACGCCAGTTGAGGCCAATCCAATAGGGTCACGGACACAGAGCCACTGGGATATGGTGAGGTAGAAAACGCCAGTGGTGTACAGTCAGGGCCATAAGGATCATTGCATACCATCCGTGGATAAGGCCACGGCAATGGGGTCACGGGGATGAGCCCAGTGGAATGCGGTCATGGGGATAAGGCCTATGGGATATTGTTAGTGATAGGGTTAAGGCCAATTGGTTAATGGGAGGCGACACAGCCAATGGGAGACAGGCGGGGTGCTACGGCCAGGACATAACACATGGGGGATAAGAAAAGGCAAGGAAGGGCAAGAGCACAGGATACTGAGATAGGGTCTTGGGATAAGGCATGGGGTCCTAAAGATATTGGAATAAGGCTAAAAGTTGAGGACAATGGGATAATGTCAATGGCATTAAGCAGGAGGCAATAAAGACAGGGGCATATGCCAGAAGTTAAGGCCAGTGTTATCCGGTCAGGTGAATAGCCACAAAGGTTAAGGGCAAGGGGATGAGTCCTGAAGGTAAGGTCCATGGGATATGCCCAGGGGGATGATACCAATGACTTATGGTCAAGGGAACATGGCAAATGCTCTCACATAGAGGGTAAGGCCATGCGGTATGGTCAGGCCGATTAGGCCAATGCCATAAGGTTAACAGATGAGGCCCATGAGATAAAGTCAACGACATATGGCCATAAGTTAAGGCCTTGGCATATATCCTGGAGATAAGGACAGGACCATGGGACTAAAACAAAAGGGCCAGCGGATATGGTCAGGGGGATAAAACCTAGGGGCTTGGTCACGGAGATAACCCGAATGCATGGTATCCAAATATAGG
>NW_012143856.1:37824-50176 GCF_000956105.1 Propithecus coquereli | reverse complement strand
GTCAGGGGGACACGGCTAATGGGATATGGACATGGATGAGGCCAATCCAATAGGGTCACGGACACAGAGCCACTGGGATATGGTGAGGTAGAAAATGCCAGTGGTGTACAGTCAGGGCCATAAGGATCATTGCATACCATCCATGGATACGGCCACGGCAATGGGGTCACGGGGATGAGCCCAGTGGAATGCGGTCATGGGGATAAGGCCTATGGGATATTGTTCGTGATAGGGTTAAGGCCAATTGTTTAATGAGAGGCGACACAGCCAATGGGAGACAGGCGGGTTGCTATGGCCAGGACATAACACATGGGGGATAAGAGAAGGCAAAGAAGGGCAAGAGCACAGGATACTGATATAGGGTCTGGGGATAAGGCATGGGGTCCTAAAGATATTGGGATAAGGCTAAAAGTTGAGGACAATGGGATAAAGTCAATGGCATTTAGCAGGAGGCAATAATGACAGGGGCATATGCCAGAAGTTAAGGCCAGTGTTATCCCGTCAGGTGAATAGCCACGAAGGTTAAGGGCAAGGGGATGAGTCCTGAAGGTAAGGTCCATGGGATATGCCCAGGGGGATGATACCAATGATTTATGTTCAGGGGAACATGGCAAATGCTCTCACATAGAGGGTAAGGCCATGCGGTACGGACAGGCCGATTAGGCCAATGCCATAAGGTTAACAGACGAGGCCCATGAGATAAAGTCAACGACATATGGCCATAAGTTAAGGCCTTGGCATATATCCTGGAGATAAGGACAGGACCATGAGACTAAAACAAAAGGGCCAGCGGATATGGTCAGGGGGATAAAACCTAGGGGCTTGGTCACGGAGATAACCCGAATGCATGGTATCCAAATATAGGGCTAATGGAAAACAGTCCTGGAGATTAGGACCAAAGGTAATGGTCAGGGAGGTAATGCCAATGAGCTCAGGTCAGGGATTAGGCCAACCGGTAGGGCCAGGGGCATACGGCCAATGTCCTAAGGTTCAGGGATAAGGACAATAGGATATGGTCCGGGGCTAAGACCAATGGGATAGTGTCAGGGCAATAGTGTAGGGGATATGGCCAACGGGCTAAGGGTAGGCAATAAGGCCACTGGGACATTGTTAGGGGGATAAGGCTAATGGGATATGGTTAGGGATAAGGCCATTCGATAGGTTTATGGGCATAGAGCCATTGCGATACGATGAGGTATAAAAGTCTAGTGGTATATGGTCACGGGGATAAGGCCAATCAGACAAGATCTCGGGATAATGCCAATGGAATAGGTTCATTGGGATGAGACCAGTGAAATCAGGTCATGGTGAGAAGGCCTATAAGATTGTGTCAGTGAGAAGGCCAAGGGCTAATGGGAAAGGACAAGGCCAATGGGAGATGGGCGGGGTGCTACAGCCAGGACATAACATGTTGGGGATAAGGACAGGAAAAGAAGGACAAGAGCTCGGGGTAATGAGATAGGGTCAGGGGATAAGGCATGGGGCTACAAGGACAGGGGCATAAGTCTGTAAGTTAAGGCCAGTAGGCTATGGTCCAGGGAAAAGCCACAGCAGGTTAAGGACAATCATATGAGGCCAGAAGTTAAGGTCAATGTGATATGGCCAGGGGGCTTAGGTCAGTAAAATATTTTCAGGGGGATATGGCCAATGGGCTAATATGAAGGGATAAGGCCGTGTGTATTGTCAGTGGGATAAGGCCAATGTCATAAAGTCAAGGGATGAGGCCAATGATATAACTTAAGGTGATACGGGCATAAGTTAAGGCCCGTGGCATATGTCAGGGCGATAAGGACAGGGCCATGAGACTATAACATAAGGCCAATCAGATATGGTCAGGGGGATAAGGCCACTCAGAGAAGGCCAGAGGGATAAGGGCAATGGGATGATGTCAGTATAAGCCCATTTAAATAAGACTTTATTGTGCCAAGTGTATAATGCCATCAGGACAGTCTCTAAACATAAAGACAATGGCTCGTGTTCAGGGAGTTCAAGCTATTCTGCTACTGCCGTTGGACAACGCCTGGTGAATAATATTGGCAGATAGGGTAAGCACCGCAAGGCCAAGAGAAAGGCCAGTAGGATATGGTCAGGTGGATTAGCCATGGGGGGATAAGGAGAGGATGATAAAGCCAAATGTTAAGGCCAATGGGTATGATCATGGAGATAGGGACAGGGATATAAAAGCAGGGGTATAACTCCATAAGTTCAGGCCAATGGGATATGGTCAGGTGAATAAGGTATGGGCAGATAAGGAGATGTACATAAGGCCAAGGGAATAAGGAGAGGGGAGAAAGCCAGGGGAGAAGGGCAAACTATAAGTCCAATGGGATATGGTCCATGGGATAAGTTCAGCTGTATAAGGCTGGGGTGCCAAGTCAGGAGGGCAAGACCAGGGCAACAATGTCATGGGGACAAGGCCAGTGGAACAAGGCCAATGGAGAAAAGGCCTTTGGTATATGGTCAGGAGGATAAAGTGGAGGAATAAGGTCATGTTGATAAGGCCAAGCATATTAGGTCCTGCTGATGAGCCCAAGGAAATAAGGCAAAATTAAGGTCAATGGGATATGGTCAGGACATAAAGACAGGTGAATAAGGCCAAAAGGTTAAGGCCAGGAGAATAAAGCCATGGTGAAAAGGCCAGGGTGATAAGGCCAGGGGAGTGAGACCAGGGAATCAATTCCAGGATAACAAGCCAATGGGTACAAGGAAAGGGTGAAGAAGCCAGGGGCATAAAGCCAGGGAAGAAAGGCAAAATGTAAGGCCATTAGGATATGGTCAGGGAGATTGGGCCTTGGGATAGGGCCAATGGGATAGGGCCAGTTGGGTAAGGCCAGGTTAACAAGGCCAGTGAGATAAGACAAGTGGGATAAAGCTACTGGGATATTGCCACAGAAATAAGACTTTAAAGGGCCAAGTGCATAATGCCGTGGGGACAATTTCAAAATGTAAGGACAAAGTGATGTGGTCATGGAGATAAGGTCAATGTGGTAATTCCAGGGACAAAGCCATGGGAATAATCTGGGGGATATGGCCAGGCCAGGAATGCCGGGAGGATAAAGCATCCAACTGGATATGGTCAGGGAGATAATGCTAGAGGACAAGGCATGGTGGATTAGGCCAGGGAGAGAAGGCCAAAAGGTAAAGCCAAAGAGATGTGGTCAGGGGATTAGGCATGGGGAGATAAAGACATGGGGATAAGACCAAAACTTAAGGTAAAGGGGTAAGGTCATGGGGCAATAAGGACTGGGGCATAAGGTCAAAATTAAGGCCAAAATTAAGCCCCCCCCCACAGTCAGGGGGATAAAGCCAATGGGATAAGGTTAAGGGATGAGGCCAAGAGATTAAACTCAGGGAAATAGGGCCAAAAGTTAAGGCCAATGGCATATATCAGAGTGATAAGGATAGGGCCAAAAGGCTAAAACATAAACCCAATGGGATATTGTCAGGGGGATAAGGTCAATGGGATACGATATGGGGATAAGGCCAACGGAAAAGGGTCATGGGGATTAGGCCAAAGGGATATGGTGTGGGAGATAAGGCCAATGGGCTAAGGTCAAGGGATGAGGCCAGTGAGATAAGCTCAGGGAGATATGGCCAAAAGTTTAGGTCAATGGGATATGTCAGAAGTTAAGGACAGTGGGACAGGGTCAGGGGGATTAGGCGTGGGGCAGTACAGGCTAAAACATAAGGGCATGAAATATGGTCAGGGGGATAAGCCATGGGGAGATAAAGATAGGGAAATTAGGAATGGGTGGATAAGGACAGAGGGATAAGGCCTCGGGGGGTTAAGGACAAGGAGATGAGGCCATTGGGACTTGGTCAGAGGAATAAGTCCAATGGAATAGGGTTATGGGGACAAGGCTGTTCAATATGGTCAGGCAGATATCCAGGGGGATAATCCTGAGGGTTATGTCCAGGGCAACAAGGCCAGGGGAAAGACTAATGGGATATGGTCAGCAGGATAAGGTATAGAGGCATAAGCATGGTGGATAAGGATAGGGGAAAAAGCCGAAAGTTAAGACAAATGGACTATGGTCCAGGGATAAGGCATGCGGTGATAGGGCATGGGGGTATAAAGGCAGGGGGACAAGGCCAAAAGTTAAGGCACATCGGATATGGTCAGGAAAATAAGGCCAGTAAGATAAGGCCAGGTGGATAAGGCTAACGGGACATGGTTAGAGGGATAAAGTAAAAACATAAGGCCAATGGAATACAGGCAGGAGGATAAGGCCGTACGGGGAGTGGGATAAGGCCAGGAGGGTGAGATCAGGCCAGGGAATGATAAGGCTGGGAGGAAGGAGAAAATGTGGGGGTGGGGTGGGAGGGGGAACTAACGCCAGGTGAGGGACTAACAGGGGCAGGGGAGGGGGATAACGCCAAGGGGGATGAGGACAATGGATTTTGTCAGCAGGATAAAAACTTGGGATCAGACAAGGGGAATAAGTTCCAGGCGTTAAAGCCTGGGGGATAAGAGCAAAAGATATGGCCAATGGGATACTATCAGATAAAGCCAGGGGGTAAGGCCCTGGGGATAAGGCCAGGGAAACGAAACCAGAATATGTGGCCACTGGGATTAGGGCACACGCATAAGACAATTGGGATAAGGCCAGAGGCATAAGGCCGAAAAATAGGGCCAATGGCATACAGCCGGGAGTACAAGGCCAAGGGAAAAAACCACAGGAAGGAGGCCAAAACATTAGGACAATGGGATACAGTCAGGGGGATAAAACCAAGGGAATAAGGCAGGGAGACAAGGCTGGGGGGAATAAGGCCAATGGGTATTGTCAGTGGGATAAAGCCAAAATGATAACACCATGGGATATGGTCAGGGAAATAACTCCAGAGGGATAAGGCCAGGGGATAAGGCCAAATGATGAGGGCAGTGGTACATGGTCAGGGGCATAGGGTCAGGGGGATAATCCATGGGGATGGCCAGGAAGACAAGGCCAGGGGTATAAGGCCAACGGGATGTGGTGAAAGAAATAACTCGAGAGGATAAGGCACGAGGGAAGAAGGTCATGGGGATAAGAAAAGAAAAGATATGGCCAATGGGAAACGGGGAGGGCATAACGCAGAGGTGGAGCGACATCTCGGGGAGGGATAAGCAGGGAGGGAAATAACGTAGCGAGGGTAGGGGGTGCATAACGCATTGGGAAGGGGAGCTAACATGTGAGGTGATGATAACGATACATTGTGTGAATCGCATAAAACAGGAATTAACTAAGTGTAGCAGGAAATTATTACGGTCAACTCCAAAACAGACAATCACTATGTTGCACATTCAATTCTAATTTGTGGTCATCCAGGACACCCCACTATAAGTTCTACACCACCACAAAAAAGTTTAGTCAGCCATTCTCTAAACCCAAACCTGCACTTCCTTGTCATCCCCTACTCACTGCTGTCCACCTCTACACAGGATGCCTGACTCCCAATGTCAGCGTCACTTCATTCCCAGGAGGGAGCCCAGGCCGAAGAGAAAAGGAGAGAGACCCCAGGCTTCCACTCCTGCCTGAAGAACCACACAACAGCACTGCCCCAGTTTCAGTCTAACATGGGAACGTTGAAACTCTCTGCGTGGGCTGACCCAACATCCGGGTTTGCAGGAGACTGAGAGTGGCTCTTAGGAGGCACAACTTCCAGGGCTCAGACCAGGCAACTCTTGAGCTGCCTATGAAACACCAACTGGTCAGAGGAACTGTTAATACTAACACCATGCTCAGCTGTCTGCTAAGCAAGTGTCAGTATCAACATTGCTTACGAGCGGTACTTTCCAGCCTGCTGGGCACAGCCTCCTCCCTACATTCCCACGTCCTGCAGCAAAATGGTCTCAGCATCCAAATCCCTGCTCTCCTAAGCAAGGGGACGACACACCAAATCCTACTCTCTCGTCTCAAAAACTAGAGGCTCCACGATGACCCCAAGAGTCCTGAGTGAGCCCCTCAGCTTCCAAGGTACCAGTCTGTGACTCTCATGTCCTGGCCCACCCTTTGTGACTCTCCTTCTCCACTGTCACTTTACACATTCAGACAGTCACAGGACATCCAACGACTTGCATCATTGGACACAATTATCAAGACCACACTACACTCAAACTCATCCACTTACACCTTCTTTGTGATTTTGTAACATGAAGTCATTGTTATAGGTTCACGTTTGCTCAATCGCATAACCACAAATATGGACTTCACAAAATTATTAGTTGCACCCCCAAAACACGCCATTCACGGGAGTCTTTCTTCCTGCCATTTCATATCGCCTACGGTATGACCTACAGGATCTTGACGACAAATATCAAAACAAAAATTGTTTAATTGTTTAAACATCATACTGAAATTGCTGTTACTTTAAAGATAAGTACACTGCACTTTTTTCCTATGAAGAATTTGTACTTGAGACACAAAACCACCTCCCAGGAAGAACAGGTCTCGCTGCTAAACACATTAACATATAAACCAATGACAAATGTACATCTTGGCTACAATTAATCTTAATTTTTCTTAAACCATGTTTAACCATTTGTGTTTGTAGTTACTAGAAAGAAAAGTTGATCATCTTCTGCTATCTTATATTATAAAACTGTACCATTACTAGCAGCAATAACTTAAACAAAAGTTCTCCTAAAAACATTGTGCTCCAAAATCAACCCAAAGCAACTGAAAATAAGAACTATAAAATTTAAGTCGATATTTTACTTCATTAACACATCTTCCTAGTGCTAACTAAGTGCCAGGCTTTACAAACATGACACATTTAAGTTGAGTGACAGCTGAGGAGGGGTCCTATGACTGCCACCAAAATTCAAATTGCACAAGTGACCACACTTCTTGTAATCCTGCAGTTTCGCTCATCGCCCACACAGGCGCAGACACTGCATGGGAAGGACACGCTACCCCGGCCAGTCCCCCTCACACCACGCCCTTCCAGCTTCGCTCCCGGTCCCCCCAACCCCTCGACGCCCCAGAGGCCACACAGCCCTACAGCCCTGGGACCTCCAGAGGCACACCCAGGACTCAGCCCAGGGCTGCTTCCCCTGCGGACCCCGGGGTAAGGAGATGGAGGAGGGCACCAAAGAAAGGAGTGGGAGGACAGTCCAGTGACACTCTGGGTATCTTTGCACAAGGAAGGAGAGGGCGGCACACCAGGGGACAGCGGCCACACTGAGCATACAGCCAGAAGGACCTCAGTGCGGCCTCTGCACCCCTCACTGCCTCTCACCCCTCCCTGCTCGACTCTTCTCTTTGCCCTTTCTGATTTACGGTACGATGTACTCATTTTCTATTGCCTATCACTCCCCACTGGAGCACAAATCCTCAGAGGGAAGGAGTTGTGCCTGCTAAGAAAACTGCTGAAGCACACGCCTCCCAGTCCAGACTGAATGGTTTCACGAGCCAGGCCTAGGAGGGCTCAGGGAGGGAAATGCCCATGTTTGAAACTTCTCCAAGGGCCGCCCTCTTTAAGAAGGCCCCGTGGGGACCCCACCTGCTCTACCACCCTGCACAGCCACCCCGTTTAAATACTCAGTAGGAACACACACATGTAAACCAAAAAACACTTGTGCAAGATGTTCAAGCTACTTAGTGATAATTGCCAAAAATGGAAAACAATCAAATGACTACCAATAGTAGAACAAAGGAGCAATGTGGGTACATTCAGAGAACAAAATATTGCTCTTAGCAGCAGAGTTGACTTCTCACAGGCTTCACATGCAGCCAGACAAGCAAATGACCCCTCAGAGGGAGGGGCACCGCCCACGAGGGAGTGAGGGAGGCTCTTGCATGGCTCATATCGTCAGCTGGGTGGTAGGGGTCAGCTGTACAGAATACTTAAAATACACTGAGCTATATGTTACCTGACCATTTTATAGTATGCATTCATGCTCTAAGCTTTTTCGTAAGTCATAAGAATCCTAGAAAAAAAACGTGAAAACCTACATGTAATAATGGGAAATTAGAAAAAGTGGCAAAAAACACTCATTTACAATAATTTTTAAAATGATATAACAACCTAGGACCTACATGCAAGGTCTATTTTTACAAACATTAAACTTTCCTGAATATCTATCACAGTATATTAAAAGTAAAAAAAATTCCCCAAATGGACAGTCACACCTTGTTCGTGGAAAAGAACCCTGAGTTGACTAAAAGACAAACACCTCAGAGCAAAATACAGGAAAGACACAAAGCGGTGAAAACATAAGCCAAGCTGTCCCATCACGTGCTGAGCGCTGAGACAAATGCAAAGAAAAACCTCCTCTGCTGCCCTGGCAGGACTGTGAGCACTGAGGAACCCAGCCCTGGCCCCCAGCTGCTGTCCACTCTGCCCTGAGCTGCATCCCTGACCGGGTAACGCAGCTCCAAGACCCCATCAGAAGCTGTGGTGTCTCTCAGTTCTCCTGCTTTTTCTCTTGTCCTAACCAAGAATAGCTCTGTGACGTGGGCAGCCGTCTTTCTTCCCCCTGCAGGTTTGAACCTAAGCCTGGGCTTTGAACATTCCTGGGCACTGAAAACGTGTTCAGGTTGTTACCAAACATGTGGAAGGAAAATGGCCTGGGCCACATTCCTTAAGCTTTCGTATATCTCCATACCCTGACCCATCAACGCGGCGTACAGAGGTAGAACATCCCTTTCCCTTAATGTCTGTCCAAGGGTAGGCTGTGACACTCTGTAACGACTTCACCAAATGCCTGCCGTCTATTGCTTCTTTCTTTGGAGTCCCAACAAGCCCCGTTTGGGGATGGATTAGGGCACTCCCTGCTGGAAATTCCTCTGCTGCTGATTTTGGGGCCACCCCAGGCTCAGGTGTAGCCTGAGGACACAGGAGCCAAACACAATTCCACAAGTATATTTATCACAGATCTGCTGGAATCAAAGCAAACTATTGCAAACAACCTAAACATCCCTTCTGGCTGCTATGACAAACACCATAAGCAAGTCTTATAAAGAAGATATTACACTCACGGTTCTAGAGGGTACAAGTTGGCCATCAGGGCAGGCTTCCTGGTGGCAGAGAGCTGCCTCCTGCTGGGTCCTCCCAAAGCAGAAGGGAAACAAGCTCACTCTGTCCGCCTGCTGCATATGGACAGTCAGCCCATCTTGCAGGCTTCACCCTCACGAGCTCATCCAACCCTCACCACTCACCGAAGTAACACCTTCCCTTCAGGGGCAGGGCTGCAACGAGTAAATGGCAAACGTTCAGTCCACGGTTCCCCACTAGAATGGAATAAATGAGGACATGGCCAAGCACAACACCACGCAGCCATTGAACACCATCTAGACCCCAATGCAAACAAACTTTTCAAATTTGACACAAATGGGGAAATCTGAACTCTGCTTACATGACAATAACAATGAATTACTGGGATATTTGTAAACAGTTGTTTTTGAGAGAAACTATTATTCACTATGTAATAACTATTTAATGAAATGATCGCCCTGGCCTAGCACAGATAGTTCCCGAAGATGCTGACAGAAACACAGGCGCCAGCACAATCTCTCCACTTTGTAGTACCTCTGAAACATTCCACAGATGTTTTAAAAATTATCTATCTTTGTATTTATCGACATAAAAACCCGAGGACAGATCCTAGAGTAAAATAGCAAGGAACAGAATGTGAGTTCTTTTATATGTAAAACAGTGCAATGTATAAATCCGTTAAAACACACACTTCTAGAACTTTAGCCACCAAAACATTCACCAAAAGGATGGAGCCACCTTGACTATGATTTCAGATGAGGGTTTACTTTCTTTTTCATACCTTTCTGTGGCACATGAATTTTTAAATAAATCCTCTATTTTCATAATTCTGTGCAGCAATCAGGCCATTTCATTTTCTAAACAAAGGAAAGAGAGTACCAAGCACAACAACATCAAGGGTGACCAGGACTAAAGCCATCCCCCTGAGGACAGGACCCGACAGGCACCCACAGAAAAGAAACCAACGTGGTGGCAAGAGTCAAGGACAGCCCGGGGCAGGGCACGGTGGCTCACGCCTGTAGTCCTAGCACTCTGGCAGGCCGAGGCGGATCGCTTGAGCTCAGGAGTTCCAGACCAGCCTGAGAAAGAGTGAGGCCCAGTCTCTACTACAAATAGAAAAGTTAGCCAGACATCGTGGCGCCTGCCTGTAGTCCCAGCAGCTCCAGAGGCTGAAGCAAGAGGACTGCTTGAGCCCAGGAGTTTGAAGTTGCAAGGATCTACTTTGTCACCACTGAACTCCAGCCTGGGGAATAGAGCGAGACCCTGCCTCAAAAAATGAAATAATAAAATAAAATGAAATCATAAAACAATGATAAGACTTTGGTAAGAAGACATAGATACAACACTCATTCTGGAGTCTTAAAACTCTCTGTAGCGCTTCTGAATACAGTTTGTGAACTGTGCAACAACTTAGAAGCCATAATTAGCATCTGCAGATATAACCTCGAGCAGACTGAACATTGTGCTGGAATCTCAGCCAGCCAGTAAATACTTACTAAAGGCTGACTCTTTCAGGCCATAGGCGATGTAACATGATGTAGAATCAGGCTGGGCACAGTAGCTCACTCCTATAATCTCAGCACTTTGGCAGGTGGGAGGATCACTTGAGCCCAAGAGTTCAAGACAAGCCTGGGCAACACAGTAAGACCCCATCTCGACAAAACAATTTAATACTTAGCTTAATGTTGTAGCATGTGCCTGTAGTCCCAGGTACTCGGGTGGCTGCGGTGGAAGCATCGCTTGAGCCCAGTGCTCGAGGTGACAGTAAACTAAGATTGTGCCACTGCACTCTACCCTGGGCAACAGGAGATCTTGTCTCTTAAAAGAAAAAAGGCATGGACTCAATGATAGTTTGTTGCCAATGCCCCACTAAGTAGGATTGTTTGATTAGAAGTGGCCTGGAGTGAGGAGTCACCTAAACCCAACCTCAAATTCTGACAATGATCCACCGCCCCAACCCATCTGGCGCCATCCCAGGATGCAAACTGAAACTTTGTTGCCAGTTCTCCCTGAGCAACTTGAGAAATCTACTCCCTTAGAATAACACATAAAACTATACTTTAAATCAAAACTATCAATTCCAGATATGAGTTTTCTAATTGTTCTCCAATGGAAAAAACTCCAATTTTTGAAATACGGGAATGAAGAGCTCTTAAAAACAGGTAAGGGCGTGAGGAAGGTCACCTACAGAGCATCCAACAACTGTGTTAATGCAAGTCAAGCTGTGCTTCAGCGTCGAAGGTGAAATTTCAAATTGTTTTTCCACGAACTCTAGAGATCACTTTTTCACATGCCAAAAGTACAAAAGACAGCTGCGGATGTGAGAAAGAGATGTCCTATTATCTTTTGAATTGTATACCAAGTGTCCATATAAAACCTCTTCACAAACAAGATGTTTTAGGGGCAACTCTATTCATTAAGCCATAATTTTTTGATTTTTCATACCATGTGATTCCTCCAATTCGGTCCCATGTAGAAAAACATTAACTTTAAATCATGAGAAGTCGAGGAGGAGCCAAGATGGCGGATGAGACAAGCCGCCAGTCAGAAGGTCTCTGCAAAAAAGACGAATTTTAGAAGAAAGAGAAAAAAATAAGATAGCAGAGAAACATAGATCGGGTGAGGGTCGAAAGGAAGGGTGCCTGAAACTACAGGAGACTCCACGGGAAGACGTTGCAGAGGAGAACTGGAAGGAGAAAGGTCCCGAGAGGCTTGGAGACCAGCGACAAGGGTAGGTGGAGCAGTTAACTTCCCCTTGTGGTGAGCTGAGAGCTTTACAATAAGGGGTTAATAAATGAACTAAGCAGAAAACCAGGGGCTAGCTAAATTATAGTTACATAGTTGAAGTGATGCACTGAAAGAATAGTCTTTTGTCTAATAACTGCCATCTGCTTCTGTAACCCTGCTTGAAGCTTGCTTTAAAGATTGTAATCTGCCTTCGGGCGCCAGAGATCTGTGAGAGCAACTATGCCCTGTGACCTTGTATCTTACAACCCAGACTTCACTCCCCGCTTTTGTTCCCTGAACACCTGCACTGTGCCACATAGCCTCCCTCAAAAATAGTATAAAACCCTCGTAAAAACTTGAGATGGTGCCATCCTCTCGTACTGCTTTTATGCGGGCGGAGGTGGTCGCTGGCCAGCTAATAAAGACTCTCAATTTGGCTTCATTGAATTCTCCTGTGGTCTGTTCGCGCCCTCCACACTACAACATTTGGAGGCCCCAGCGAGATTCCACCCTGTAATAGGGCATCTGCTGACCACTGGTGCTTGGGGGTCAGGTGCGCGGTCAGGTTCCTAAGCCAGGGGGGAGCTCCTGAGGAGGACTTCTCTCCTCAGCCCCGGGGGAAACCTGGCTGCGCGCTGGCAGCAAGCAC
>NW_012143856.1:29166-37774 GCF_000956105.1 Propithecus coquereli | reverse complement strand
ATTTATAAAAAGGTTATATTTAAATACAATTTTAAAGAAGTATTAAAAACTTTACTAGTGATCCACAGCTAATACTGACAAGGGCATAAGTCCTTTAGATTTTATAGCATTATTTGTGTTGGGAATGCAGCAGTGTCATCGAATATGTTAATGACTTTTTCATGTTTTGAATAGGTTCCCGATGCCTTTATATATCAAATTACATTTTTCATTTAATTTGAGTTATAATCTTATGCTGCAATTCTATGATTCTCATCTCATTGTCCATTTCTACACACCATCTACCCTCTCTGGAAGTGCATAAAGTTAGTCATAAAAATTCATTTATGGAGCACTCCTTATGTGGTAAGCGTGGTTTGGGTGCATTACATGAATCATTGCATTGATTTCCATAGAAACTGTGGCTGAAATGTTGATGTTTGCATTTTGTATATGAGGCACATTCAGGATGGAAGAAATTAGGATAACAACAACAACAAGCTCAAACACCTAGCAATGTCAATACAAGAATTTTTTAAAAGATCCATGTAAGTCCAAAGTCAAAACTTTCTATGCACCACTAAGAATTACTCTAAGTAGTTAGAGGGACAATCAATCCATATGATTGGTCAGAGGTTCCAAGGAGGGTAGGGTTGAAGGAGGGGGATGCTGTCTGTGATCTGGAGTGTGAGGCCTTGGGTTCCTGGGATAAGGGACTAGTGCTCACCCTGGACCAGTCTACAGGCTCATGACAAGCCCCGGCCCCTGCTGATGGGCATCATGCTGTAGCTTAGGGCAATGGGTCTGGGTTGCCAGGCCGACTGTGCAGTGTCAGGGCAGTGGCAACCCGACCTATGGGAGGCGTGTGGCCTGGCGGCCCAGCAGGGTGATGGAGATACGTGGGTGGGCAGGAGGCTGCCGAGGGTGTGGGGGTTACTTGCAGTATGTCAGGGTCCGGGGTGACAGGGGCAGGAGGTGGGCATTGGTCTCAACAGGCCACAGTCAGTGGCTCTCCAGTCTAGCCCGGATCCAGGTTCATGTCCCAGTGTCCGAGGGAGAGGGTCCACATGTAGCCCGTCCCAGGCTACGTGCTCTGGGTATATGCTGCATACAGATCTGCCATGGCGCTCATAAATCCTCCAACTAAAAAATGCGGGGGAAAATCACATGTATGCTTCCCTCCTCACCACCCAACCTAGGACCCCCCTAGGCGCACCCCATGCGGGTCTGGACCCAACCCAGCCAGGCCTATTTGTCCTCTCCAATTCTCATTTCCCCTGTTCCCCCAAAAGACACCCCTGCTTTGGCCCTGACTTCAGGTTGGAGATGGGGGGATGGGGATGCAGGGAAGCGGGGCAGGCTTCTCCATGGCTTGGGAATTGGATGTGGGTTTGGGAGGACATGTGTGTGGTCCCCAGATGGAGTGGTGTAAAATATCTAGGACCATGGTCATTGGAGTGGGAAGGTCTGGAGTTCCAATGGGAGTGAGGGCAGGCCAGTAGTTCTGAGGGAGGGGCTGGGGGAGGAGATGCTGTCTGGGATGCGGAGTGGGAGATAGGCTTAGAATTCCAGGGGCAGGAGACTGTCGTTCACTCCCTCCAAGCCCCTGCTCCTTGCTACTTGATAGCCTGGTGTTACCTGGAGCAAAAGGTCTGGGCTGAGCAATGCATTGTGCATTCTCAGGGTGCGGAAGACCCCGCCCAGAGCATGAGGTGCAGTGGGCGACCAGGGTGACGGAGATTCCTGGGTGTGGGGAAAGCAGCCAGGCATGGGGTGTTACTCCTGCTATGTCAGGGGATGGCACCTAGATGGAGGTGTGGGCTGGGTGCTGGTCCCAACAGGCCACAGTTGGTGGCACTAGGACTGAACCCAAATCCAGGTTCCAGTTCCAGTGTCAGAGGGGGAGGGTCTACCTGTGGCCACGACATTTCCATTTGAGGCTAGGAGCTCCAGGTACTCACGACACCTGTCCAGCTCACGTAGACACCCTTGGCAATCAGACTTCCTCCAAGTAGCAAAAAATGGCCTCATCACACTCTTTCATTCCCTCCTCACCACCCTTCCCCCACTCCTCTTCCTGAGCCTGGCCTGGCCTAATGGTCCCTGTCTTAGGAGTCCCCACCCTCAGGCTGTCTCGAACTCTCCTTTCCCTTAATCCTGAACAGGCTGCCCCTGCTTTGTCCCTGATACCAGGCTGGTGGTGTACCCATGGGGATGTGGGACAAGAGGCAGGCTTCTCTGTGGCCAGGGACCTGAATCTGCATTTGGGAGGGCTGGTGCGGGTTTCCGAGGTGGAGTGGTATAAAATATCAGGGGCCATGGTCATGTGGTGGAAAGGTCTGGAGCTCCAATTGCAGGGAGGGCAGGTCAGGGGTTCTAAGGGCAGGTTTGAGGCAGGATGACGCCGTTGGCAACCTGGAACATGAGACATGCCTTGGGTTCTTGGGATTGGGGACTTGTGCTCACTTGGAACCTGCCCAGTGGGTCATGCCCCACACCCGCCCCCTGCAACTTTTGGTCCTGTCATTGCCTGGGGCAGCAGCAGGTCTGCGCTGTTGGTGCATAGTGTTCTCTCTGGGGTGACCCAGCCAAGGCCATGCAGAGCCCCTGCCAACCAGGGTGACGGAGATTCCTGGCTGCTCAAAACATGGACAGGGGTGGAGGCTTACTCTCCCTATGTCAGGGACTAGGGTGACAGTGACAGTGTGTGGTGGATGCTAGTCTTGGCAGTTGGTGGCACTGGGACTGAGCACAGTCCAGGTCCCAGTCCCAGTGGTCCAGGGCGATGGTCCACGTTTGGCCATGATAATTCCCGCCCAGGCTGCATGCTCCAGGTATGTGCTGTGGCTGTCTGGGTCACCCAGACAGGCCTTGGCACTCACACCAACTCCAAGGAACAAAATAGGACCATATCAGACCCTGTCTTTCACTCCTTGATGCTTCCCAAGGCCCACTAGGCCCTGCAAGGCCTACATATCCCCACCTTCCGGCTGTCCAGGTCACACAAGCATGCCATAGCCATCAAACCTCCTCCAAGTAAAAAAAAAGGCCAGATCACAACCTGTGCTTCCCTCCTCACTGTCCCCCACCCCAGGTTCACCTGGCCTGATGTTGCCTAATGGCCCCCATGCTGGGACTGTCTCCCACTCTCACTCCCCTTGACCCACAAAAAACACCCCTGCCCTGGCCCTGACACAGAGCTGGAGGTGGGGGGATGGGGCTGCTGGGCAGGACTGGGGCTTCTCCGCAGCCTGGGAACTGGTCGTGCCCTTGGAGGGCAGGTGTGAGGTTTCCAGATGCAGTGGTATGAAATCTCAGGGGCCACGGTCATTGGGGCAGGAAGGACTGGAGTGCCCATGGGAGCAAGGGCAGAGAGTGGGTTCCAAGGGTCGCGTTGAGGGAGGATGGTGCTGTCTGAAATGTGGAATATGTGACAGGGCTCAGGTTTCAGGGGCAGGGGACTGGTGCTCAGCCAGGACCTGTCCACTGGCTCAGGCCCCACCTCTGCCCCTGCCACTCGTTGTCCTCCACTTTCTTGGGGCAAGGGGTCTTGCCTGCAATGCACATTGTGCAGTCTTGGGTGTGGGAAGCCTAGCCCAGCACAGGAGGTGCTGCAGGTGACCAGGGTGATGGAGATTCCTGGGTGCAGGGAAAGTAGCTGAGTGTGGGTGTTACTCCCCCTATGTCAGGGGCTGGGACTGAGGCAGAGGCACGGGGTAAGCGCTGGTCCTGACAGGCTGCAGTCGGTGGTGCTAGGACCGAGCCCAGACCCAGGCTGGTGTCCCAGTGTCAGAAGGGAGGGTCTGCCTGTGGCCAAGACTTAGCCATCTCAGGCTAAGAGCTCCAGGTACTCAACCTGGTTGTCGGAGTTGCCCAGACCCGCCCTGGCCCTCATACCTCCAGGTAATGAGAGGGCCAGATTACACTCTGTCCTTCCTGCCTCACTGGCCCACCCCCAGGTTGCCTCACTCAGCTTGGCCTAATGGCCCCCACTGAGGGGCTGTCTCTGACTGTCACTGCTCTGGACGCCCAAAGAGATGTTCTTGCCCTGGCCCTGATGACAGGGTAGAGGTAGGGGGATAAGGATGCATGGCAGGAGGCTGACTTCTCAGGGCCTGGGAACTAGATGTGTGCTTGGGAGGGCAGGTGACATGTTCCCAGTTGAAGTGGTGTAAAATTTCAGGGGGCCTGGGCAGTGGGGTGAGGTCTGCAGTTCCAGTAAGAGCGAGGGCAGGTCAGGGGTTCCGATGGTCGGGTTGGGTAAGGGGGTGCTATCTGGGATCTGGAGGGGGGACAGGCCTTGGGTTCCCAAGCTGGGGAACTGGTGTTTGCCTAGGACCTGACTGCTGGCTCCTCCCCGTCCCCACCCTGTGTCATTGAGCATCCTGTGTTTGCACAGGGCAATGGGCCAGGGTTACTCAGTGTCTTGTGTAGTCTCAGGGTGCGGGCCAATGGCCTGAGGCACACAGCACGGGGGTCAACCAGAGGGATGGAGATTTATGAGTAGGCAGAAAGGGGCCTGGGATGGGAGGTCACTCTTGCTATGTCAGGGGCTGGGCTGGGGGCACTGGCGAGAGGTGGGTGCTGGTCCTGACAAGCAGCAGGCGATGGCACTGGCACTGAGCCCGAGTCCAGGTTTGAGTCCTAGTTTCCGAGGGGGAGTGTCTGCGTGTGGCCACCATGTCCCTGTCCCAATCTATGTGCTTTGGGTAGTCGCCACAGCTGTCCTGGACACACAGGCCGGCCCTGGCACTCAGTTCTACTCCAGGTAACAAAATAGGGTGTGGTCACACCCTGTCCTTCCCTTCTCACTGGACCTCCCAGGCCCGTTGGGGCCCTGCAAGGCCTACAGTTGCCTACCCTTGGGCTGTCTGGGTCACACAGACCCGCCCAGACATTCTTGCGTTCCTTTTGGCTGAACAAGATGCCCGTGTTCTGGTTCGATGCCAGGCTGGATGTGTGGGGATGGTGATGCAGGGCAGGGGGAGGGCTTCTCCATGGCTTGGGAACTGGATGTGGGTTTGGGAGGGGAGGTGTGGGGTTCCCAGGTGGAGCGGTGTAAAATTTCAGGGCCATGGTCAGTGGGGTCTGAAGGTCTGGAGTTCCAGTGGGAGCAAGTGCTGGTCAGGGGTTCTGAGGGTGAAGTTGGGGGGGCGATGCTGTCTGAGATCTGACAGGGAGACAGGCCTTGGGTTTCAGGGGTGGGGGACTGGTGCACAGGGGGACCTGGCTGGTGGCTCACACTGGGACCCTGACCCCTGCCACTTGGTTTCTGTGGTTTCCTGGGGCAACGGTCCAGCCTGTGCTGGGCATTGTGCAGTCTCAGGGAGAGGGAGACCAGGCCCTCACAAGGCATGTGGAGCGGTGGTCGACCAGGGTGATGGAGATTCTCAGGTGCACGGGAGGCGGCGGGGGTGCCAGGATAACTGAAGCTAAGTCAGGCTGGGGCACTGTGGCAAATTGCGGTGAGCACTGATCACAAGTCCCAGTTAGTGGCCTAGGTTTAAGCCCAGGTCCAGGTTGGAGCCCCAGTGTCCAAGGGGGAGGGCCTGTGTATGGCCATGACATCCTTGTCCCAGGCTACATGCTCTGGGTATGTGCCACGTCTGTCGGGGTCACACAGAACCACCCTGCCACTCAAACCTCCTCCAAGTAACAAAATGTGGGGCTCATCACACCCCATCCTTCCCTTCTCACCACCCTCAGGCACACCCCAAGCTTGCCTGGCCTGGCCTAGATGACCCGAGCCTACTGGTATCCACTTTGGGGTTGTCTCCCACTCCCTTCCCCTCCCCTTAGGTACCCCCCCAACACACCCTGCCCTTGCACTGATACTGTGGTGAGCTGAGAGCTTTACAATAAGGGGTTAATAAATGAAATAAGCAATACGCCAGGGGCTGGCTAAATTATAGCTACATAGTTGAAGTGTTAGACTGAAAGAATAGTCTTTTGTCTAATAACTGCCATCTGCTTCTGTAACCCTGCTTGCAGCTTGCTTTGAGGATTGTAATCTGCCTTCGGGCGCCAGAGATCTGTGAGGGCAACTATGTCCTGTGACCTTGCATCTTGCAACCCAGACTTCACTCCCCGCTTTTGTTCCCTGAACACCTGCCCTATGTCACGTAGCCTCCCTCAAAAATAGTATAAAACCCTCATAGAAACTTGAGATGGTGCCATCCTCTCGTACTGCTTTTATGCGGGTGGAGGTGGTTGCTGGCCAGCTAATAAAGATTCTCAATTTGGCTTCATTGAATTCTCCTGTGGTCTGTTTGCGCCCTCCACACTACAACATTTGGGGGCCCCAGCGAGATACCGCCCTGTAATAGGGCATCTGCTGACCACTGGTGCTTGGGGGTCAGGTGCACGGTCAGGTTCCTAAGCCGGGGGGAGCTCTTGAGGAGGACTTCTCTCCTCAGCCCCAGGGGAAACCTGGCTGCGCGCTGGCAGTGAGCACCCTAAAATACCCAAAAGATTGTGGGACAAGTCTTCTGTTTTTCTGCACCGGTGAGTTGTGTTTTGTTCTGGTCTGTGGGCCCTTCTGATTACCCATGGGAGGCTGGACGCAGCTGACTCCCAGGGTCTGTGGCTCTAAGGCGTGAGACGTCACCTGTGAGCTTCTGGTTTTGTTTTATGTATGTCTGTTATGTGGCTTCTGGTTTTGTTTTATGTTAAGTGTATGTCTGTTATGTGGTGTTTTGTGTGGTCTGTCATTTTGACATCCTGATGGGATTCTAGGAAACGAGTATTTCTATAGCTGGGAATCCTGCTTTAGATATACACAGGTACTGGGCCTGGGAAGCCACTCCAACACGACCTCATCCGGGACCCCCACAGTGGCTACCTAATATTTGTCCAAATGCTTGTTATTCTTGTCAAAAAAGGCTATTGTTAACTTCCAGTGGTAGAGTATATCTACAATACCTGCAACAAAGATTTGGGTCCACCTCCAAGTACAGGTGTAAGTAGTTCGCTTTTGTTTTCTTCTTTTTTGTTTCTTCACCCTGTCAATAGGGGACGATGGGACAGGCGGCATCCCGGGCAGATTGCGTCAGCTATACACCTCTTGAATGTTTTCTGAAGAATTTTCAAGATTTTCAGCGAAGAGCACGACCTTACGGTTTTACTGTTAATTCTTTTGATTTACAGAAATTCTGTGAACAAGAGTGGCCGACCTTTGGTGTGGGCTGGCCACCAGAGGGCAGTACTCAAATTCCATTGGCAAATCGGGTGCAGGCTGTGATCTTTGGGAACCCAGGGCACCCGGATCAAATTCCTTATATTCAGATTTGGAGTGATATACTAGCAGATAATCCCAGGTGGTTACGAAATTGTAAAAAGAGGGCCTATCCACCAAAGGCAGTTACTGTATCGAAGGTGGTAGATGGGCAGAAGGGGAGACAGGCGGAACGCAAGCTGTATCCAGTGCTCACGGGACTTGGGGAGGACCCCCTCCTGGAGGAACCCCCCCCTTATGTCACTGCTCCCTCTCAAACGCCGGGGGACTCTGATACGGAGCCTCAGAGCCCCACTGACTCAGCTAGCCCGGCACACACTCGCAGTGGTTCTCAATATCAGCCGGTACCCAGCCCCACAGCTGAAGCTCCAGCCCCTATTCTTCCTTTGCGACAGGCACCTATGAGTCCTGGATTGGACCGTCCTCTTTTTATGATTTATGTTCCTTTTTCCACTAGTGACTTGTATAATTGGAAAAACCAGAATCCTTCTTTCTCTGAGAAACCACAGGGGTTGATATCTCTTTTGGAGACAATTTTCTTTACTCATCAGCCGTCCTGGGACGATTGTCAGCAGCTTTTTTTGCAGGCTCTCTTCACATCTGAGGAGAGAGAAGGAATCCGGAGGGAAGCTGCCAAGACCATTCCCGGTCCTGATGGACAGCCAGCTACCTATCCTGGCTGGATAGAACGTGTATTTCCCTCTATGCGCCCTGACTGGGACCCTAATGAGAATGAAGGTAAGGGGGCTCTCGATCAGTATCGCCAGACTCTGCTCAGGGGTATATGAGCGGCAGCCAAGAAGCCAACTAATTTATCTAAGGTAAGTGAGACAGTGCAGGGACTGAATGAAGCCCCAGCGGCGTTTTTGGAGCGTCTCTTTGAGGCTTACCGCCTCTATACCCCTATAGATCCCGAAGCACCTGAAAACAGGCAGGCTATTAATATTGCCTTTGCCACTCAGTCGGCCCCTGATATTAGAAGGAAGCTGCAGAAGTTAGAGGGATTTGAAGGGAAGCTGCTGTCAGAATTGGTAGAAATTGCTCAGAAGATTTATAACAATCGAGAAGATTCCAGTACAGTGCAGTCTAAAAGGATGGCCAAGATTCTGGTGGCTGCTATGGGGGGGGCCTCAGAAATTATGAGAAGGGACAGGCCATGACAACAGAAATGCAAGAAATCCTAGGAAAGGCCGAAGTGATCTGGGGTCGGATCAATGTGCCTATTGTAAAGGATATGGACATTGGAAGAAAGATTGCCCACACAGGCCGCAGATGCGAGGGGAGATGCAGCCAACCCCAGTCCTCGTGGAGGAAACTGAATGATGGGGCCGGGGCTCCATTCTAATGAGCCCCCAGGAGCCCAAGGTAACTTTAAATGTTGGGGGCACCCCAGTA
>NW_012143856.1:23733-25301 GCF_000956105.1 Propithecus coquereli | reverse complement strand
GACATTACCATTGTGCTAAATGGAACTGTGTGACTGTGGCTACTTGGATAAACAATGACCCTGACATTCTACTGAGAAAGGGAACCCCTGCTTGTGCTTCCCTAGGAACTTGCAATCCTGTGGCTATAAGTATTAAGCAATGGAAAAACCAAGCTTGGGAATCAGGAAAAACTTGGGGATTCCATCTATATGTGACAAGTGGAGGATCCAATGACCCGGGGGTCTCCCTCACAATACAGTGGTTCACCCCTGTTCGACAGTTCAACCCCATAGGGCCAAACCGGGAAATTTATTTAGGGCCCGAACTGCCGACTCCATCACGTCTCCCTATGACGATAACTGTCCCTATACAGAATCTGTTGCCAGGTCCTCGCCAGAAGCCTGTGCTTAATTTACTAAATTCTGTATACAAGTTTATTAATCAAACAAAACCTAACATGACCAGAGATTGTTGGCTTTGTTTAAACCCGGAGCCCCCTTATTATGTTGGTATTGGGGCCACCCGACCCCTCGGTCATGAAAGAAAATTGCATTAAAAATTTGACTACTGAGGATGCATATAAGCGACGTCTATGTAAGTGGGGCCAAAAGCCTAAGCTGACCTTAGAGGACTTACAAGGGCAGGGGACATGTGTTCATCCACTAGGTTTTACCTTATCCCGGTCCCCATATGCAGACTCCTGCAATATAACTATTCAGTTAAATAATTTTACAGATTTTGAATCGGACACACTTTTGGTGGCTCCGAATGGCACGTGGTTTGCGTGTACCACTGGCATTACACCTTGTATAAGGCCCTCTATAATTATACAAAAACAAGATTTATGTATCCTATCTCATATTGTTCCCCAGGTTTATTTTTATTCAGGTAAAGGAGGGAAGAGCATCTACAAGCCTCCACTACCTGGCGGATAAAAAGAGCCGTCCCGATTTTAGTACCCCTACTAATAGGACTAGGTATAGCAGGCTCTGCTGCTGTGGGCACTACAGCCTTAATCACTGAAAAATCAGAATTTTAAAATATTAAGCCACCAAGTGGACCTAGACTTAAGTGACTTAAAAAAATCTATTAATTACTTGGAAGCAATCAGTGGATTCGTTGGCTAAAGTGGTATTACAGAACAGAAGGGGATTAGATTTATTATTTCTAAAACAAGGTGGCTTATATGTGGCCCTAGGAGAGACTTGCTGTTTTTATGCCAATCATTCCGGAGTTATTCAAAATAGCCTTTCCCAAGTGAGGAACAGAATAAGAGAAAGAGAAGAACAATTAAACACTGGAAATAATTGGTATAAAAATTTGTTTACTTGGTCTCCGTGGCTCACCACCCTTCTGTCGGCTATAGCTGGTCCATTACTTTTAGTTCTATTAATGCTTCTCATTGGACCATGCATACTTAATTGTTTAATAACTTATATACAGAAACGTATACAGAGTGTGAAGCTAATGGTGCTACGCACCCATTATCACCACATTTGTGAAAATGAAGTATAATGGGACATCAAGGATTTGATCCCTTGGTAAAAACCAGTGGGGAATGTGGTGAGCTGAGAGCTTTACAATAAGG
>NW_012143856.1:21511-22630 GCF_000956105.1 Propithecus coquereli | reverse complement strand
CTTGCTGTTTTTATGCCAATCATTCCGGAGTTATTCAAAATAGCCTTTCCCAAGTAAAAAACAGAATAAGAAAAAGAAAAAAACAATTAAACACTAAAAATAATTGATATAAAAATTTGTTTACTTGGTCTCCGTGACTCACCACCCTTCTGTCGACTCTAGCTGGTCCATTACTTTTAGTTCTATTAATGCTTCTCATCGGACCATGCATACTTAATTGTTTAATAACCTATATACAAAAACGTATACAGAGTGTGAAGCTAATGGTGCTACGCACCCATTATCACCACATTTGTAAAAATGAAGTATAACGGGACATCAAGGATTTGATCCCTCGGTAAAAACCAGTGGGGAATGTGGTGAGCTGAGAGCTTTACAATAAGGGGTTAATAAATGAACTAAGCAGAAAACCAGGGGCTAGCTAAATTATAGTTACATAGTTGAAGTGATACACTAAAAGAATAGTCTTTTGTCTAATAACTGCCATCTGCTTCTATAACCCTGCTTGCAACTTGCTTTAAGGATTGTAATCTGCCTTCGGGCGCCAGAAATCTGTGAGAACAACTATGCCCTGTGACCTTGTATCTTACAACCCAGACTTCACTCCCCGCTTTTGTTCCCTGAACACCTACACTGTGCCACATAGCCTCCCTCAAAAATAGTATAAAACCCTCGTAGAAACTTGAGACGCTGCCATCCTCTCGTACTGCTTTTATGCGGGCGGAGGTGGTCACTGGCCAGCTAATAAAGACTCTCAATTTGGCTTCATTGAATTCTCCTGTGGTCTGTTCGCGCCCTCCACACTACAACAGTATCTGATAAGAGATATGCAGGAAATTTTTATATGTTCTAGACACAACTCAATAAAATAATCAAATAACCCAATTAAAAAGAATCAGATTAGTCATCAGAAAATGCAAATCAAAACCATATAATGAGGTACCACTTTGCACCCACAAGGATGGCTAGAATCCAAAAGTCGGATGAAAACAAGTATTGACAAGGATGTGGAGAGACAAGAACGATCACATCCTGCTGGTGGCAATGTAAAATGCAGCCACTCTGTAAAAGGTAAACGTGAAATGGTTAAACAGAGTTACCATATGATCCAGCAATTCT
>NW_012143856.1:13056-16304 GCF_000956105.1 Propithecus coquereli | reverse complement strand
GACAGGACTTGTGCATAATCGCCCCTCATTCAGTAGAGACTTTGTTAAAAAGCCCACCAGACAGGTGGCTTTGCCGACGCCGCGGCTAAGGAAGCCGCCAGAAAACCAGTGGGGCCTCTTCACATCCTGCCTGTTCTGCCCGAACAGCTTCTGCCACCTTCACCAACTTATACAAAGGAAGAAATTGAGTTGGAAAAGACTTTAGAAGCTAACACTATCACGGGGGATTAAAAAACCCTTCCGGACAATAGGATCCTGGTCCCCAAATGTTTGGGGCGACAATTAATTAAACAAATACACCAAAGTACTCACCTTGGTAGCACAAAATTGACGGAGCTTCTCCAAAGGGACTATTATATACCTGGTCTACATCAGATGGTCCAGCAGGTAACTACAAGATGCCTTGCCTGTGCACAAATTAATTCAGGTAAAAAAATAAATTCTTCTCCTGGGACCAGATTGAGGGGACAGGTCCCGGGAGAACAGTGGGAGACGGATTTTACAGAGATAAGGCCAGGTAAATATAGATATCACTACTTATTAATGTTTGTTGATACCTTCTCAGGATGGGTGGAAGCGTTTCCCACAAAGTTAGAGACAACACAGGTAGTGGTAAAAAAATTAGTGACAAAAATTATTCCTAGATTTGGCCTCCCTTTAGCTCTGGGGTCCGACAATGGTCCAGCGTTCATCGCTAAAACCACTCAATTATTGGCTCAAGTATTAAAGATAAAATAAAAATTGCATTGTATTTATAGGCCTCAAAGCTCAGGGCAGGTAAAAAGAATAAATAAAACCTTAAAAGAGACACTGAATAAATTAAGAGCAGAGACGGGCGAGGACTGGGTGAGCCTCCTTCCTTTCGCTCTACTAAGAGCTAGGTGTACCCCTTATATAAAAGGCATAACTCCATATGAAATCATGTTTGGCCGTCCGCCCCCACTGGTTCCTAAAGTGGGGGAGGACAAACTAGCGGAGTTAAGTGACTATTCCCTTCTCAAGTCCTTACAGGCTTTGCAGCTGAGCACCCAGAAAACTCAAGACCTGGTCAGGGCTGCGCACCCAGGCCCTGCTAACCCTTCTTTTGATAAAGTTCCATTCCAGATACAGCCTGGAGACCTCGTCTGGGTAAAAAAACTTCAACCCGCTGCTTTGGAGCCCAAGTGGACCGGACCTCTGCCAGTAATCCTCACCACCCCGACGGCTGTAAAAGTAGCGGGGAAGCGCCATTGGATCCATTACACCCAGATCAAGAAGGCGACTCCAGACCAAATCCCAGGAGAACAATGGATGGCTCAACCCACCGAAAATCCGTTAAAGATAAGGTTATTAAAACATTCCTCTAGGGCATCCTAGTCGGTGTAGTGGGAGCGAGTCCCCACCAACCTATAAATTATACTTGGGTGCTCACGCGAACGGTAGATGGCACTATAGTGACTCAGAATTCTACAATATTCTCACCTCTTCTTCATTTTGATTTGTGCCAACTCTTGGGGGAAAATTACAATAAACCTGTGGTAGGAAAGCCACCCTACCAGGGAATCCCTGAGTGGGCTCGCCTAGAACCAGCTTATGGATGTGGATCTGTTAATATAAAAAAAGGCCTACAGGACATTCAATATTATAGTTGCCCTGCCACTGGCCCTCTATACTGTCAAAAACAGGGACATTACCATTGTGCTAAATGGAACTGTATGACTGTGGCTACTTAAATAAACAATAATCCTAATATTCTGCTGAGAAAGGAAACCCCTGCTTGTACTTCCCTAGAAACTTGCAATCCTGTGGCTATAAATATTAAGCAATAAAAAAACCAAGCTTGGGCGTCAGGAAAAACTTGGGGATTCCATCTATATGTGACAACTGGAAGATCCAATGACCCGGGGGTCTCCCTCACAATACAGCGGTTCACCCCTGTTCGACAGTTCAACCCCATAGGGCCAAACCGGGAAATTTATTTAGGGCCCGAACTGCCGACTCCATCACGTCTCCCTATGACGATAACTGTCCCTATACAGAATCTGTTGCCAGGTCCTCGCCAGAAGCCTGTGCTTAATTTACTAAATTCTATATACAAGTTTATTAATCAAACAAAACCTAACATGACCAGAGATTGTTGGCTTTGTTTAAACCCGGAGCCCCCTTATTATGTTGGTATTGGGGCCACCCGACCCCTCGGTCATAAAAAAATTGCATTAAAAATTTGACTACTGAGGATACATATAAGCAACGTCTATATAAGTGGGGCCAAAAGCCTAAGCTGACCTTAGAGGACTTACAAGGGCAGGGGACATGTGTTCATCCACTAGGTTTTACCTTATCCCGGTCCCCATATGCAGACTCCTGCAATATAACTATTCAGTTAAATAATTTTACAGATTTTAAATCGGACACACTTTTGGTGGCTCCGAATGACACGTGGTTTGCGTGTACCACTGGCATTACACCTTATATAAAGCCCTCTATAATTATACAAAAACAAGATTTATATATCCTATCTCATATTGTTCCCCAGGTTTATTTTTATTCAGGTAAAGGAGGGAAAGAGCATCTACAAGCCTCCACTACCTGGCGGATAAAAAGAGCCGTCCCGATTTTAGTACCCCTACTAATAGGACTAGATATAGCAGGCTCTGCTGCTGTGGGCACTACAGCCTTAATCACTAAAAATCAAAATTTTAAAATATTAAGCCACCAAGTGGACCTAGACTTAAATGACTTAAAAAAATCTATTAATTACTTGGAACAATCAGTAGATTCGTTGGCTAAAATGGTATTACAGAACAGAAGGGGATTAGATTTATTATTTCTAAAACAAGGTGGCTTATATGTGGCCCTAGGAGAGACTTGCTGTTTTTATGCCAATCATTCCGGAGTTATTCAAAATAGCCTTTCCCAAGTGAGAAACAGAATAAGAGAAAGAGAAAAACAATTAAACACTAGAAATAATTGATATAAAAATTTGTTTACTTGGTCTCCGTGGCTCACCACCCTTCTGTCGGCTATAGCTGGTCCATTACTTTTAGTTCTATTAATGCTTCTCATCGGACCATACATACTTAATTGTTTAATAACCTATATACAGAAACATATACAGAGTGTAAAGCTAATGGTGCTACGCACCCATTATCACCACATTTGTGAAAATGAAGTATAACGGGACATCAAGGATTTGATCCCTCGGTAAAAACCAGTGGGGAATGTGGTGAGCTGAGAGCTTTACAATAAGGGGTTAATAAATGAACTAA
>NW_012143856.1:7099-9519 GCF_000956105.1 Propithecus coquereli | reverse complement strand
GGGAGGCTGAGGCAGAAGGATTGCTTGAGCCCAGGAGTTTGAGGTTGCTGTGAGCTAGGCTGATGCCACGGCACTCCAGCCCGGGCAACACAGTGAGACTCTGTCTCAAAAAAAAACAAAAAAAAAAAAAACATAAATCCTATACCAGATCTGGAGAAACATTTGAAATTTTCCTGACGAACATTTTACACAAAAGGAAACCTCCCCACTTTGTAAACTACAGCAATAATTTCTAAAGAAAAGGAAAGGAAGAAAAGAAAAGAGAAAGGAAAGAAATATTACAGAAAAGCAATCAATGGCCACCACATCACAACTACATTATCTCTGTCAGAGGTAAACAGAATTTTACCAAGGCTAAAACATTCAACCCCAGCTAATCTAACTTCATTACAAGACTTAAGTTTTAGGCCAGATGCTGTGGCTCACACCTGTAATCCCAAGGCCAAGGCAGGATTGCTTGAGGCCAAGAGTCTGAGACTAGCCTGGCAACCTAGTGAGACCCCGCCTCTACAAAATATTAAAACAAATTAGCAAGGCATTAGTGGCATGCACCTGTAGTCCCCTGAGCCCAGACATTCAAGACTGCAGTAAGCTATGATGGCACCACCGTACTCTAGCCTGGGCAACACAGCAAGACTCTATCTCCAAAAATTAAAAAATTAGCTGGGTGTGGTGGCTCCCACACCTGTAGTCCCAGCTACTCAGGAGGCTGAAGCAGGAGGATCACTTGACACCAGAAATTGGAGCTTGCAGTGAGCTATGATCAAGACACTGCCCTCTAGCCTGGGCAAGAGAGCAAGACCCTGTATCAGGAAAGGAAAGGAAGCAAATAAAGAAAGAAAAAGAGTGGCTGGGCTCAGTAGTTCACGCCTGTAATCCTAACAGTTTGGGAGACTTGAGGCAGCAGGATTGTTTGAGGCCTGTAGTTCGAGACCAGCCTGAACAAGAGTGAGAAGACCTCAGAGTCAGAAGACCTCAGGCCTATGCTCTTTAAACTTCCCTGGAGCTTAGGTGATCACTCCCTTCTTCCCAGTTTCTACTTTCAACATTTAAACATGCTGCTCTGCCGTATTTAAAAATCCTACTGGATCTTGGCCAGGCAAGGTGGCTCACACCTATAATCCTAGCACTCTGGAAAGCCAAGGCAGGGGGATCATTTGAGCTCAGGAGTTCAAAACCAGCCCGAGCAAGAGCAAGACCTCGCTTCTTCAAAAACTAGGAAAATTAGCTACTCAGAAGGCTAAGCTGAGAGGACTGCTTGAGCCCAGGACTTTGAAGTTGCAGTGAGCTATGATGACACCACTGCACTCTAGCCCAGGTAACAGAGCGAGACCCTGTCTCGGGGGAAAAAAAGAAAAAAAAAAAAAGAGAGCATTGACAATTACAAGGGGAAAAATGTTCTCTTAATCAAAACTGAATAGAACGATATGTTATGAAAAATCAGGAAATCCTGGCACAAATATAGTAAGTACCAATGAAATAATTTTTAAAAAGGTCCTCAGCATCTCAGCAAGATAAAGTACCCTGTTCTATTAACAAGATGTGCGGCCTTGACAAGTTATTTAAGCTCTTTGAACCTTGGTTTCCTTGAAGTGAATAATATCTCTAATGCTTTCCTGTTGTAACATTCTAGAGAAAACTGACACAAATTCATATAAGCAGATTTTTTATGCAGTGGCTAGTTTCAATGAAAACAGGGAAAAAAAATTCCCAAAATGTTACACTACAAAACTGAGGTCTTATTCCCTGAACCTCGGTGTACTAGGCTACAGAAACAATCAGACATTTCTGGGAAAAGCCAACACAGTAAGAGTACATTAGTAAGACTAAATATGCACAGCTATACAATAACTGAATTTCAGAAGATGCCAAAAAAGGATTTAGGTTTGCAAGAGATTTTTTTTAACTCAAAAATATTAAAGAACACTAAAACATCACATACTTAACTACCACTCATATCCATACCTCTGAAAACTAAAATGTTATACACTTCATTACTATCCATATCCACAACTCTCTAGTACCTCACCTACCATAGGCAAGTAAGTCGTCTGTCCACAGTCAGAAGACCTCAAGCCTATGCTCTTTGAACTTCCCTAGAGCTTAGGCAATCACTCCCTTATTCCCAGTTTCTGCTCTCAACATTTAAACATGCTGCTCTGCCATATTTAAAAATCCTACTGGATCTTGGCCAGGTGAGGAGGCTCATGCCTATAATCCTAGCACTCTGGGAAGCCAAGGCAGGGGATAGCTTGAGCTCAGGAGTCCAAAACCATCCTGAGTAAGAGCAAGATCCCGCTTCTACAAAAAAATAGAAAAATTAACCGGGCGTGGTGGTATGCACCTATAGTCCCAACTACTCGGGAGGCTGAGGCAGGAGGATCACCGGAGCCTAGAATTTAGGTTTTTTTTTTTTTTTT
>NW_012143856.1:0-1335 GCF_000956105.1 Propithecus coquereli | reverse complement strand
CAGTGATGGCTACAAACGCTCCTCAAGTGCATCCTTGAGCTGACACACCTGGCTCGCCCATCACCAACCGGGAGACACGGCCATGCGCAGAACCCACTTGCTCTTGCTCAGGCTAGTCTCGAGCTCCTGACCTTGAGCAATCCACCCGCCTCGGCCTCCCAGAGTGCTAGGATTACAGGCGTGAGCCACCACGTCCGGCCTAAAGAAACTACCTTTAACACTCTCAGATAGATAAGAGAAAATATGACATCCATGAAACAAAATGGAGGAATAAAAGTGACTGAGTAAAGGAAAAAGCTGAACCCACCAGCCTGCAAAAGGAATACGATCGAGAAGCGAGCTGATCTGGCTAACTCACAGAACCCCAGAGAGGTTCAGGACCTGGACACAGGGTCAGTGGTGGACAATCAGGGTGCCGAATTCAAGTGAAGTGGTTTAAAGTCTGTATAGGGTAGTTAGACTCTCTAGGTTCCCTTCTCCACCACCATCTCTATCCTCTCATAAATTTATTCTCTGGAAACACTGACCTGGAGAGACTCCAGATGCAAAAAGAATAGAGTAAGGCTCAAGGAAGAAAACCAAGGGATTAAGCAGAAGTGTGTTTAGTTAACAACAGCTCCCACCCATGGTCCACTTCCTTTGCCCAGCTCTCAAAACACTGGAAGCCAGGCATATACCTTGTCCCCCTCCCCACAGTTTGATTTAGATGCCTCTTTTGCATGCTGCCAAACCAATCTCCATCATAGTACTTCTAGAGGAAGACGATGGTCTTTTATTGAATTTCTACTATCCCCATTAGATTCTAAACTCCTTAAGGGCGGGGACAGCATCTTAATCAGATTTGTATTCCCAGAGCCTAAAACAATGACTGTCAATATACTAAACACTCTATAAATCTTTAATTGGCCCCAGACATTGGAGAATACCATAAAAAAAAAAAAAAAAATGCCTTGCAAAACAGCTGAAATACCAGAACATAGAAGGTGAAATTTGGACTACATCATGAATAAAGAATAAAAATTTAGAATTTATTGATGAAATGATGTCTTGGATTAGTTTAAAATAATCCCAGCGGCCTCCCTTCCGTATTATCAAGTCAAATGGCAAAGCCTTCATGACTTTTTAATAAATTTTATTATTTATTACAAACATATAAGAGCTATTATTTATTCATTTCATGTTTAATGCACATATGGATTTCCAGACCCTTTGCAGTGATCCACAGCCCAACTCACTTCTTAAGACAGCAGCTAATCATCTCGGCCTCCCAGAGTGCTAGGATTACAGGCATGAGCCACTGTGCCTGGCCATGGATTCATTTCTGACATAGCAAAT
>NW_012143855.1:0-2818 GCF_000956105.1 Propithecus coquereli | reverse complement strand
CTTGCTCAGGCTGGTTTCGAACTCCTGAGCTCAAACAATCCGTCCACCTCGGCCTCCCAGAGTGCTAGGATTACAGGCGTGAGCCACCACGCCCGGCCTAAAATTCACTATTTTAACCATTTTTAAGTATATAATTCAGTGGCATTAAGTATATCCACACTGCTATGCAAACTTAAACCTAAATCTTAATTTCTAATCACTAAACTGAATGGATACCAATTTAATTTTCATTAGGTAAAATCCCTGACTTAACTGAAGTCTTGCGCTGGTGATATAAAGTACTAACCCAGAGGGGTCCAGGAATTTGCAGTGCTGGAGCCAGGAGGAAAGCAGCGCTGCAATGTGGAGCAAAGCTCACCGCGATGCCATTTCCCTGTCAGTGCGCTCTTTTTCCTCCATGCCTCCTCTTGCTCTTCTTCTGATATTTGTATTTTTTTTTAAGTTTTAAAAAATATGTTTTAGAGATAGTGTCTCACTCCCTCACCCACGCTGAAGTGCAGTAGCGTGATCACAGCTCACAGCAGCCTTGAACTCCTGGGCACAAAGGATCCTCCCACCTCATCCTCCTGAGTAGCTAGGACTACAGGTGTGAGCTACTACACCCAGCTTTGGTATTTGTATTTTTCGAAGAAAATTTTCAAAAGAAATGATGAAGTTGATAGTTTAGGCAGAAGGAGCCAGTTGGTTCCTCAAAACTCAGTTGGCCCAACCAAAATGGCAGAGAGGAAGTCTGTGCATATAGAGAGTGGGACTTGTCTTACCTTCTTCCTTGCAGAAAAGAGTGTAAACTTTGAGCTGCTACCACCAGTCTCTGTAACACCAAAATACCCAACTGTGACAGCCACCAAAAAAAAATCCAACAGTGACTGCCACCACCACCTCTCCTTATGAGGACAAAAGAAGCCTTACTGTGTCAGCCATCTAGTTGCCCAAATCAGAAACATGAGCTTACCACCACACTCCTCCTTGACCCTCATGTCAAATCAAGTTCTGTTAACTCCATCTCCTTAGTATCTCTGACATGTCCATTTCCTGCCTGGACTACTGCAGCAGCGCCTAACTGGTCTCCCTACCTTCTAGTTCTCTGCACATCTTTGAGTGTTCTATCTGGAAGGTCTGTTGCTCCCCAGCTTTAAAACTATAGATGGCTTCCCTTTGCCCTGGGGGTGAAGTCCATATTCTCTGACATACTTTACAGGATCTTTTAGGACCCAGCTTCTGCGTTTCTTCTTGTATTCTCTGCCTCATAACTTACACCAGCTACTCTGAACTTCTCCCTTGTTCTAGCTTTTCCCACCCTACTCCCATCCTTTTGTCTAGCTTAGTCCCACTCTTTACTCCATATGTTCGTTCCATCCCATCTTTCCCCAAGGTGGCTGCCTGGTGCACCATGCGTCCCCCACCATGTTCTCACAGTGCTCTGCCCGCCAGGGCCCACCCCATCATGACACATATTTACAGTGTTGGACAACACTGGTTAGCTATACTACCCACTAGACTATAAACCGCTTGAGGGTAGGAGTGACATCTGTTTGGTTTCTATATGTGTCCCCATGCCTGGCACTTAGTAATACTTGCCTGGATGAATGCGACTGTGAGTGAGTGAATCTCAGGATTGCTCTGAGTGCTTTGAGTTAGCTCTCTACTGTAGTTAGTGCTTTTTTCTTAGGCTTGAGGCACTAAAGCTGATGAGATTGCCAGAGCCTGCTAAAGTCTGTATAGATAATGAGTTAAAAACCAAGGAAGGGCTGAGCACAGTAGCTCATGTCTGTAATCCAAGCACTTTGGGAGGCTGAGGCAGAATGATCACTTGAAGCCAGGAGTTCGAGACCAGCCTGGGCAACATAGTCAGACCTTGTCTCTAAAAAAAAAAAAAATATTAGCCGGGCATGGTGGCGCATGCCTGTGGTCCCAGCTACTCGGGAGGCTGAGGCAGGAGGATCGCTTGAGCCCAGGAGTTTGAGGTTGCTGTGAGTAGGCTGACGCCACAGCGCTCTAACCCGGGCAACATATGGAGACTGTCTCAAAAAAAAAAAAAAGGAGAAAGACAAGAAGGCAACACATGGCTTAGGTAGAGTTGAAGTGCAAGCTGTTCTTTTGAAAGCTTGAAGCTTAGTTGCAGAACATCAGAAAAATCTTGAATGGGTGGCTGAAGAAGAAACAAGTAACCATTAACCCTCTCCGAGTCTTTGTCAGTAACCCCATCCTGACTCACGGTTTCCATGGCAACAGCCCAGCATCCTGTGACTGGCAGATTCACTTCCTAAATTGAGGCCATGAGTTGAGGCCCTTGGAGTTTTCTGATTTGGGGGAAAAGAGAAGAAAGATAAAAGAGAAGATCATGTCTTTATAATCATTCTCATGGCTTGAATCAATATTTTGGGGACAGAATTAGCTTCTGGCTAGCCAGAGCCTTTGGCCTAACACTACACAGGGTTTCTAGTCATTCTGCAGCAGAGCCAGAAAGCACTGGCTGTTTGACATGGGTGTGTCCACCACTGGTGCCTGGCTCAGGTCAGCCCACCCGCTGCTGTGGGCAGGGCTGTTTTACTTTTTGTTTCCAGAGATTCATGGCACCATTCCCTGTGCCTCCCCACCCCCCATGGTACCTGGCCTGACAGGGCCATGTGGGTGGGACCAACAACTGTACTGTTTTTTTTTGAGACAGAGTCTTGCTCTGTTGCCTGGGCTAGAGTGCCGTGGTGTCAGGCTAGCTCACAGCAACCTCAAACTCCTGGGCTCAAGCGATCCTTCTGCCTCAGCCTCCCGAGTAACTGGGATTTGGGATTACAGGCATGTGCCACCATGCCCAGCTAAT
>NW_012143854.1:0-1017 GCF_000956105.1 Propithecus coquereli | reverse complement strand
GAGACATGAGACCGTGCGTGTGTGTGTGTGAGACACATGAGACCGTGCGTGTGTGTGTGTGTGAGAGACATGAGACCGTGCGTGTGTGTGTGTGAAAGAGACATGAGACCATGTATGTGTGTGTATGAGATATGAGACTGTGTGTGTGTGTGAGAGAGACATGATAGCATGCATGTGTGTTGTGAGAGAGACATGAGACCGTGCCTGTGTGTGTTTGAGAGTGACATGAGACCATGGGTGTTTGTGTGAGAGGGATACATGAGACCGTGTGTGTGTGTGTGAGAGTGACATGAGACCATGTGTGTGTGTGTGAGAGAGACATGAGACCATTTGTGTGTGTGTGAGAGACATGAGAATGTGCATGTGTGTGTGTGAGAGAGACATGATACTGTGCGTGTGTCTGTGTGAGAGAGATGAGTCCTTGCGTGTGTGTGTAAGAGAGGGCTGAGACCGTGTGTATGTGTGACAGAGACATGAGACCGTGTGTGCGTGCATTGTGAGACATGAGACCGTGCGTGTGTGTGTGAGAGAGACATGATACCGTGTGTGTGTGTGTGAGAGAGAGACATCGGACCACGCATGTGTGTGTTAGAGAGACATGAGACGATGTATGTGTGTGTGAGAGACATGAGACTGTGTGTATGTAAGAGACATGAGACCATCCGTGTGTGTTTGTGAGAGAGACATGAGACCGTGAGTGTGTGTGTGAGACATGAGACTGTGTGTGTGTTTGTGAGAGAGACATGAGACGGTGTGTGTGTGTGAGAGCGACATGAGACCGTGCGTGTGTGTGTGAGAGACATGAGACCGTGTGTGTGGGAGACACATGAGACTGCGCGTGCGTGCGTTGTGAAAGAGACATGAGACCATGTATGTGTGTGTGTGAGAGAGACACATGAGACCGTGCGTGCGTGCGTTGTGAGAGAGACATGAGACCGTGCGTGTGTGTGTGAGAGAGACACGAGACCATGCGGCCGTGCATTCTGAGAGAAACATTAGACTGTGCGTGTGTGTGTG
>NW_012143853.1:0-1083 GCF_000956105.1 Propithecus coquereli | reverse complement strand
TGGCATGTTGGCTTTATAGATGGTCTTCCTCTTGCAACACAGTCTATAAATCAAAGAGTGAGGTTAATTTTAAAAATAAAAATTTTAGTTTTGGGAAGTCTAAGCTGCTGCTAGTTTTCTTAAAAGCCAGAACAATTTTAGCCAAATAATTTCTTTGCCAAAAGTCCATATTGATAACAGATTAGTTTGTACAGCATACATTTCTGGAACAGCTGATCTAAAGACCACACCAAATTAACCACCAAAGGACAAAAAGAAGATTTAAAAAACTTGTATTGAATGACAAAGGACAAACAAAACACCAAATTTCATATCGAGGGTATAAGAAAGCAAATAAAGTGTCATAATAACTTTTCAAAATGTAACACTTGTCAACATTTCACATTGATATATAGACTTTACCTGTGAAAAAATACTATATCGTTCATAGTAAATTTGGAGTTCTAGAAAGCCTACATACCCACATAGATGAAAGCATTTTATCATATTTTATAGCATGAGTATGAGGACTTAAGGATAGGCCTAAAAGGAAAATTAATTCTAATCACTATTCCAATTACATCTTTATTCCCAAAAGGTTTTAAAATAAGCATAAGGTATCACTTCATACAGTCAAAATGATTGGGATCAGGCAAAATCCTGATCTACTGTACTAACCCATAGCTATTAAAAAGAATGGGTCATTCCATATTTATTGCTATGGAATCATCTCCAAGATGCAATAAATGAAAAAATAAAGTACAGAACAGTGTGTAAAGTATGCTACCATTTGTGAATATCTATGTTTGTATATGCTTACATTTGCATAATATTGCCAGAATATTCCAGTTTCCAGAACAAGAAACTGCCACGGAGAAGTTGCCTCTACAGAGTGAAGCCAGTGACCTGAGCGACTGGAGCAATGATTCTCAAACTTTTCTATACATTTAAACCATCTGGGGAGCTTTATAAAAACTATATTGAGGTACAATTAGCATACAAAAAATGGCACATAAATTGTACAATTTGATGAGTTTTGGCGTATGTTTACACCAATGACACCATCACCACAAGCAAGGTAAGGAAAATATATAACACCTCCAA
>NW_012143852.1:0-1851 GCF_000956105.1 Propithecus coquereli | reverse complement strand
ATTTTTTATTGATAAAATACAATAGGGGTTGAGGGAGTATTTTTTTCTGAGTAACAGAGAAGTATTGACTTTTGGTACTTTGATATGTCTTTTCTAAAGAGTAGAATCTCTTATAAAGTGGAAAATGTATCACACTCTCAGCAGGGGAAAAAAATGCACTTACCGATAGCTTTTTTCCCCCCTCGTGACTTTCAGAATCTTTGCCAAGAACTAGAAGCAAAGTTTTATGAAGGGACTTTTAATTGGGAAAGTGTCAAACAGCACGACGCAGCCAGCCTGCTGAAGCTGTTCATCCGGGAGCTGCCCCAGCCATTGCTCAGTGTGGAATATCTCAAAGCCTTCCAGGCTGTCCAGAGTAAGTGCTATTCCTCTTTGAAGCAGTCCTTGTACTGGTGCCATTCATATTAATTGTTTTCATGACATTGGCCTTACGAAGAACATAACCAGATGTATTTTGATAGCCATGTTGACTTGCTGATGTCGACTGGTGCTGAAAGGCCGTGCACTGTTTTCTTTTTCTCTTATAAACATGCATCTCTGAATAAATAGATAACAGAATGTTCTCTTCACGTACAGATTAATTGCATGGCATTTATGAAACCCAATGCATTATAGCGTTAAAACCTGGAAACTTCACGTTTCTCTTATAATAGAATGAGTCACATAAGATCTCTGATATAGTTTCCTTGCCAAGTGTTAAAAGCAACACTTCCTGGAGAAGCTGTGGATTAACAGTTATCATAAAAGCACAAGGACACGTGGTAGAGTCTGTGAGCATTTCCTGAAAAATTAAATTCTGAGATTGTCATGCAGAAACATGGAACAAAGCATTTTGCTGCCTCATTGGTGGAAGGTCACAAACTTCTCATGTCTTGCCATTTTGTGGTCTTGGGCAAGCTCCAAATTGACGTCTCTAATCGTTCTTGATTCTTTTTCCAGTGAACAGAGAAATCTTATAAGGTTTATGTACTGCTGTAGTTATCCCTTTTACTCCTAGAGGCCATCAAAAAAGGTAAAATGCCATCATCACGTTCAAGTAACCATATCTTTAACTTCCCAGGTGGGACACTTTTGAGAGCGAAAGAGGGGTGCTATTATGAGTATGGTGAACTAGAGTGTCAACCAGAACTGTTCTAGGCTATTCTCAAAGCATGCAATATGAGATGATTTCAAGAGTCACCTAGTATCATCACATTTCTTCAGAATTTCTAGGAGAGATATGGCTGAAATCATCTTCTGTTTAAAGTATTTTTTTAACAGATTTTTTTTTTTAAACAGAAGAAATAATCTTCTTTTTAAAATATTTTTTAATGGTTAAATTGTGCTTCTTTGCCTACATTTCCTGGATGTAGATTAAAGGACCAAATTTATCACTGAAAATGAAATACTGGAATGATTCCAAGTATCTACAAATATTACTCAAATGGGGTAAGGGCTACTGAAAATGACATTATTAATGATAACAATGTACTTCTTAGACCTCTTCATAATTGCTGCTTGGTGTTCTCATTTATTCCACAAACATTTATTGAACACCTATTGTGTTCCAGGCCCTGTTTTACACATTCCTGTTGGAATTCATGGACTCTCACCTTTTATTTTTTTTACCCACCATTAAAAGAAAGAAACCTCATTGTTACAGATGCCCCCTGATACCATATCATGGAAGGTCCAATCTTTTATGTCTTTTCATTGGGTAATAATTATCACACAGAAGTTAAAATTATTTCCAAAGCACTGTTGTGTGTCTGCAAACATAAGGCTGCTCGTCATATGATCACAGTTGGAAGTGAGCATTCTGAGAGGGAGGAAGCTCTTAGCAGCTGCTTCTACGGATCTCCCACAAACACA
>NW_012143851.1:0-7678 GCF_000956105.1 Propithecus coquereli | reverse complement strand
TTAGAAACCATGATACTTGGTGTTTATTAATTGTCATTGAATGAATAAATAAGTTAAATATTTCTTAATATTATTTTTCTGCTTACAAAGGTCCTATAAAGTAGATGGAGAAGCAACCATTATTATCATTTAACAAATAAGGATATGGAACACAAATCGGTCAGATGAATTTGCCAAGTTCACCTAATAATCATATGACAATTCTAGGACCAGAGTATAGTTCTCTTTATGCCTAAGCAAAGACTCCTTCAGATATTTCAAGAGTGTTGTTATACCTATTTATTTACTTTGTAGGTGGTGTGGTATGATTTTTTTCTCTGCATTTTTAAAGAAGTATCAAAAATATTTTGGCTCTTTAAAAATCTAGTCTAGTATCTTCCTTCCACTTGACAACAGTGAGGCTGTACCCAAGAGCAGTATATCAGAGCTACTTTCTCTGCCCTCATATCCAATTTTACCCCACTCCTTTTCTGCTTTATACGGGAGAGGATTCAGACCATTATAGGTTGCATTTTTCTGTCTCCCGTGCCAGCTGGCTTCCAGATGGACTTATTAAATGGGAGGCACTAGTGAAGATTACTAGTCGAAAGAGGAGCCAGTGCACCTCTCACCCTTTCTGTCTGCCTCAAGCAGCATCCCTGGTGGCTCTGATCTTCTCTGTGACTCCAGCTTCTGCCAGACTGGCTTCTCAGGGTCTCCGCGTCTGCCTAGGGACCCTGTATAGATCTTGGATACTAGGGATCCATTCGATCCTCCTCGGTTTGATCCTCTTTACCCTGGGGCCCAATGACCGCTTGCTGTCACTAAGCTCTGGGTTAATTCATCATCAGTTTTTCCATTACCTGTGAAGCCTGGATTATTTCCACTACATATAGTTGATGATATCTCTTTTTATGGTGGAACTCTCACTAATTCAACCTGGCTAGAGTAACCAAACATTCTTTAAATCTGGGTTAAATATTCAAATGTATTCTTAGGTTGGCAAGTGACAAATGAGTGAAGTGGGCAGGCGTAGAACAATATGTCTCTAATAGGAGAAAGACAGTGAAGTGAGGGTGCGATCAACGGCCCCTGTTGTTCAGCATTAGGGTTGGAGGATGAGGGGGAGGGGCAGAGAAGAGAGAACTGCAGGTGCTCGGGCTGTACAGACTCCCTCTGTTCAAAAGGGCTCCAGTCTTACCTGTGTCCACATCCTGGGAGATTGCTAGAAACACAGCATATAGGGCTCTGCCTCAGATCTACTGAATATGAATCTTCATTTAAACAAGTTTCCCAGGCACTTAAAATTTGGAGAAAGCACTGGTCTAGAGGATCCCTTGCCGAAGGTGTGCCGCAGCTCCAGCCACTTGCTGTGATATAAAAAAGTGCTCCCCGTAATCAAATCTTCCACTTTTTCGGGAGAAATTAGAAATTAGCAACAACAAAAATACATGGCATCCTTTCATTTTCAAATATTAGATTTATTTTTTAAGGGTACATGAGTGCCAAATTTAATTCATCTCTGTGCCTCATAGGACCAGCAGGTCTAGTTGGCTACATCCGCTTAAAGGAAACAAGGCATGGAGCTTGGAACATGTGCCAATAAAACACACCTGCGTGTCTTATTAAAAGTTACTTCTGCCTTACATTGGTTTTCTTCTTGTGTGGGTGGGGAAACTCTCACAGAGCAGACAGTAGCCGGAAGACACACAGTTTGCAAGAGGCCAAGCAGGGACTTCATCAAAATACAAATGCCGCGCCCCACTCCATAGATTTATTTGCTTCCGTATTTGGCGGGTCAACGCTCTGGTGACCTATCTAAGGTGCTAAAATTCTGGGATTCCCCCTGCTGTATCTCCAGCAAATAGAGCATCCGTTAAGTGCGGAAACTTCCTCACTGTTCATAAAGTAGACGTTTAATTACCAGGAGCTTATGTGTTCCCGCAGCAGGAAGCATAAAATGAAGTAAAGCGTAATTGTGACAGTGCGTCTGGTTCGGAAATTAAAACTCCAGCTAGGAAGGGCGTGCAGGGAGCCAGATGGCGTGGAGCAGAAGGTGGTGTGCCGTGGGCCATTTCCCACTCCCGCGGATCTCATTGGGAGCTGATTTGTTCGAGGCTGGGCTGTCCCTGGGCCAGGCCCCCAGCCCTCTGTCTGGGGATTGCCTGTGCCTGTTTCAACACAGTCCTCTCCCAGTAGATTTCTTCCAAGGAGGTTCAGACATGTTGTCAGTGGTTAGGGAGCAAAATTGCCAAATCTTTAGCAACTCCTGTTAAATCTGCAGACAGAGAAGTTCTGAAAAACAATAATTCTGGGGTTTGTAACCTACCTGATGTGATCTATTTAAGAACCAGTCTGGGTCTTGGAAGAGTGTTTAATGTGATCAAGAGTGCTCTCCCACATACCCTGTGGTTGTGGTTTTGGACCCTGGAACTTGCTTTTTCTCTACCAGATTCTTGACTCTTAACCCCTCTGGATGTTACACAAAAACTCAAAAGTGTGGAGAAGAGGATATCACGGCACATGGCAGAGGGGTTCACCTTGGCAAGCACATCCCAACTCTAACATCATTCCAAGAATATTTGTCATGCTTCCTTTGTACTGTATGGCAATTCTCTGTATAACTCAGAGACATTCCTACCCCAAGTTGGCCTCATCTTCCAATTCTTTTTTCCACCATCATTTATTATTCATATGTTCATTTTTTCTTTCAACAAGTATTATTGAGCAACTATTGTATACCAGTCACTCTTCTAAATGTTGGAAATAGAGTAGTGAATAAGATGGATAATAAAAGTGTAAATATATCATTTGACTTTGGAAAATGGGAAATTTGGGGCAGGCATGCGTGTGCGCGCGCACACACACACACACTCTCTCTCTCTCTCTCTATTTTTTTAGGATCCTGGGATAAAGAGCAACATGGGATAGAGGTCGCCACTTTAATTGGGATGACCAAAGGAGGCCTATTCATACATTTATATGAACATCAGTCATATTGGATATGGCCTTCCCTAATGACATCTTAACTTGATTTACAAATTACCTACATCTATGAAGATTATTTCTAAATGAGGTCACATTATGAGGTATTGAGAGTTGGGAGTTCAACATATCTTTTTTGTGGGAACACTATTCAACCTATAACAAGGGCTAATTGGTGGAAGTTGATGGGAGGTCCATTTTGTTTCATTCCAAGGACCAATTTTTCAATAGACAGAATTTTGTTATCATGGAGAAGGCCATTTTTCTTAATAGTGAGTTACCAGTGCCTGGATGTTTTCAAGAAGAAGAGTTTGAAGGATACTCAGCCAAGGATGTCGTGAGCAGGGATGTCTACACTGCATTAAATGAAGGGGTTGAAATAATCTCGACAGTTTGGCTTAAGATTTTTTTTTTTAATCACAAAAATCTCATGAGGTTACAACATGGATGAACCCTGAAAACATTATGCTAAGTGACAGGAGTCAGACACAAAAGGCCACATGTTGTATGCTTCTATTTACGTATTAGCAAAATTTCAAAAATAGACAAGTCCGTAGAAACTCAAAGTAGTTAGTGGTTGCCAGAGACTGCGGGACAGGGAAATGGAGTGTGATTGCTAAAGGGTACGCAGATTCTTTTTTGGGGTGATAAAATGTTGTGGAATTAGATAGTGATGATGGTTGCACAATGTTGTAACTGTACAAAAAACACTAAATCGTATAATTTAAAAGGTGAATTTAAAAATAGGTGATTATATTTCAGTAAGAAAATAAAATATTTCCTGAAGTAGGCATTATTGTCTCCATTTTATAGAGGACAAAGCTTAGAGACCAAAAACTTTAGCAATGCTCAGATGGCAAATTGCAGAGCCAAGATTCATATTTATCTTTCTTCTTTTCTACTTACAAAAACAAGTTTCCTATGGACCGTCTGTGTGGCATTTGATCTCTTGGTAGGAAACACATGCTAGTGATAAATATCCATTTCCTTGAGGACATTCAATAATACAACCTGTCCAATTATTTTAAGCTGTTCCCAGGTTTGAAATATTGGTATAAAATTTTTCTTTCCTTCATGCTCAGAGAGGAGCAGGGAGAATTTTCTTTCCTTTAATCATGTTTTCTGATCCTCTACCAAAGAAGGGAAAGTTTGTGGTGGGACAAGACTGGTGACTAATTAAAATACAATTTCTTAAAAATAGTGTGTGTGTATGTGCGTGCGTGGGTGTGTGCGTGTGTGTTTGTGTGTGTGTGTGTGTGTGTGTGTGTGTATCAAGATGGGAAGTCAGCATTTTGGCCTTGTGTTAGTTTCTTATTTCTGCCTTCACAAATTACATCTAAATTAGCAGCTTACAACAACCTACATTTATGATCTCATAATTTCCATGGGTCAGGAGTCTGGGCCTGGGGTTAGCTGAATCCTTGGATCAGGTGTTGAAATCAAGGTGCTGCCAGGGCTGCAGTAGTGTCTAAAGATCTTGGTCCTCTTCCTTGCTTATTCAGGCTGTTGGCAGAATTCACTTCCTTGTGGATGCAGGACTGACGTCCCTGTTTTCTTGCTCAGTGTTGGCCAGGGGTTGCTCAGCTCTTAGAGGCCAACCTCAGATCCTGGTCACAGGGCCTTCTCACAACATGGGGCTTTCTCCTTCAGAGTCAGCAGGAGAATCTCACTCTTTGGTAGGACAGAGTCTTGTATATAATGTAAAACTATCATGAGAGTGACTACTGTCACCTGTACCCTACACATAAGCTAATCAAACCATATAAATTATCATATCATATTCACAGTCTTACCTACTCTCAAAGAAAGGAGATTATACAGGGCATATACATCAGGGGGTGGAAAATTTGGGGTCCTCTTAGAATTCTGCCTACTACAGACATTAAGTTGTACTGCTTTGCAATTAGGTCAACTTAATTTTGTTCCATTAACTTACCAAGGCCATTATTCGGAGCATTGCACTGAAAGACCCTCCTGAAATGTACATAGAAAGCAGAAGAAAGCAGTGGTCCTGACCTCTAAATTGTTTGCCTTGTTTCACACTGTGAATTCAAAAAGCACTTGCATACAACATCTGTGTCTGACATCTTCCTGGATGACTGCCACAGGCTCAGCGAGGTGTCATTTAAGGAGTAGGTACATAAAAGTTTTCACCTAACTGTTGAGCAGGGAACTGTATTCATTTGCTTGGGCTTATATAGCAATTTGTTGTCTCACCATTCTGGAGACTGGGAAGTCCAAATTCAGAGTATCAGCAGGGTTCGTTCTTCTGAGGCCTCTCTCCTTGGCTTGTAGATAGATGACTGTCTCTCCTGTGTCTTCGTGTGGTCTTGCCTTTGTGCATGCCCATGTCCTAATCTCCTTGTCTTATAAGGACACCAGTCATATTCGATTAGAGCCTTTCCTAATGAACTTCTTTCAACTTAATTACCTCTGTAAATGCCTTATCACCAGATACAGTCACACTCTGACCCACTGAGGGGTTGGGACTTCAACACATAGATTTCAGAAGGGACACAATTCAGGCCCATGATACCAACCAAGTGCGAGGCACCTAGAGCAGGTATTATTATCCTCATGTTACTAGTGAGAAAGTTAGAACACAGTGACTCAAGGTCAAATAACTAATCAAGGGCCATAGAAGCTTCTAAGAACAAGCAGCAGAACTACCTCTTCTGGGCTCTTTCAGGTGCCCCAAAGTGTGTGGCAGGTTGCAATGTACCTCTGAGATAGTAGAAGAAAAGCTATTAAACTGGGATACAATGAAGGAAATCTCAGAAGGCTTTATTAAATCTGTAGCTCTTTTTGGGACGTAAATTATCCTTGCTTTCCCTGCTGCATGAATGCTATTCAAAGACTTTTTGTTTTACCTCATCCTCTTGTTTTATGATGAATTTGTGCGTGAAAAGACTCATTAAGGACATCATTATTCTACATTTATCAGTAATGAACTGTCTGTGGCACCTATTAGCAGCAAAATGGTCCCAGTCCCTTTTTGTATCTGTCTACATTCTTCTTCATTATTTTCCGCTCCACTCTCATCCATTTAAAATGGATTTGGCTGGGTGCAATTTTCCCCCCAATTGTTCTTTTATTTGAGAGACAAATATTAATAGAATTCATCATCCTTGAGGAGTCCACTCTGAAAGTTCCAATATGAAAATGACTTTTTAAATTTTGTTGGTAGGGGGCAGGGATACTCACCTCCAGAACCTACTATGTAGCAGACCCTTTGCATTAATTATTATGCTTAATTTTCAGAAGAACTCAGAGATAGGTGTCAATGGGAAAAAAGCCAAACTCTGTAAAATAATTTTAAAGAGATTTATTCTGAGCCAAATTTCAGAGTCATGACCAGGAGCCATGCCCAACAGGCCTTGAGCAAGTGGACTCACAGTGGCTGGGTTACAATTTGGTTTTATACATTTCAGGGAGACAGGGGTTACAGGTAAAGTCATAAATCAATACGTAGGAGGCATACATTGGTTTGGCCCGAAAAGATGGGCCATCTTGTAGCGGGGGTGCTTACGGGTTATAGGTGGGTTTAAAGATTCTTTGACTTGTAATTGGTTAAAGACATGAAGCTTTATCTAAAGGCTTGGAATGTTTTAACATAAGGAGCTGTTAATCAGAGATAAGCCACCACCTGACATATGTTTGTTGTATAAATTGAGGACCTGCAGGTTTGTCTTGAATACCCTTAGATCTGTTAATGGGTTACAAAGGATGTCCCCAAGAAGGGAGGGGGGCATGATGAGGCAGGTCTGACCTCCCTCTTCGTGGCAGGCAATTTAGTTTTAGGATTTTCCTTTGGCCACGAGGGGGTCCATTCAGTCAGCCAGTAGGGGGGTGAGCCTTAAGATTTTATTTTAGTTCACATGGGCATTAACATCCACATTTTACCAAAGTGAGACCTGAGAAACAGGTGGAATGCCTTAGTTTGATCATCCACCTAGTAAAGTCCACTATCCAGGGGAGGGCTCGAGGCTCAAGACCATCGTCAAAGGTTATGTTGCAGAATAGATTTTCTCTGACTTCCACGTTCATACTGATTCCAATATATCCATACACAAGCTAAAACCTGGAACTTATTAAATGTGTCAGTACCTTTGCTGACTGCAAGCCCCACAACACCTCTTGCTTAGCCTGGTTCATTTCTGCTGGTGTTTTATTATGCAAATGTTCTTTCTAGTTTAGTCTGTCACCTTTTATGCAAGAAAAAAAAGAGTCTTTTAAAAAAAAGACTTTCTTACTCTTTTTAGTTCCTTTGCTGAGTCTCTCCACTTATCTCCCTCCCCTATAATTAACATTCCTTTAGAGGACAAAGAGGAGCTATCTTCCTGGAGTCCCACCCTTCTGCCTAAAGTAACATCATTTTCATATCCAGACTCTCCAGCCTTTCCTGCTCTAAGGAAGTGAGAGATGCTGTTTCACTTTCCATTATTTGCTCAGAACCAGGAAACCAAATCTATGATTAAGCAACCAACTCTAATTAAATATAATTTAAAAATGTTGATAAATAATTCTTTCTGTGTGTCTGTCCTGCTTAAACTTCAGAGTGTGAGAATGTTTGTAGGTAGCTGTTGATACGGATATCATTGCAGTCCCTGAGTTCTGCTGTATCTGAACTTCAGCTTCATCTTCTGGAAACGTTCAGTTAAATTAGCAAATGGATTTCGGTATTATGAGATAACAGAAAACTAATTCAAAGTGG
>NW_012143850.1:0-1001 GCF_000956105.1 Propithecus coquereli | reverse complement strand
AAATAAAAATGAATTTTATCTAAGAAGCTGGTGTGTAGTTCCAGGGGAGTGCCTAGCGGACTAGTGTGCCCATTTCTTGGGGAGCTTCAGAGTTTCTTTAAACACAAGGGAAGTTATATTTTGGGTTTATTCCAATGCGACAGCGCTCCACCCTGTCTCCGTATTTGATTCACCCAAACAGCCTTTAAATTACTGATCTTTGGGTGCCGCCCGGACCGGCTCTGGTTTAGCTGGTCTAGTAATAGGGGCCCGGACATCACTTTTTTTGTTTTAAAGTTTTCCCAGGTGGTTCTAATGGGCAGCCAAAGTTGGGCCATTTTTCTGCGATCTTATTTCTTCTAAAGGCTTTGCTCAAAGTGTGGTCTGAGGACACCCAGGTCTGGTATATTAGCTGCCTGTGGCCGCTGTAACAAATAACTACAAACTCAGTGTCTTAAAGCAACACATTTGTTCTTAACAGTCTGGAGGGCAGAAGTCCGAAATCAGTTTCACTGCACTGAAATCAAGGTATTGGCAGGGCCGCCTCCCCTTCGGATAGGCTGGGACAGAGCAGGTTTTCCTGCCTTTTTCAGCTTCTAGAGCCGCGTTCTTCGGCTTGCACCCTCCCTCCATCTTCTGTAGCATTTTGCTCAGGTGGTCACGTCTTCTGCCGCAGTCAAATCTCCCTCTGCTTCCTTCCCATAAAGACCCTTGTGATCACATTTAGGGCCCCACCTTGATAATCTAAAATCATCTCCCGTTTCAAGATCCCCTTAATCTCATCTGCAAAGACCCTTTTGCCATATAAAGTAACATTCATAGATTGCAGAGATTAGGACTTGGGTATCTTTGGAAGCCGTTATACAACCCACCACAGACAGCAGTACTCGGGAATTCACTAGGAATGCAGACCTTCAGGCCCCACCTGATACCTTTTGAATCAGAATTTGCTTTTTAGCAAGACCACCAGGTGATTCACCCGCACACTAAAATGAGAAGCATAGTGGTATGGAATCCTAGCC
>NW_012143849.1:0-1279 GCF_000956105.1 Propithecus coquereli | reverse complement strand
TGTCCATCCCCCAGACGGTGCGCATTGCACTCATTATGTTTGTATATACCCATCCCCTCCTCCCCCCTCCCATCTGCCTGACCCCCGATGAATGTTATACTTGTATGTGCACTTATGTGTTGATCAGTTAATACCAATTTGATGGTGAGTACATGTGATGCTTATTTTTCCATTCTTGGGATACTTCACTTAGTAGAATGTGTTCCAGCTCCTTCCAGGAAAATACAAGAGGTGCTATATCACCATTGTTTCTTGTAGCTGAATAGTACTCCATGGTATACATATACCACATTTTATTAATTCACTCATGTACTGATGGACACTTGGGTTGTTTCCACATCTTGCAAGTGACTTTTTTGTTCTCAGTAGTATTATTCCTGCCTTGGTATCGTGACCTCCCCAAAGGAAGGACTGTTTTGTTGATCTTTGCTCCTGCTCTGGTCATCAGCAGAGTATTATGGCCTACCATCTAGGAGATGCTTGACAGCAGTTTATCACTAGATGATAGCTGTCGTTCACCCATCTCCCCACTAGATTGTAGTAACAGGTTAAGGCAACGCTATTTCTTTCCCTGACCCTTTATGGGCACCCCGCACCATGATTTGCACATAGCGGGTGCTTAATAAACATTTACTTAATTGAACTAAAACAAAAGCAAAAGCAAGCTTTTGTTTTGTAACTACAGTCTGCCTAATTTACCCTGCCTGGTGAGGTTAAACCTCGAGCAAAGATGCTGTAGAAGTCAGGAGACAGAGCTGTAGCTGGCTGTTCTTCGACCTTGGACCTTGCCTGCGTGGATGCTTCATTTCCTGTCTGCCTGTTGGGGAGGTACGATGCTATAAAGATGCTTTGGGAAGAGTTTACATTATACAGACACAGGTGTTATTACTTCCTTTACAAGTTCCAATAGCAAAAAAATTATAATGAGCATTTAGTAAATGTTGGCTAGCAGTGGTAAATACTGTTTACTCCCCAAATAAGTAAGCTGTGATACTTGTGTAATACTTTCTCACAGGTATGAACTAGGAGCTGCTCTGTTTATTGGATGGGCAGGAGCCTCACTCTGCATAATTGGTGGTATCATATTTTGTTTCTCAATATCTGACAACAACAAAACACCCAGGTACGAAAAAGAGACAAAAGTTACCTCTTAAAAAAATACAATACTGTTCTAAATCATTATGGGATTTGGGAAAAATTATAAATCATTTATACAATTCTTAGAAACGTTAAAAACCCAGAATTGGGAAAGGTTAAGAATGTAGTTTTATATAATTTT
>NW_012143848.1:0-1124 GCF_000956105.1 Propithecus coquereli | reverse complement strand
AAATATAAATGTATCCATATTGATAAGAATAAATGGCTGAATAAATAAATAAATGAAGGAGAAGAGACAAATCTTTTCAGAACTCCAAATAATATATGTAGGTATTACCTCCTCCGAGAAGTGGAGCTTAACCACCTCTCCCCACTGGAATATGGACTGGACTTAGTGGCTTGCATTCAAACAATAGGGTTAGAGAAGATAACTTATAGTAGGTAAACCTAGCAGACATGACCTTAATTGAGAACAGATCAAGATCAGTATCGACATTGATAAGTCACTCTATTATCATTTATCCCATGATACAATGTGATGGGACTAGCACTTCACTGCTGTTATATGCTTCCACCAAATCCATAACCTCAGTCTCATCATAAGAAAAGAAATTAGTGTGGAAAGGTCCAAATAAAGTCTTTAGTTTCCTTTGGCACCAATATTAATTTTTACTATGATTTTGTAAGATTTTGCCATTTTTGCAAGCTTGGTGAAGGACATAAAGGAACTCACACTATTTTTGCAACTTCTCTATAAATCCAAAATTATTTCCAAATAAATTTAAAAATTAAAAAAAGTACCTCACAAATTGTTTTTTACCTTTTTTTTCCTGCCTCTATCTTAGTAACTCAAAAACAAAAACTTAGATTCAGCTTTTCTCACAGCTAACGGTTGCCGATTATAGAAATAAAATGTAAGGAAAACTTTAATAGTGTCACTTCTCTTTCCTATTCATTTACTTGAATTCACAGGCTGTGTGACTCAAGGCACCTATGTTCATGATGAGGAAAACTACATGGTAAGGATGGTGGAGAAGAAAAGTAAAAGAATCCTGATTCTTTTTGGTATTGTTGAATTTCAATACTTGTACTTCTTGTTGCATGAGATAAATAAACTTTAGACAGATTCCTTCTTGACTATAGCCCCCTTACTTCCCTTTTCTTAGAGCATTTCCCCTTTAAAATGTGAATCTTCTCTCAGCCTCTGACCAGTTTTACAACCCAGGAATGTCTTTCTCAAGGACCTGGCACTCATCCTCTTGAAATATAATCATCAAGAAAGATAGAATCCAAGTACTTTGGACATTTTAATATTAACTCTTCTAGTCCAAGAACATTGAATGTCTTTTTTAA
>NW_012143847.1:0-1127 GCF_000956105.1 Propithecus coquereli | reverse complement strand
TATATAACTATTGTTTGATATTTAGATTATTTACAAGTTTTAGCCATTATACAATATTGAGGCTCTTGATTTACACTAACAGCTGCTCAGCAGAAATATTATAGTGATTTCATATTTTCAAGCTATATATGGGGTCCTTTTTACTCCACCCTCAACAATTAATATCTTTTAAAAATTGCCAATTTGATACAAGAAAATTGTATCATGCCCTTGCCAATTCATACAGTTGAACTTCTTTCATGTTTATTGATCACTTATATGTCAACTTAAATAAATTACGTATTCATACAAAGGCAAATTGTATTGTCATTATTTGTGTATTGTAACAACTAAAGAAATTCAGTGGGGTTAGAATTCTAGGGAATCCTCTAAGATTCACTGATTCAGTAAACTCTTTTTGTCCTTGATATGTGCCAGAAACATTTCCAAGTTGCTTATATTGTAGTGGGCACTTAGTAATTTTCAAGCCTAGCATCAAAACTTTCTGCATCTATCAACAGTCCTCAGTTCTGCTTTACCAATTATCATAGTTACCCTAATCTCAGCTCAGGTGTTTTGGATGAAGTTTGCTTCATTTCTGGGCACCACATTTGGATTATGTGACTTGGAAAAAGCCAATCAGCAGCACATCCTTTTTTTTTTTTTTTGCCATGATCATTGATTTAGGTAGTGGCACCTTTCCAAGTGAAGTCAACCAGTTTGTGAAAATCAGTTTTCTACAAGGAAATCAAACTCTTTTATCCATTTGGTTTATTAATGTTGTAAGCCTGAAGTAATCTGGGGCAACCAGTAGCATTTAGGAATGGTAGCCACCAGCAGAAGCAGAGCCAAGACAATTGGGAACTTAGCTGTTCCCAAAGGCACATCCAACCCTGTATCGTTCAGTTTTGTAAACTGTGAGTTTACAAAAATCATTTTCCTTAAAACAAGTTGTATTCAATTTTCTGTTATTTACAATTGAAATATCTTATTGATTGAATAATAAAAATTAAAACCTTTAGCTCAACTTCTTGATAAATGCTCTAATTATTCTAGATGAAAAATTAAATGTTTCATAAAACATAAGTTCTCAAATCCTTTAGCATGTCAGAGTTCTGAGGACCTTAAATATTAAGGTTACTTTCCTT
>NW_012143846.1:0-1280 GCF_000956105.1 Propithecus coquereli | reverse complement strand
GAAAGGACTCTAATAAGCTCCATCAGGAATGAAAAAAGGAGAAATTACAACTGGTACCATGGAAATACAAAATGTCATCTATGAATATGATAAAAACCTCTATGCACATAAACTTGAAAATGTGATGGAAATGGACAAATTCTTAGAAACACACAGCCTCCCTAGGTTCAATCAGGAAGAAATAGAATTGCTGAACAGACCAATATTAAGTACCAAAATTGAAGCAGCAATAAAAAATCTTTCTAAAAAGAAAAGTCCTACACCAACTGGTTTCACACCCAAATTTTACCAGACCTATAAAGAAGAACTGGTGCCCTCCTGTAGAAATTATTGCACAACATCAAGAAGGAAAGAATCCTCCACAACATGTTTTATGAAGCTAATATCACCCTGATACTAAAACCAGGGAAAGATGCAACAAAGAAAGAAAATTACAGACCAATATCCATTATGAATGAGATGCCAAAAATCCTAGCAAACTGAATTGTGATGCTTATCAAAAAAAGAATCCATCATGACCAAGTGGGATTCATCCCAGAGATGCAGGGATGGTTCAACATACACAAATCTACAAATGTAATTCACCACATAAATAGAAGTGAAAACAAAGACCATGTGATTCTCTCAATAGACACAGAAAGAGCATTCTACAAAATTCAGCACCCTTTTATGATAAGAAGCTCTTAACAAAATAGGCATACACAGGACTTACCTAAAAGTTGCAAAAGCCGTATTTGACAAACCTGCAGCCAACATCATACTGAATGGGGAAAAATTGAAAGCATTCCTGCTTAGAATTGGAACCAAACAAGGTTGCCCTCTATCACTGCTTCTGTTCAACTTAGTGCTGGAAGTCCTAGCCAGAGCAATCAGAAAAGAGAAGGCAATCAAGGACATCCAAATGGGGGCAGAAGAGGTCAAACTATTGCTCTTTGCTGGCAGTATGATCTTATTTCTAGAAAACCCCCAAAATTCTTCCATGAGACTACTGGAATTGAAAAACGAATTCAGCAAAGTCTCAGGTTACAAAATCAATGTACACAAATCGGTAGCATTTCTATATGCCAATAACAGTCAAACTAGGAACCAAATCGAAGACTCGATACCCTTCACAATAGCAACAAAGAAAATAAAATACCTAGGAATGTTTAACTAAGAACATAAAAGACCTCTACAGGGAGAACTATGAAACACTGAAGAAGGGAATAGCAGAGGACGTAAACAGGTGGAAAACCATACCATGCTCATGGGTCGGCAGAATCAACATTGTTAAAATGTAT
>NW_012143845.1:11365-13220 GCF_000956105.1 Propithecus coquereli | reverse complement strand
AATCCAAGATTAAGATTCTGGTAGACTTGGTGTCTGGTGAGGGTCCCAATACCATAATCTTGGGGGTTAGGAACTCAACACATGAATTTGAAGGGAATGTCAACATTCAGTCTATAGCAAATGTCACAGCAGGCATAATGGGACTAGGGCAGTTTACTCAAAGAAGACAGAAGGAAATCCAGTCCTTGCCATCTCACAACCACCACCTCCTGATTCTGTCAGTACCTGCAGGAGAATTAAACATGCAGACAATGCAGCGGGAAATGAAGTTCAACAGAGCCTCCAACCCTGGGTTGCATCTAATTCTGAGCAACCACATGTTTCTCAGTAAAAATATGTTTTAGTTTTACCTGACCCATATTGCCACCTTAGGATTCAAGACATTTTATCATTACTACTTCATTCCTTGCAAATAAGTATCTGTTTCTTTTAAGACATCTGAGCGAGGGAAGTATTGAAAACAGAAGCAGGAAGTCACAAGCATATCCCTTATCCCTACCTGATGTTCCTCTCTGTGGAATATTGGGAAACTTCCCCGAGTGATTCCAGTTGGAGCCATGGTTCCGATAAACCACACAGTATGTTTCAGATGGCTTGGGCATTTCAGGAGCTGAAACTCTCTGATCTAGGTTGTTTGGCTTGAGGATTTGAGGAAGCAAATAGAAGCAGCTGCACTAAGGATTTTTTGCAATTAGATTCATGCAGATTCTGGAAGTTGCTTATTAGGTCTGTCACTTTCAATCCATCTGGCATTTTCATGTTCAAGTAGTATTACGAGTTGCTCAGTGGGGTCAGTGGTTTTCCTTTTACCTGCTAGACAGCACTGTACGACCGTGAAGGCTTATCTGCTGGAGGCAGGATGCACAATTTGGCTGCCTATCGCAAGGTGCATGAATTTCTGATTTGTCTGTTTTGAGACAGCACAGACACCTCCTAGGGGTTCCAGTTTAGACCAGTTCAAGACTTAGATATTATTACCAAATTATTCTATGCTTATTCATTCTCATTTGTACTTTTTGCTAATGTTCTTTCCTCTGCTGCCTTATGTAGCACACAGAAACCAAAGGTAAATGCTACAGGAAACTAGTTTATCTATTATAAAGATGTTGAATAAATTATATGCTAACTCTGGAAAAATAGAGTTCGACCCCTTCAAACTTCTACTGAATTTGAGGGCTCAAAATTTTAAAGATCACATCCGATCTCTTAGAATGTGCTACTTTTTAGCGTGATTCTCCCTTCTCCCCTTCTCCTCAAAGTGCTATTTTATAATGTCAGCCTTCATTTGGGTGGAAGAAAATTGAATTCAAAGACATTCAGAAAAATTCCACATGTATTTCACACACTTTTTCTCTTTCCTGTCCTGGTCCCTCTCAGTTGGCCATAAATTTCCAATGCAGGTTTGGGGATGCACTTATTTGGCAATATTTGTACCTCCTCTTTCTCCCTACCTGCTAGTTAGCTACATGGGATCACTCTAAGCTGTGCTATTATCCTCCAGACTATGTGTCTTGCATTTTGCATGTGACCTACTTTGAGAGCAATCTCTTCTGAGGAGGCATGTAGGAGGCCTGCGCCAGAGTTTATTGGCTTTTTCCCAGCTTCTTTTATTTAACGTGCCTCTTTCAACAATTGAGAGAACTAGACAGAAAATTAGCAAGGATATATTAATAGAAGAACTCAACACCACCAACAACCAACAGGATCTAACAGATATTTATGTAATATTTCACTCAACAGAATACAATTTTCAGGTGCCTATGGAACATATACCAAAATGGTTCATATCCCATGAATTTAAAAACTCAATAAATTTAAAAGAATTGAAATCATAGTGTGTTCTCCAACTACAGTG
>NW_012143845.1:10947-11315 GCF_000956105.1 Propithecus coquereli | reverse complement strand
GAATTCAAAGACATTCAGAAAAATTCCACATGTATTTCACACACTTTTTCTCTTTCCTGTCCTGGTCCCTCTCAGTTGGCCATAAATTTCCAATGTAGGTTTGGGGATGCACTTATTTGGCAATATTTGTACCTCCTCTTTCTCCCTACCTGCTAGTTAGCTACATGGGATCACTCCAAGCCGTGCTATTATCCTCCAGACTATGTGTCTTGCATTTTGCATGTGACCTACTTTGAGAGCAATCTCTTCTGAGGAGGCATGTAGGAGGCCTGTGCCAGAGTTTATTGGCTTTTTCCCAGCTTCTTTTATTTAACGTGCCTCTTTCAACAATTGAGAGAACTAGACAGAAAATTAGCAAGGATATATTA
>NW_012143845.1:8572-9196 GCF_000956105.1 Propithecus coquereli | reverse complement strand
ACTGTAATAATACAAAATGGTATAGCTAGTTTGGAAAACTAAACTATTTCTTGAAAAAACTGAACATGCAAATACCATAGGACTCAGGAATGGCACTCCTGGGCGTTATTCCAGAGAAAAGAAGACTATGTTCATATAAAAACTTGTACAGGAATGTTGAAGGCAGCTTTATTCATTATAGCTCCCCAAATTGGAAACAGCTGAGATATCCCTCAGTGGGTAAATGGTTAAACAAATGGTGGATTATCTACACCATGGAATCCTAGCCAACAATAAAAAGTGATGAACTATTGATACATGCAACAACTTGAAAGACTCTCCGGAAAATTACGCAGAGTTATGTATCCTAAAAGCTTACACACCAAGGTGATTCCAGTTATGTAAGATTCTTAAAATGACAGAATTACAGAAATGGAGAACAGATTGCTGGTTGTCACGGGTTAAGGAGGGCGTGGGGAAGAGGAGGGAAGTGGGTGTGGATATAAAAGGCATTATAGGATAATGTTAACTTGTAATAATCTAAGCAGGTGGTATCCTAATGCAACCTAGATTGATTTTCTCTGTTGTTCAGCTGAATTTGTGTTTTTAGTTGTATGCCTAGATTCATGTTAATGTTCATCTGAG
>NW_012143845.1:6177-7590 GCF_000956105.1 Propithecus coquereli | reverse complement strand
TTTAAAGGTGCAGTTTAGTGGTATTAAGAACCTTCACACTGTTGTAGAACCATCACCGTCTTCTACCTCCAGGGCTTTTTCTACCTCGCAAAACTGAAACTCTGTACTTGTTAAACAACAGCTCTCCATTCTCCCCTTCCCTAGCCCCTGGAAACCAGCATTCTTCTTTCTATCTCTATGAATTCAACTACTCTATACTGTAGTACCACATGTAAATGGAATCAGACAGTATTTGTTTTGTTTTTTGTAATTGGCTTATTTCACTTAATGTCCTCAAGTTTCACTCATGTTGTAGCACAAGGATGGGGAACCTGTGGGCCTTCTAGGTCCTTAACTGTGGCCTTTTGACTGAATCCAAATGTTAGAGAACAAATCATTTTTATTAACACATTCTTGTCTTTTTTATTTTACCTTAAAAGTGAACATATTTAAAATACCAAAGAATAGAATAAATGTCAACAAAATAATCCTCCCAGATTTACCAGCATAATTAAAACATTAGTAAGCTTTAAGGGCTAAATTGATAGCTGCTATGCTCATGATTTAGTTCTAACTTCCCTACTGGCACCCCTACTGCATGAGACTGGTTGTCGAGAGTTTATGGGGGTCAAGTACGCCAGCCTGTTATCAGCTTTTGACAATGGTGCACTGCGTCTGTTTGAAGTGGAATTTGTGAATAGTTGCACAGCTCAACAGTATTTTCAATTCTGTCTGCTTAACAACCCATCATGTCATAGACGACCAAGAGAACATTGAAGGAAGAAAACATTTTTTCATGAGAATTGGGAACTGCAGTATTACCTTGTTTCTGCTAAAGATAAGATGATTTGCTTGCTTTGAGATACTGCAATATCAACATTAAAGAAATTCAGTGCTCATCAGAATTATGACACTCACAAGGACCACAAATATTTCAAATGAGAGGGAGAGGCATGAAAAGTTGTACTGCAGAAATTAAAAGATGAAAAGCGAACAATTCTTTCAAGTAATAAGAACTGGAAATGATGCTACTGAAGCAACTTATAAAGTAGGTTATGTACTTGGGGGAAAAAAGAAAAGTCATTCGGTGATGTAGAAATTGTGAAAGAATACATTCTCAAGTTTATAGGATGCTTAGACCCCAATAACATCTCAAAATACAAATAACTGCCTCTTTCAAGGAGAACTGTAACTGATCAGCAGCATGAATTAGCCTTCCACTTAACAGAACTGCATGTGATACTTTAAAAGAAAAATATCCACTATTCAATCACTTTGGATGAATCAGTTGATACCACTGACTGGACACAGGTTTTATACTTCATTCGGGTCCTAACAGGAGATTTTTTTGCTATGAAGGGTTACTCATTTTGGGCACTCAGTGCACCTTCCATGACAGGAAAACATAAAGGGTTTATTGTACAGATAAAAAAT
>NW_012143845.1:2630-4567 GCF_000956105.1 Propithecus coquereli | reverse complement strand
GTTACTAAGTGAGTTACCTGGGAAGGAGTGCAGAATAGCACAAAAAGTGATAGAAAAGGAGAGGTGGATAGGGAGGAGGAAGAGAAGGATGAAGGATCCAAGGAAGAAAGGGAAAAAAGACAAAAATGATCCTGGGTCTATGTTTATAAAAAAATGATCATACAAGGCTTGCATGCAACAGGCAAACATTTTTTAAAGAAAATTATTAAGATGTTCTTGAGTCGTGGTGGAGGAAGCAAGGATGAAAGAAATGTAAATGTTTCCCAAATAAGAATGAGGCAGTTGCTCGCAGAGGCCCAGCTAGTCCAACCACTTTTGTCATTGGGGCTTCACTGAATTGCCTATTTAACTGAGCCAAAAGACCCCAACTGGCTTTGTGTGTGAAGATAATACAAATTTTTGTTCCAGAGATTAGAGGTATGAATTCACATTCTAAAAGGATTCATCAATACTCCATCATGAAAGAAAGAAAATCAACACAAACAGTTTGGGACCATAGGCTTCTTGCAGTTTAGCTGAGAAAATCCCAGAATCAGACATACAGTCCGGTAGCCACCCATATTCAGGGCAACATAGGGCCGTCAAGCTTATGTTTTCAAGAGTGGTTAGCACGAAGATTATCTTCCTGAGCATAATGAAGCGCAAGAGCAAAGGAGCACCAGATGAATTCAAAACTATTTCTAGTGCAGACACTGCAGGAAACCTCATTTAGTCATATTTTAGAATGGATATGCTATGCTAACAAGTGTAATTTCTGTGCAAGACAATTCTGCATCTACTGACTGTGTGTGAAGTTTTTGAAACACACTGAATAAAATATATTGAATAGATTTTAATGTCAGTGAAAGGGGCTGTGTTGGAGTACCTCTCGTTTGTTTGCTGGGCTGGGGAAGCCTCCTTGCCAAGCAAGTTCTTCTAACCTTGACCTTGAGAGAACTAAGCTGCCTCACAGAAGGGGGAATCAGTTTTCTAGCTATGATCAGATTTAATTTTCTTTAGCCTGTTCCCTACAGACATTTAAATAAGTACCGGTTTTCTTACAATAATCACCAGGGAGCAAACAATACCTAATTTTGGGAAAACTTCATACCATCTGTATAACTAATACTATATTTTTACGTGACCTTCTCATTTTCAGTTTGGGAGGTCACCTCTTACAGGTGAAATCTCTTTGGTTTTAAAACTGTTCCATTTGTATCAAAGTGTATCTTCAATCTCAAGTAGCCTCTCTTTATTCATTCCCAAGGGCAATTGGGTCAACTTCTTGCATCTTGGTTTTCATGTGGTAGCAAGCCTCTTCACCTCACAGGGTTTAGACATGGGAAAGAAATGATCATCCTATCGAAAGTCTTAAACTAATTTGTAACCTACCTACACATCCCTATGTTCCTACCTTCTTTCTCCTTTTCTTTATTCTGCATAATGTGTGCACACACATTTACATTAATGTGTATGAGTAATTTCCAAGTTACTGTCATATGTTCCCCCCGATCAGATAGATCATAAATTATAATCTCTGGGATGACAGGGAAGGTACTTTGATTTCTTTAAAAATAGCCTTTCTTTTCCAAATTTTGCATGTCTCAAAAGCAAAATTTCCGACTATAATTTTTATTCCCCATATCTTTGAATAATAGGATTGTTTACAATTTAGGCAAAATCAACCTACTCAACCATCTGGTAGTTAGGTAACCATAAAGGCTTATGTTACCCATATTTTAATAGCAAATGGACATCATCCTACAAAATGATAAACAATTTAAAGTGTTTTAGTAGTCTTTGTTTTATGATATGGTAGGAATGATTTTCCCCATGACTTCTCAGAGAATTTTATTGGAAGAATAATCAAATGTGACTTTTCAGGTAAGTTATAAAGGTTTATAAGATGCTAATCATGCTATAAAACACTCTAAAATTTCTCCCTTGGACCTCTAAAT
>NW_012143845.1:2078-2580 GCF_000956105.1 Propithecus coquereli | reverse complement strand
ATGTATATTTGACATCTTTGATGAAATGGACCACTTCCGCAAAAAACTCAAACGACCACAATTCAATCAATAAAGTTTGAATAGCCCTGTAACTATTAAGGAAATGAACTCATAATTTAAAAACTCTCAGAAGAGAAATATCCAGGCCGAAATGATTTCTTTGGAGAATTTTGGACCCTGATACCAACACCAAGTCTCTAAATAGAAAGGAATTACCAGCCATTCTACACAATCTCTTTCAAAAAACAGAGTATGAGGAAACACTTTCCAGTTCCTTTTATGAAGCTAGTATTACCGAGATATCAAAACCAAACCAACATACTGACCAAAACAACTGCAAACCCAATATCCCTCAGGAACAAAGACACAAAAATCCTTAATAAAACATTAGCAGACAGAATTCAGCAATATATACGAAGAATTACACACCAAGTAGGGTTGATTACAAGGATACCAACCTGATTCAATATTTGAAAATCAATTAATGTAATTCACCATCTTA
>NW_012143845.1:571-2028 GCF_000956105.1 Propithecus coquereli | reverse complement strand
AAGATGATTTGCTTGCTTTGAGATACTGCAATATCAACATTAAAGAAATTCAGTGCTCATCAGAATTATGACACTCACAAGGACCACAAATATTTTAAATGAGAGGGAGAGGCATGAAAAGTTGTATTGCAGAAATTATAAGATGAAAAGCGAACAATTCTTTCGAGTAATAAGAACTGGAAATGATGCCACTGAAGCAACTTATAAAGTAGGTTATATACTTGGGGGAAAAAAGAAAAGTCATTCAGTGATGTAGAAATTGTGAAAGAATACATTCTCAAGTTTATAGGATGCTTAGACCCCAATAACATTTCAAAATACAAATAACTGCCTCTTTCAAGGAGAACTGTAACTGATCAGCAGCATGAATTAGCCTTCCACTTAACAGAATTGCATGTGATACTTTAAAAGAAAAATATCCACTATTCAATCGCTTTGGATGAATCAGTTGATACCACTGACTGGACACAGGTTTTATACTTCATTCGGGTCCTAACAGGAGATATTTTTGCTATGAAGGGTTACTCATTTTGGGCACTCAGTGCACCTTCCATGACAGGAAAACATAAAGGGTTTATTGTACAGATAAAAAATGTATTAACAGATTCAAATGTTCTCTTTTCATTGTATCTTGCATCATCAAAATATCTGCTAAAGCTACTATTGTAAATGAGCCTTTGCAACAAGTTGTAAATACTGTTTTCTATATCCACGTAAATGCAACACATCATTGTCAGTTTTGTAACATGACAAAGTCGAAAGATAAGTTATTCAGTGTGGATTTGCTGTGTCATTCTAAGTGTGTTGGCTATCGCAGGGATAGGTGTTAGCCAAAATTTTATCTCTGCAAAAACAGATATTTCAGTTTTATGAATAACAGAATCAGCAATGTGAATTATTGAAAGAACATTTCTATAGGAATGCAGCATATCTGTGTGATGCCATGTCAAATCAACATGACTTAGGATATTTCTTTGCAAGGTAAAACTAAGTCTATACATGGTATGTGGCAAAAAATCCAACCATTTTGAAAAAAGCTACCTTTTTTCAAAACATGTCTTGAAGATGAAATTTTGGATGAACGTTTTCCCCAGTTAGCAAAGGTCACTGATGAGCAGGACAATATATGCAAATTATTTGAAGAATACGCAGCTGTCATAGATCTACTAATTGGAGAATTCAGTGAAAGGTTCACTGACTTTGAGAATCATAACATCACATTCAAATTAACATTTCGGCCTCACCTAGTTGATATCACCAAGGCACCTAAAGAACTACGGATGGAATTGATTGAGCTCTCAGTAGATGACATTTTAAAGTCATTGATGCTAAGAAAGATCCAATTCAAATACGGAAAAATGCAGTAGAAAACCCATGCCTTTGGCAACAGGCCCCCAAAATGCTTTCATGCTTTTCAACCACTCATTGCTGTGAATTTACATTCTCCTACTTAACCC
>NW_012143845.1:0-521 GCF_000956105.1 Propithecus coquereli | reverse complement strand
TGTGACATTTAGGTGATAAACACTTTCAGATCAAGTACATTGATCTGAACACATAATAGGTGTGCAAACAAACCCTCGTTGATTGGTCTAGTGTTGAAGAACTTCACTACAGATAATCATGTTTAAGATGTCTGACATGTGTGTACAATAATGGGCTGAAGAAGACAATGTTAAATCTCCCAACTGTATACCTATTACTTTCATGTTAAAAAGAACAAATCTATCAAAATTTCTATGTATTGTGAGATGAAAGTTATTGCAAATGGCTCGAATATCGAAAGAACGTAGAATGTACTCCAGTATCTCAGAATGCCCATTTCTTTGAATGGGAATGGTCAAAGGTGTTGGATTACTAACCTGTTCAGTTACTTGACCATTCAGTAACAAAATTTAGTAAAAGAAAATGTCCATGTGTCAGAAATTCAACTTTACAGGAAAACATTCTGAATTCTCACATTTCAAAATCCTGCTTCATTTATCTTGGGGCAGCTACCTTTTAATTCCTTCCTTTGAAAGGGGAA
>NW_012143844.1:0-1653 GCF_000956105.1 Propithecus coquereli | reverse complement strand
TTTTTTTAAAGAAATGCTAAAGGAAGCTTTTCAGCCCAAAGGGAAATGACACTACTGTGTGTGGAAATTTAGATCCTCCAACACATGTGTGAATTGCATCAAAATCATTAAATATCTGGTAGAACCAGAGATAATTTTTTCCCCTTTCCACTGAATTTCTCTATAAGTTCTTTACATGTTTAAAAACAAACAATAACAAAAGAAAACAAGGGAAAAAATGTCTGTAAACATGAGCCCCTTTCCTGGGGGAACTTGAGGTATGAAATATGCGCATGTATCGGTAGAATTGTGTAACGTCAGCCCAAAGGAAACCCTCGTGGGACACGTTTCCCATGGCCGTTCCTAGCAGGGAGGACTGCATGATGAAAGGAGTCCCCATGGCCATGGAGGTGGCCCCTGTCCCTCGGCTCCTGGCCAGTCTGGGGACCTGCCACCAGCTTTTCACTCACTGCCGAAGGCCCAGCCGCACTGGGAACATTCTTGCCCTCCCCATCCACAAGCTTCTGACCCTGTTGTGAAACTGTCCAACCTTAAACACACGGATAACGTCTCAGCCATAGGTGAGACTGGAAGAGATCACGTGTAGCTTGTTCAATGTCAGACTGAGAGAAAAAAACTTTTCCCCAGATCCTGGGCATTTGAAAAGAAATATTATCCTCAAAGAAAAGTCTTTACTTGAGATCTGAAGTACAAAGCATATTTATCTTGTTCCAGGCTAACCTTGCCAAGGAGACTGGAATTTAAATAAGGCTATTCCGGAGCCTGTTCATCTGCGGCGGTGGCAGTGAAAGCCGGGGTCCCCAACACCGCGGGGTGTGGGAAGCAGGACCGGTCTGTTCAGGACCGCGCGTGTTTTACTGCTGCTTAGGGGGCGACAGTGGCTGCTCTGAGGGGGGGCTGGCTGGGTCACTGTTTGCTACGCACAGGGACCTTCCTTCCCGCCTCCGGGAAAAGATGGAGGCTCACAGGTGGGAACCGGCCTCGTGCTCCTGCTCGGAGACCTGCACACCTTCCCCCGGCGCCCCCTGTGCACCCTCCCGCGGTGGCCCTGCCCCACTTCGCACGCCCACCCGGGGCTGCTGTCGCAGGCACTCCGTCTCCACCGCCCTTCCTCTGTGAGCAGCCTCAGCCTCCCCAGCTCACAGGCAATTGAAACGGTCTGCCCTGCATTCTGTGACTCGCTGGCCGCGGCCCTGTCTTCTCTTCCCCCTTTGCAACCCAGGTCACTATTAAGGAAGAATCTCCACTGCCCCTCTCCCCCTCATTCATCCTCTCCTGGTTTTTCTCAACCCTCCTCCGTCACCTGTAAAGACACCAGGGCCTCCTCCTCTCCAATCCGGAGTGTCCTGTGTACACAAGAGTGCCTCTCGGGTCTCATCTCCTGGATTTCCCACGGGCACTCAACCTCACCCTGGTCGCCCACCCGTCACCCCCGGCCCGGCACAGACTTTCTTCTCTTCTTCTTTTATTCCGAGTCTTGGTAAACAAAACCATTGCACTTCCTGGAGACACAAAAGCCTTTCCCAGCTCGTCCAGGCCCCTGGCATCTCCACAGGTTGGTTGGTTTTACTTCCCACACCTCCTCTCCCTCCCTGAGGTGAGGGCCCCTCTGCGGTCAAACGTTTGTGGTCCACTGAAGACCACTGCAGGGCT
>NW_012143843.1:0-1973 GCF_000956105.1 Propithecus coquereli | reverse complement strand
GCTAATTTTATTTTTTATTTTTTGTAGAGACAGGGTCTCACTATGTTGCCCAGGCTGGGCTTGAACTCCTGGCCTCAAATGATCCTACCCCCTTGGCTTCCTAAAATGCTGGGGCTACAGGAATGAGCCACGGTGCCTGGCCTATACATACATTTTTTAATTTATGTTTTAGTGGGCTCCCATGATTCAGCTGGGTATAAAGGTTTTACAATGAAAATTTCCCTCCCACTCCTAGCCCCCCTTAACCCCCACGGAAATTTGTCCTCCCCCAAAATTAACCATCTACTATGTTTCGTCCTGCTCCAGCAGATTCACGTTCACAGCGAGGCCTTTAAGCCGCCTGAGCTCTGGTGAGCGTGGCTTAGAGATTCAGGCCTCTGCCCCACCCACAGGAAGCCGGCCTCCCTCGCCGCCGCCAGGTAGCTCTTCCACCCCTCCTGCCCGGAAGCCCTGCGCGCCCCACCCGCTGACAGGTAACTTTGCCTGAGTCCGCCCACTTCCGTCCCATGAGCCAATTGATAGCGTTATGCAAATTAAGCCCAATTCCCCGCCCGCCACAACAACCAATGGTTGCGGAGGCGTCACAGGTCCGCCAGGTTGCAGTTCCGAGCGAGCTGGGGGCATCCGCGATGCTTCTGCTGTGGCCGTAAGAACTTTGGCACTGCGACAGCTGGAGGAACGAGGACGGCCATGGAGACTGCTGAAGTGAGGCGGATGGCACTGGAATCACGGAGGCTGAGGCGTGAAGGATTGAGGGAGGCCATTTGGCCCGACCTCCTGCTGACCCTCTCCCTCCCTCCTCATGATTCCTGCCAGGTGCAGGTGCTCTCGTAGTCTTTGGGGAGCACAGAGAACTCACCACCTGCAGCATAGCCCAGCTGGTGTGAGAAAAGGGCCTGAGGTTTTGTCAGGAGGAGGAGAGCCAAGGTCTGGCTACTGGGTGTGGGGTTCAGGTTCTGCCTCTAACACCTGTTAACTACGTGACTTTGGGCAATCTGTGTCACCTTTCTAAGCTTCAGTTTCCTCATCTGGAAAATGGGAATAATAACACTACCCTCCTAGCTCCGATGTGAAGATCGAGGGGGCTAGTCAAATGAAGAGGCCAGGCATTTTCATCTTTGCAAACCGTTGTGCTTGGTGGTTAAGAGCATCACTTTGGGGGTTGACAGATCTGGATTAAAATCCTGGTCTTCCCAGTTATTTGTGGCCCGACCTTAGGCAAATCACTCTACTCTCTGAATCTCACTTTGTTCAACTCTAAAGAATTCCATGGACTGTTGCTAGGATTAAACACGTTCAGGTTTATAAGGCATTTGCCACAGGGCCAGGCCACGTGCAGTGACTAGAACCATGGGACACCCCGGAAATCTGGTTTCATCAAGTCTTCTGGATACAACAACGGCTGCCCTGCCTGCCTCACAGGATTGCCATGAGTCGTAAATGACTCGTGACACAACAGATGTCTATAAACAGAAAAACGTCATACCAACATTAATGAATGATAAGCTCAGGCAGCCAGCACACTGAAAAAGCATGACCTTGGTCCTGGCTCTGCCTTTTATTTGCTATGTGACCTTGGACAAGTTATTTCACCTGTTGTAGGGTCAGTTTTCTCTCCTGTAATATACCAATGCCTTTATAGGGCCATTGTGGGCATTGGTATGGTGGTGTATGGAAAGCACCTACTAAATGTCCAGCATACAGCAGACTTTAATAAATGGTGCCTATTATTACCAGAAAATTTTTCTTTAAATTGCCCTGGAATCTGTTTCCTTGTAATTTCTATCCATTTGTTGTTACGATTCTACTTCAAATCACATTTAGAAGATGGGGTGATATGGGAAAACCTTCACTCAGTGTTCATTACCTAGAAATATTGAGGATCTACTATGTGTCAGGCACTTTTCCCAAGAGACTAGCAGGATACACTTTTGGGGGGAAAGAAAAAGAAAAAATGGTTTAATGATTGTAGC
>NW_012143842.1:0-2698 GCF_000956105.1 Propithecus coquereli | reverse complement strand
GCCGGGCAATCGGAAATATCCACAGACATCGCCACATCTCCTCAGGAGGACAAAATCACCGCGGTTGAGAACCGCTGAACTGTAACACAGAGATAACCAGAGGAGCTCTTTGTTACCAAAACTAGGTGGCGCAAGCCGCCCTGGATGGCCTGGGAGCCCTGTGAGGGAAGACAACGTCATGTCATACGTACTTGCGGAATGAATGGATTTAGGAAAAGCCCTACGGTATACAGTAAATACTCTGATACGGTTATTACAAAAACCTCCTCGTCGACTGATTAGAGAGAATTGGTTTTTTCCCCAAAACACATAAATACCATAATGCCTTAGTTAACAGAAGAGCTTTGTCTCAGAACCCTCAGTACCATTTTCACAACCAATGAGAGAACGTGGGTCCAGGTGACAGGAAGAATGATGTTTTAAGTCAAACTTTCTCGACACGAGCAAGACAAACTGGGTTTATTCATCGCTTTCCAATGCATCCGAGTCAACGCATCCCCAAAGGACTCTTTCCATAAGATATTTTTACTTTCATTTTTATTCTCACTTGGTAGACAACCCTTTCCACTTTCTTGCATTTCCTTTTACTTTTTTTCTCTTTGTAAGTCCCAGAGCCATTTCAAAGGCAGAATTTGCATCCTCCAGTTGACTGAAGATATATTTATTTTAGTCTAGCAAGTAGTGCAAATTTCAGATGTTGATTGGTCACGTGAAAAAACCAAATTTGATCTCCTCTTGGGTTGTGTTACTGAAAATGCTCTGCCTACACTTCATCCAAATGGGGTTGGGGTTCAAAAATGTTCTTAATATCTGCTATGTAAATACTCATTCTCAGTGAATGTTTTTAAAAATTAAGTGTTTTATTTTGACACAATTATGAATTCACATGAAGTTCTAAAAAAAAATAACACAGAGGGGTCCCCTGGACTCTTGGTTCCTGCCTATAGAAATATCTTTCAAAAACGTAATACAGTATCACAAGCAGGATACTGACATTGGTACAGTCAAAATTAGGAGCATCCCCGTCACTGCAAGAATCCCTCCTGTTGCCCTTTATGGACAGACCATCTTCCCCCCACCCCAACCCCGCCTTGACCCCTTACAACCACTAATCAATTCTCCATTTCTATAATTTTTTGTTATTTCAAGAACTGTGATGGTGAACTTTATGTGTCAACATGGCTGGGCCACCAAGTGCCCAAGTAATTGGTTAAACATCATTTCTCCGTGTGTCTGTGAGTTTCCAAGTGAAAATAGCATCTGAACTGCAGACGGAGCAAAGCAGATGCACCCCAGTGTGGGGGCCTCATCCAGTCCCCGGACAGACTGAATAGAACAAAAAGGAAAAGGACGGGACACTTCACTCTTTTCCTGACTCCTTGAGCTGGAACGGGGTCTTCCCTGCCTTGGGACTGGGGTTCATAGTCATTTCTCCCGGCCCCCAGGCCTTGGATTTGGGCTCCGCTGGTTCTCAGGCCTCCACACTCAGCCTGGAACCCACCCCTTTGGCTCTCCTGGGTCTCAGGCCTTTAAACCAGGACAAGAACTTCCACCATCCTTTTTCCTGGCGCGCCTGCCTCAGATCCCAGGCTGGAACTGCACCGTGAGCCTCCCTACCTCCAGCTTGCCCAGGCAGCTTGTGGGACTTCCCAGCCTCGTAATTCCACCAGCCAACTGCTTGTAATATCCTCTCCCCCGCCCTCCTTCTCCCTCCCCCACCCCGCCTCTGCTCTGCTCTATGGAGAACATGACTAATACAAGAAGCAGTTATAAATAGAATCATTCGATATGTAAACTTTAGGGATAAGTTTTTTTGACTCAGCATAATTCTCTGGAGATTCACCTGTTAACTAAGTGGATCAAAGTTCATTTTTATTTTTAAATAGTATTCCACGCTCTGGATTCACTATAGCTTGTTTAACCGTTCACCCATTACATGTTTCTTTTGTGTGTGTTTTTTTTTTTTTTCAGTTTTTCATTATTATGAATAAAGCTCTTGTGAATAATCATATACGGGTTTGTGCGTGAACATAAGTTTTCATTTCTCTGGGATAAATGCTTAAGAGTGCAATTGCTGGGTCACACAGTACTTGCACCGACAGTGTTGTCAGAAACTGCCACCTGTTTTCCAACATGTGTGAGTCATTTTATTTTCCCACCAGCAACTATGAGTGATCCAGTTTCTCCGTATCCTCGCCGGCACTGGTGCCGCTGCTGTTTTTTAATTTAACTCTTCTAACAGGTGTGTGATGATATCTCACTGTGGTTTCGTTTAATGTTTTGCATGTATCTAATAGCTAAGGATGTTGAACATTTTTTCATGTGTGGCTTTGACTTCCGTAAGCTCTCTTCGGCTGAACGTCCCATGTCTTTTGCCCATTTTCTATGGCATTGTGATTTTTTATTTCTTTGCTTTTTGTTCTTTACAGTTGAGTTTCGAGAGTTTTTTATATAGTCCTTCGTCAGATACGTGATTTGCAAACATTTTCTCTCACTCTGTAACGTGTCTTTTCATTTTCTTTACAGGGAAACTTCTTCCCAGCAAAACGTTTTACTTCGAAGAAGTCCAGTTGACCATTTTTTCTCCTTTTATGAAACATGCGTTTGGTGTCAAATCTAAGAAATTTATGCCTACCACTAAATTTGAAGATTTTCTCCTGTGACTTTTTTTATGAAAGCTTTATAATTTTGTACTATA
>NW_012143841.1:0-1284 GCF_000956105.1 Propithecus coquereli | reverse complement strand
CCATTTGGGGCATTTCTTGGGAGCTCCTGCTTGGGCTAGAGGTCTCAACCATTTGGGAATTTCAGGGGAAGTCCCATTTGGGTTGGAAGCCTCAACCATTCATTTGGCAGAGTAGGACCTCCGACTGTATTTGGCATGCCCTAGGCTTATTCGTTGGAGCTGCAGTCCATGTGCTGTGTGTGAGTGTGTTTATGTATGTGATTGTGGGAAATAAGAATTCAATTCCTGGCCAGGTGTGGTGGCTCACGCCTGTAATCCTAGCACACTGGGAGGCCGAGGCAGGAGGATGGCTTGAGCTTAGGAGTTTGAGACCAGCCTGAGCAAGAGTAAGACCCTGTCTCTACCAAAAATAGAAAAAAATTAGCTGGGTGTGGTGGCACCTGCCTGTAGTCCCAGCTACTTGGGAGGCTGAGGAAGGAGGATCGCTGGAGCCCAGGAGTTTGAGGTTGCTGTGAGCTAGGCTGATGCCAGGGCACTCACTCTAGCCTGGGCAACAGAGCAAGACTCTGTTTCAAAAAAAAAAAAAAAAAAGAAAAAAGAAAGAAAGAAAGAAAAGAAAAAAGAAGGTTGGGGAACAACAAGCCAGATCTAAGAAGCCCATCTTGCCATCAGAAGGAATCGCCATGTTGAAGAAGACCTTTGGGCAGCCGTGGCGGCAGCTCCAGCTGTGGCTGTGCTGGCTCAGGCTCAGGCTGGGGCTGAGGCACTGAACGGAGCTTCGGCTGCGGTGGCGGCTCCCACTACAGCTCCGATTTCTTTCAGAGATCCCTCTCCTAACTCTCCTGCCCCACCTCACGGCTCTGGACCCCTTTCTTCACCCGCACTGGCTCCTCCAACTATCTGTCTCTCACTTTCATCCTTCTCTGAGAATAGTCATGGGAAGCACGGGCACATGGTCTCTCTTTCACACACCCGGCAGGGTACACGATTTGGCTGGGGTCCTCCCTCTTTCCCAGCAGGGCAATTTCCTTTGAGACAGGTCCCTACAAGAGAAATAAATGAGAATGGACAACTGGCTGGATTAATGTGGGTTTATAACCCATTTACCACATCTGATTCGTACAATTGGAAACAGAATAGCCCTGCCTACAGGGACGATCCAAAGTGTGTAAGTGATCTGCTTGAATCTAGTTTCACTACAATTGACCCACATGGGCAGATGTCCTGCTTAACATACTGTTAACCTGCGAGGAGCATCACATTGTCCTGGAAATGGCTTGAGAAGAAGGTGACTGAGTGCACGCAGAACACCCAAATAACCAGGTGAGAACTGGAGCTAATTTA
>NW_012143840.1:0-1073 GCF_000956105.1 Propithecus coquereli | reverse complement strand
TATTGAAGACAATGAATTCACTGCTGTCTACATGGCTACTGTGCAATTTTTAGGAACGAGGAAGGTGACGCAGGTGAAGCTGCTGTTTTTTTCAGTTATTATAATATAATTGCATTGATTTTAGTACCTTTCACCTTTTTGAAATTTATGTCCATATGCTATCTTGATAAAAAATAAGTAATATATAAAAAATAAAAATAACAATCACAGAGGTTAAATAGCATGCAAATAGATCCATGGGGAGAAGGACTGATGGTCAGAACTTCTGCTTACACCAGACACTCCAAAACTCATGTTTCTTCACCACGCAATGTTGAGGGCCCCAACATCCTTTCCTATATATACAAACAATAAGGAATGTATAGTCAACTCTTCAGTGTTTCTTAAAAATTATTAGATTAAGAATGCAATGTTCAAAAATGCATTTGGCATTTGAAACTTAAAATTCAATTTACAACGGTAATATGTAACAACCCAAATAAACACTTTAAATTTCAAGACATTATTTTCAATTTATTGCCAAGCCTTACAGCAAACTAATCTTTATTGTTTCTTACTATGTATCTGGCTAGAAAATAGTTATCTATGATTACTACAAAGTAGCAACGATTTTTCAGCTAGCAATGAAGAAAAAGTAATCTGAAAATTCAAAAAATGATGTATAACCCTAGTGTTTTTAAAATCTGTTTTAGTCTCTGTGTTTCTTTGCACTTTGATGCTATTATACAAAGTTGATATGACAATAACTTGCATGTTCAAAAGCACTTAGTGATCACCTAAAATGTGCAGGATATTGGGGAAACTAATGTTTAGTGGCAAAACCAGATTACATATAATCATAACTCAATGTGCAATGAAAGAGGCAGTGTGCCTACCAGGTCCAGCAGAGATCGGGGAACTAAGAATTGGGGATATTAGACAAGAAATTTGAAAGATTGATTAATGCAAATTCACCATGAAGTTAGAGTGTGAAAAAGGAAATCAGGATTATTTGTGTCATGACACCTAGGCATAAGAGATCATGGTGTTTTCAAAGAATTGCAAATAATTCATTTTGGGTGAAACTTTTGTGC
>NW_012143839.1:0-1644 GCF_000956105.1 Propithecus coquereli | reverse complement strand
TATATAGAAAGATCTGAAAAAAAGTTAAAAGGGGGTATCACAGTACTTGTGTTCAAGTAAACTTTATTTTACTAAATAATGGCCTGAAAGCACAAGAGAAGAAGTTGGCAATTCAAATATGCCAAAGAGCAAAGTGCTTTCTTTAAGTGAAAAGATGAAAATTCTCTATCTAATAAGGAAAGAAAAAAAAATTTGTATGCTGAAATTGCTAAAATCTACAGTAAGAATAAAGCTTCTATTCATGAAATTGTAAAGAAGGAAAAAGGAATTTGTGCTAATATTGCTGCCACATCTCAAACTGCAAAATTTATGGCCACGGTGCTTGATAAATGCTTAATTAAGATGGAAAGGGCATTAAATTTGTGGGGGGAAGACACGAATGGAAACATACTCCAATTGACCACAACATGTTATGCCAGATTAATTTAATCAAATTAAACTTTATCACAGGAATGTATTTACAGAAAAAAAGTAGTGTGTATAAGGTTCTGCACTATCTGAAGTTCTCTTTTCTACTCTAACACTTATCTCATTTTATTGCAACAAATTATTTCCATGCCTATGTTTTCTGCTTGATGGCGATCTTGTTTGGGAGGGCGTACAGATGTTATTTAACATACATCTGTCCTCCAAGCCCAGCACAAAGTGGGGTGAATCCAAGGTGCTCTAGATACCCAAAATAGAATTTGACTTTAAAATGTCTTCTAAGTAAAAGTATGCAGTTATACATAAAGGGACATTATTTTAATGGCATTTGTACATGGGGTATGTACAATATGACTTCACTGGTGTGGGCTGGGTAGTGAAAAAGTTAAGGAGGAAGAAGATGAATCTGGATTTACATCTTGCTTTGTGTTCTTGCTTTGTGTTAGGTCTGGATCCGAGAGACAGAGACACAGGAATCCTCAAGTGTAGCAAAATGCTGTTTTATTTTGAGTATCTGGGTGCAGATGGGTGGAGACCAAAGAGCGTCTACCCCAAGGGAGGGGAAAGCCTTGGGTTTTATAGAGAGTTTCTCCCGGAGGAGTGAGTATCTGGGCCAGAACAGCCACTGTAAAAAATTTTTTAAACAACCAATTTCTGGGACCCCTGCATCAGTGTCATCCTGCAGAGATAAGAGAGGGGGTGTAGCTTCCTCCTTATCAGGGGGATAGGAATGCCAGCGCAGCTGTTTCACAACCTGCCCATTCTCCAGACTCCTGCGGCTATTGTTTTACAAGCCTAAGTTTTCCAATGACCACATTCTGTCCTATAGATACTTTTCAGGTTCCCACCTGGAACAAACCTAACACTTTGAACCACTTACATTTGTGGTATTGGGCAGGCCATTTAATTTTGAAATCTGAAAAATGTGATTGATAAAATTTAGAGTAATAATATCCACCTTTGTGTATTAATACAGTAATGGAATCTTATGAAATAAACTACCACATTGGGTGTCTGGTAAATGAAGAGAATGAAAAATGTGAGCTAGCTCGTGGTATATTTCCTCCAACATTCAGTGAAAGGCTGAATAATTCTCTTCAATAAGTACAGGAAAAAAATAACAACTGAAATGTATGCTGTATATTGAGAGGCTGGTTAGAAAATCTATCTGACCAAAGTAGGAATTTTATAAATGGGAACATGGAAGATGAAATGGAA
>NW_012143838.1:0-1100 GCF_000956105.1 Propithecus coquereli | reverse complement strand
AGAAAGAAATTAATCAGACAACTAAAACTATATAGAAAAAATTAGCTGGGCATGGTGGCTCATGCCTGTAGTCCCAGCTACTCGGGAGGCTGAGGCAGAAGGATTGCTTGAGCCCAGGTGTTTGAGGTTGCTGTGAGCTAGGATGATGCCACGGCACTCTACCCAGGGCAATACAGTGAGACTCTGTCTCAAAAAAAAAAAAAAATCACAGAAAATAGAAACTCAGGCCGGGCGTGGTAGCTCACGCCTGTAATCCTAGCACTCTGGGAGGCCGAGGCAGGCAGATCCTGTGAGGTCAGGAGTTCGAGACCAGCCTGAGCAAGAGCGAGACACCAACTCTACTAAAAATAGAAAGAAATTAGCCGGACAACTAAAAATCTATATAGAAAAAATCAGCCGGGCACAGTGGTGCATGCCTGTAGTCCCAGCTACTTGGGAGGCTGAGGCAGGAGGATCACTTGAGCTCAGGAGTTTGAGGTTGCTGTGAGCTAAGCTGACGCCATAGCACTCTACCCAGGCAACAGAGCAAGACTCTGTCAAAAAAAAAAAAAAAAAAGTAGAAACTCAGAGATAGCTAATTATTTAAGTACCACAAATAAAATGGTGAAAAGGGATAATCTGGTGCTAATTTAAAGGAAAGAAGAACTGAGGTAGGTCTAGAAGAAACCATGTGAAAGTCAAAGAGGAGGGGAAGAATGGAGATGATGGAGGCAGAGCAGGAGTCTGGAGGCGACAAGGCTGAAGAATAATGACATGGGTGAATGGCAAGAAATGTGCCCCTGAAATCCCATCAGCTGAAAAAAATGACTGCTTAGCCGAAGCAGTCTCAGCACCATGTACACAATAAGACCACAAAGATGCTTACTCTGGGGATGCTGACAACATTGTTTGGAGCCTGTGTTTTACTCAAACTGGGTCTGCCACTGAATATTGACTCAAATGAAAAAGTTAATGGATAGAAATGTCTGGAAAGAGAATGCAGATAGGCAGAAATCTGTGTTAACTATTAAGAAAAGCTGCACTACTGGATTCTCAGTGGCATTTTTCACTAAGTAACTATTGGCTCTTTTTGGGCTCCTTCCATTATTAGGAAACAAATT
>NW_012143837.1:0-3039 GCF_000956105.1 Propithecus coquereli | reverse complement strand
CATTTCCTGTTCCCACAGTGGAAAGGACAGCAGTCAAAAGGTATTGAGGACAAAGCTTCGGGGACCTCTCTTTCAGCCCTGGTTGCACTCCCATTGACCTCAGCAGATAGATCAGCCCCTTGAGAACTTAGAAAATGCTGATGGCTGGGCCCCACCCTCAGAAAATCTGATGCATTTGGTCTGAAGTGTGGCCTGGCATTGGGATTTTCTGAAGCTCCTCAGTGAATCCAATATGCAGATAAGGCTGTAACTCATTGGCTTCAATACAGCAAGACCTGAAGGATTAAAAGGAACCAGAAAGAGAACCTAGATCTTCCTGATATGATAAATAAGGGAGGGAGAGAAGCTACTGCTGTTTAGTGAGCATCCGTGGAGCATCAGGCACTTTCTAGTGTTCACATATGTGATCTCATTTCATCCTCACAATACTCCTATCCAGTAAGGTATTACTATTTCTTATTTACCAAGAAAAAACAAACTCAGAGTTTCTGTCTCTCCCTCTCTTGGCTCCACTTTCCCCTACATTAACTTTATTCTCTGTAAATTCATGTATTCCTTTTGCATGCAAAGATTTATTAGAAACATGTTCTATGCCAAGATTACTCTGGGCACTGGATGTAGGGAGAAGAACACGAAATGACGAAAGAGATTATATGCAAAGCTATAATCCCCCAATTTATATTTTGCTGAACTCAAGAACTTCCCATCATGTACAATTACAAGGCTTCCTTGATAGGCATTCTGTCTATCATCATGGTTGTTGAGATCTTCAGTGCACTCAAGACGATCTGATAGAGTTTCAAAGAGAGAGTTTGCTCTGTTCAATACCATTTATAAAAATATCTAAAGCATGCTTATTTAGTTATATAAGAATCATTGAAGCCACTATTTTTCCCTGCCCTGGCCACATAGTCTTCACCTCCCAAGGGATCTCTGGGGTTATTTCCCACTCTGTGCTTCATTCATCCTTCTCCTCTTCATATACCAAGATTGTCCTTTTTCATGATTCTTATCGAAATCATAACCATCCTTTTAACACAAAGTGCAGGAACATTTACTTTCACAGACCTTTCTCACCTCCCTAATGTTTTATCATTCCCAGGGGCTTTATCATCATTTTAACATTTAATTAAATTTTCTTGGATTATTCCTTATTTGTTTCAGGACTGTGTTTGCCCCATGTTCATGATACATAACTTATTGGTTTTTCTATTATGCCACTATGATTTAATTCTGATGTGTAGTATAATAAAATTCTTTCAGCATTTTTTAAGTATTATTTAAAGCAAAATTATAAATCAAGTACAGTAGTTCAAATCTCTCCTCTTATATTAAAAAAAAATACAGGCAAACCTTAGGTTGTGACTAAATATTATAGTCAAATGAAATCTAAGGACATGTGGAATAGAGGAGACCAAATAATGGCTGCAATAATTCTTATTTAACTAAATAACCATGCTTTAGATATTTTTTAAAAGAACATTTTAGATTTGAGTAGGTTGAACCATCCCTGCATCTTTGGGATGAAGCCCACTTGGTCATGATGAACCGTTTTTTTGATAAGCACCTGAATTCGGTTTGCTAGGATTTCACTGAGAATTTTTGCATCTATATTCATAAAGGATATTGGTCTATAGCTTTTTTTTTTTGTTGCATCCTTTCCTGGTTTTGGTATCAGCATGACGTTGGTTTCATAAAATGTGTTGGGGAGGATTCCTTCCTTCTCAATGTTGTGGAATAATTTCTTCCAGATAGGCACCAGTTTCTTTTTGTAGGTCTGGTAAAATTAGGGTGTGAGATGCAGGGATGGTTCAACATATGCAAATCTATAAATGTAATTCATCACATAAATAGAAGTAAAAACAAAGACCATATGATCCTCTCAATAGACACAGAAAAAGCATTCGACAAAATTCAGCACCCTTTTATGATAAGAACACTTAACAAAATAGGCATAGATAGGACTTACCTAAAAATGATAAAACTCACAGCCAACATCATATTGATTGGGGAAAAATTGCAAGCCTTCTCTCTTAGAACTGGAACCAGACAAGGTTGCCCTCTATGACCACTTCTATTCAACATAGTGCTGGAAGTCCTAGCCAGAGCAATCAGACATGAGAAGGAAATCAATGGCATCCAAATCGGGGCAGAAAATGTCAAACTATCACTCTTTGGTGATGATATGATCTTATATCTAGAAAACACCAAAGATTCTGCCATGAGACTACCGGAATTGAATAAACAAATGCAGCAAAGTCTCAGGTTACAAAATCAATGTACAGAAATCAGTAGCATTCCTATACACCAACAATAGTCAAACTGAGAACCAAACCAAAGACTCAATACTCTTCACAATAGCAACAAAGAAAACAAAATACTTAGGAGTATATTTAACTAAGAAGGTGAAGACATCTGCAGGGACAACTATGAAACACTGAGGAAGGAAATAGCAGAGGACATAAACAGGTGGAAAACCATACCATGCTCATGAGTCAGCAGAATCAACATTGCCAGAGTGTCTATACTACCCAAAGTGACCTACAGATTCAATGCAACCCCTATTAAAATATCAATATCATTTTTTGCAGATCTAGAAAAAATAATTCTATGCTTCATATGGAACCAGAGAAGACCCCATATAGCAAAAGCAATCTTAAGCAAAAAGAACAAAATGAAAAAATTTGGAGGCATCAGTTTATCAAACTTCAAGCTATACTACAAGGCTATAGTAACTAAAACATCATGGTACTGGTACAAGAACAGAGACATAGACCAATGGAACAGAACTGAGAACCCAGATATAAAACCATCCTAGTATAGCCATCTAATCTTTGACAAAGCAGACAAAAACATACACTGGGGAAAAGAATCCTTAGTCAATAAATGGTGCTGGGAAAATTGGATAGCCACATGTAGAAGACTGAAACAGGATCTGCACCTCTCACAAAAATCAACTCATGGTGGATAACAGACTTAAACCTAAGGCATGAAACTGTAAGAATTCTAGAATAAAATGTTGGAAAAACTCTAATAATC
>NW_012143836.1:0-1523 GCF_000956105.1 Propithecus coquereli | reverse complement strand
GCAGGGATGGTTCAACATACACAAATCTATAAATGTAATTCACCACATAAATAGAAGCAAAAACAGAGACCATATGATCCTCTCAGTAGAAGCAGAAAAAGCATTTGACAAAATTCAACACCTTTTTATGACAACAACGCTTAACAAAATAGGCATAGACAGGACCTACCTAAAAATGATTAAAGCCATATATGACAAACCCAGAACCAACATCATACTGAATGGGGAAAAATTGAAAGCATCCCCATTTATACCTGGAACCAGACAAGATTTCCCTCTATCACTGCTTCTGTTGAACTTAGCACTGGAAGTCCTAACCAGAGCAATCAGACAAGACAAGGAAATCAAGGGCATCCAAATGGGGGCAGAAGAGGTCAAACTATCACTCTTTGCTGACGATATGATCTTATATCTAGCTCAGGCTGGTCTTGAACTCCTGAGCCCAAGAGGTTCTCCTGCCACAGCCTCCCAGAGTGCTATGATTACAGGCATGAGACATCATGCCAAGCCTAATATTCTTAAACCATTTTGTTTTCTGCTTAAATTGCCAGAATAGATTCTGCTCTTTTCATCTAAAGACCCTCATAAATATACTGATTGGTATTTGTAATGGTTACCAGCAACAGATTCTCAAGGAAATGGAGACTTCGTGGTTGGTTATCTGATGTGATTGGGTTTGAAGGCAAGACAATGATCATTTCGGTAGTATTAGAGGATGGGATTCAGCAGCTCATTACAGAGAGTGATGAAACAATTACTTAAATTGTCACCTGATCTAGCTCCTCAAGGCTTCGGTGGACTCCACGATGAGGGAGGAGCTGAGGAATACAAGTACTATGGACTGAACTTGCTGCTTCTAATTCTGTTGGGGGTTTTAAAGAAAGAAAATGATAAATCAAAAGTTAAAAATTTTAGCTCATGAGAATATCGTACACTCAGGTAGCTTCTACACTATCTCTTGCAGCCGTAAGGCTGATGTAATTGAAAATCAAATTCACAATGGGATGCTGAATTATAAATAGGTTGAATTCATAGCCTTAAGAAGATTCTTATGTGGAAGTTAGGGCACTTCTGGAAAAGAGGGAGGCATGGAGAATTAATGTGGGGGCATTTAAGGACATGTCAATTCCTATAGTCTCAGCAGGAGAAATGCTTTCTTCTTTCCTTTTTAAGGCTGTTCCTGCCTCAATTAAATATCTGTAATTTCCTTGTTAAAGGATTTCCCCTTAGTGGGGGAAGTCAATTTTGTCCTCGTGTACTATGTTAGCCACCTCTCATTGCCTTTAGACCTATAGCTAAAGTAAGATCCGAGGATATGCCAAAAGGGAAATTACAAAGTCATTCTGGGGAGATGAAGCAAAATATTAATAAGATTTTGCAAATGTATAAAAAACTGGGAAATATGCATAGTAATGAATGATAAGAGGGTGATGAGAGTGGAGGATAGAAGTAGAATTTTAGATTGGGCCAAATTCATTAATATGGGTTCACTTAGTGGAGATTTTAGATTCAGTTTTCTGGCT
>NW_012143835.1:0-1219 GCF_000956105.1 Propithecus coquereli | reverse complement strand
CAAGACAGCAGACTAAGTTCATGTGTTTAAATGCCCATTCCTTCTAGGTCCCATTAAAATAATAGTAATTAATAAAAGACTATAACAACAAAGAAAAATGGGAGAGAGGCCATCAGTTTTTTTTTTTTTTTAATTATTGGAGACAGAAAGCTGATGTGAAAAATATAATTTCTGAATCAGGGTGGCAGGAAGTACAGCTGGGAGTATAAGCCTGAAGTACAAGTGGAAGGTCTGCAATTTCGAGCACTGGCCTGACAGGCAGACCCCAGGGACACTCAAAAAGCAGGAGAGGAGGAAGAGAGTGGAGCTAAAAGTGCAGAACGCCATGCACCCAGGCGCTCGTGTTTATTGCCTCCCCTTCTGCATTATGCAATGTCATATAAATGCAAGCACACAATATGTGACCTTTGTGTCTGGTTTCTTTCACTTAGCATAATGTTTCTTGGAGGTTCATCCTTATTGTAGCATGTATCAGAACACATGTAGCATGTATCAGAACACATGTAGCATGTATTCCACCATGTGGGTAGACCACACTATGTTTATCTATTTATCTGTTGATGGACATTTGAGTTGTTTCCACCTTTCAGGATTGTGGATGATGCTGCTATGAACAAGTATTTGTTTGAGTCCCTGCTTTCAATTCTTTTGGATATATCCCTAGGAGTGGGATTGTGGGGTCATTATCACATTTTAATTAGAATGACTCTCTATTCTTTCAGTTGTGTCGGTGAAATCATTTTCTGTGGCTTCCTCAGGATTCCTACCCATCATTTCACACTTTCTCAATTCTCCATTCTCACCTACTTGAAGTTCTCCCTGAGAACTACTCCTGGACTCCAAGGTGTGTGTCATGGGGGCACTGAGTCCTGTTAGGCCCCCAAGATTTCTCTTCCTCCGGGGGTGGTCAGGGAGGAGTACGGAGCTGTCAATGTCCCTCCCAGCCCCTGCAAGAGCACACACTGCTCTGGTTTTGCAGTGAAATGGAGAAAGTAATTAAAAGAGGAGGATTGTGGCTGGGCTCAGTGGCTCACACCTATAATCTTAGCACTCTGGGAAGCCGAGGCGGGTCGATCCTTTGAGCTCAGGAGTTTGAGACCAGCCTGAGCAAGAGTAAGACCCTGTCTCTACTAAAAATAGAAGGAAATTAACTGGACAACTAAAAATATATGGAAAAAAATAGTCGGGCATGGTGGCGCATGACTGTAGTCCCAGCGAC
>NW_012143834.1:20776-21623 GCF_000956105.1 Propithecus coquereli | reverse complement strand
AAGGAAGTGTAAAAATGTCTTGAAATAAATGAAAATGGAAATACAACATACCAAACTCTCTAGGGTAAAGCAAAGCAATATTAAAAAGGAATATTCTGGCAATAAACACCTACATCAAAAAAGTATTAATAAAGGGGTGCTTCAGCATGGCTGACTACTGATGCTGCATGCTCATCTCCACAAAGAGGGACCAGAGTAGTGTATAGATAATCATAGATCAAGCAGTCAAAGAGAGAACACTGGAGATCAGGAGAGAATTGACAGGAAACCTCTGAGACACAGAAGAAGGAAATGGAGCAGCTAGCCCAGCTGGGATCTGCTCAGAGGCGGGAGAAACTTCCCATTGTGGGTAACAGGTAAGTGAGAGATCCCCAATGGTCCACATTTCTGCCATGGACTTCTGCAACCCTAGCCATGGGAGAAACTAATATCGGGACCCATCAGAAGTCCATGCGACATTGTTCTAGAGAGAAAGTTTGCACTGGGTCCCACAAACCTTCCCAAACCAAGCAGCTGCAACCTGGCACCATTTTGAGAGTTCAGCGTCCACCAGACTACATCCTGCCCTGGAGCCCAACAGCCCTCATTACTACACATCCCTAAAGACATGCTAACATCCCCCTAAATCCAGCCAGAGAGGTGCATCATGACTCTGGCTGAACCCAGCAGTGCAGTCAGGTCCCCAGAACTCTAGCCCACACAGTGTCCTACACACTGGGAAACGAGTGATGCAGTACACCAGGGAGGCTGCCGCTGGGACTAAGGGACCTGAAGCCTGAGTTCCCCAGAGCCTGACTTCAAAACATACTATAAAGTCATAGTAATTAGAATGGTACTGGCATAAAAA
>NW_012143834.1:17851-18331 GCF_000956105.1 Propithecus coquereli | reverse complement strand
ATTACAGTATTCTACAAGCTGATCTTCAGATTAGACACAATTACTTTCAAAATCCTAGCTGTATTTTTTTTCGCAGAAATTGACAAATGAATCTTCAAATTTGTGGAAATGCAGAGGACCCTGAGTAGTCAAACCTATATAGAGAAAGGCAAAAAATGGAAGACTCATGATTTTTCAACTTTTAAAACTTTATACAAAACATTACTGCAAGATACTAAAGACACAAATAAATGCAAAAATCTCTCATGTTTATGTATTAGAAGATTTAATATTGTTAAAATGTTCATATGACCCAAAGCAATCTACAGATTCAACACAATTCCTTTAAAAATCTCAACAGCATTTTTTTCAGAGATGGAAAAATTCATCCTAAAGTTCATATGGAATCCCAAGAGAGACCAAATATTCAAAACAATTTTGATAAACAACAAAGTTGGAGTCCTCACTCTTCTTTATTTCAAACAAATTACAAAGCTACAG
>NW_012143834.1:15409-15739 GCF_000956105.1 Propithecus coquereli | reverse complement strand
ATTTCATAATGACTATTGATTATACTTGTTACTTTTTACCTTGAAGCACCTTGTTTGACCTGATACACTTGAAAAGGATTGGGAAAATTGAATTACTGTCTTTTTCAATATACTTCTGCAAAACGGCGTTTTTCATTAAAGTTTCTGTGCTTTATATAATTTTTATCAAAACGTTGGAACTTCAGATATAGTTGATTTAATTTATGGGAAATATCAAATGAGTTAGTTGGCAAGGCCAGTTCTCGTCAAACCGTTTCTTCAGTCTTTCATATAAAATCTGCTGTGCCCTCTTTGCTGATGGGAGAGGCAGGTTTTCTAAGAAAAAATTTT
>NW_012143834.1:13107-13388 GCF_000956105.1 Propithecus coquereli | reverse complement strand
CATTATATAACAAAGTAAACACACTAATTTTTAAGAGATTTTATTTCATTTCTTTTCCTACTTATATTTTAGTCTGCTTTTACATAGATGTTGATTAATAACAATTAATTAAAAAACAGATAATGTTACAAATATTGGAATTTTCCAGATCACATATCAAAAATGTTTTTGGTGATTATCTAACAATTAAATTAGGTCTTCCTTTAACATTGTTAAAAGCGAAGAATTGGAAACTACCTGACTTGGAAAAGAATTTATTACTTAGTCATGTTTCATTCATC
>NW_012143834.1:9145-9682 GCF_000956105.1 Propithecus coquereli | reverse complement strand
TTTATAGCATTAAAAATGAGGTGTGCATTTGATCAAATACAAAATAATGATAGTGACTATGAATATTATAGAAGTTGTAGGGTAGGGTATATACACTGAGAATGTGATTTTTATGGATTTTGATTTGATTCTAGCCTGCTTTTTAAAACTTGGTAGACATACAGGTTTCTTTTGGAATCAGGTTTTTGAGTGAATTTAAATGTGACACATTTGAATCATGCTGCAATATGGAAATGTACCAATTGAAAGATAAGTCCTTTATTATGTTTCGTGTAACTTTTAAACTGTATGGAGTTCTGCCAGATTCGGAAAGATGTGTGTACTATGGAAAATGAAAGAAGACATTAAGATATATTATCACATTCTTAGTCTTACTGACTTTATTTGCAGTTCATTAAAAAAAAATTATGAAAACAGAAAGTAAGTTTCAGTTTACTATGTAAAGGAGGTATATTTTTAGATTGTTTCATTATGGAGCAAATGCTACCGTTTCCGAAGCTATAATTCCAAATGGGAATGGGAGATAAAAAGGTGCAG
>NW_012143834.1:6306-6775 GCF_000956105.1 Propithecus coquereli | reverse complement strand
ATAAACGTATATACAGATAAAAACAAAGTTTGTTATCATCTTAAAGGTTTCTGAGTAACCCTGTTCACATGTCTCTACAGGGTCCACCCCTCCCTCCTGTTGAATGTGGTTTGCCTCCCAGCATCGTTGGGGATGGAGTGGAAAGGGGAAAAGGAGAGGTTCTGTTCTGTGTTCTGATAGATTCAGTAAAACATTCCTAAGATTCTCTGATAAATATTAAAACTATTAAGGACACAAATAGATGAGAATGTAGAATGTGGGTCAGCTGTCAATTGCAGGCTGAACTTTCTGAGACGATCTAGTACATGATTGAGATTATGACTTGGGAGCTATGCTAGCTGGGTTATAATCCCAGCTCCTCTGTCTTCATAGCCAGAGCACTGTGGGCAAGTTGATTTAAATGTTGTCTCTCAATTTCTTCATCTGTAAAATGGGAGATTTTATTAGATTTTATTAGTACCCATCTCAC
>NW_012143834.1:3003-3448 GCF_000956105.1 Propithecus coquereli | reverse complement strand
AGGTTCACAGCCATTAGGCTTTTTAATCGGTTACAGCTCTATATAAGGACAAACAGCAGCAGCAAATCAATCAGCCATTACAGATTTACAGATAAACAATTTTTTTTATTAGTTCAAACTCCATAAAGGACCTATTGACACAGTGTAAACAAGAGCGGTAAGGATTCTTCTAAAAAAGAGGAGAGGGCAAGTGCTGTGCTCATACCTGTAATCCGAGCACTTTAACAAGTTGTTGATGCCAGAGGATTGCTCGAGTCCAGGAGTTCAAGACAAGCCTGGACAACATAGCAAGACCCTGTCCCTACAAAAAATAAAAAAACATTAGGCATGATGGCACATTCCTGCCCCCCATTCAGGAGGCTGAGGCGGGAGGATCACTTGAGGTCAGGAGTTGGAGATTGCAGTGAGCTATGATCATGCCGCTGCACTCCAGCCAGGGTGACAG
>NW_012143834.1:0-1708 GCF_000956105.1 Propithecus coquereli | reverse complement strand
TAAACCCAAATCACATCTCTGAAGTTTTAACTGTCATATTTACTGGTTTAGATAAAGAAATATATCCTTAGTAATGCAACTAGTAAACGTGCAGGTTGAAATTCAAGAAAATTGCTTTCGTTGTAGAAGCATTCTCAAAAGATTATTCCAAAAGACGACATGAGAGGAAGGAGCCGGACTCAGTCTGGAAAAGGTCTGAACCTTTTATAAATGAAAAGCCTAAAGTGAATTCTCAAAAATACTTGATCTGAGTTATATTCGGAGTATGTAGTTGAAAATAGGAACTTAGGGGTGGTATTTAAGTGTAGCTAAAAAAAGAGCATCAACTGTTGCCTAGAGGAGGTGAATTTCTCCAAGAGAAGGTCATGGAAACCTGGTAGCAACAGTATCTAGGAAGGAAAGGGGGCTTGGATGCTTATCCTGGTGTAACTAGGAGAGCCTTTTAAGAGAAAAGCTGTGTTTGCAAGCTTTTTAAGAGAAAAAGGTTTAACGGCTCTGATGTAAAATACGGAATATTGCAGCTTTTTTTTTTTTTTTTTCCCAGTGAAGTACATCAAGCTGAGTTTTCTGGTAAAGGGTTCGTGGAGTGTTTCTGCTTCTTCCTTCCCCGTGGAGGTCTGGAATTATGCTCTCCTTTCAGCCACGTGCTCAGCATGGGTACAAGAATGATGCGCTTTTGGGGTGGTTCAGACCTTGAATGAGAAATGATGATGACAATGAGAGTAATACTTTGAAGTAGCTGAAGATGCACAAATCATGTTCATGCTTAAAAAAAAAAAAAAAAACTACCAAAAAGAAGTCTGTGACAACGTTTTAACAGAACAGATGCTGCTTAAAGAGTACAAACAGATTTTTAACCAAAAAAAAAGAAGGAAAAAAGTTTGAGTGGGGGTGGTAGTAGTCGTTAAGGGGACTATAATAGAATATTAATGAGTCCCAGATTTTATTTTCAATTTGATCATGAAGCGCTATGGGATTTCATATTCAGATGCATCCATAGAATTTTGAATGTTTGTATGTTTGGAGTATTTTTAAAGCAACCTAACACAGTCCGTCGAGATCCCTGCGCCTGTCACTCAACCATGAGCATGTACTATCGATATAGATTTAAGCGGTCGCATTGTCGATTTAAACCATCCTCTTTTTGCGTACGATATTCCAGAAGGGGACAGGGAGTTCCTCGGGAGGGATGTGCTGCTTTCAGCAGGCCTCGAATCCAAGGGTAAATGAACTTTGGTAGCAAAAATCCTGAATATGATGTTTAACTATCCATTAAGGATACAGAGAAACAAATTTTAGTTTAGAGGCATTTGTACATACATAGTAAAAAAAATATCCTATAAAGCAGTGATCTCCAACCTTTTTGGCACCAGGGACCAGTTTCATCAAAGACAATTTTTCCATGGATGGGAGGAGGTGGAGCTCAGGGAGTGATGGGAGCCATGGGGACCAGCTGTAAATACAGATGTAGCTTTGCTTCCTTTCCCTTCCCGCCACTCACGTCCTGCTGAGCAGCAGGGTTCCTAAGAGGCCATGGACCTGTCCCAGTCCTTGGCCTGGGGGTTGGGGATCACAGCCATAAAGAAAAACAATTTGTTTTGTGCTTGTAGTAATGCTCGATTTAGGTAAAGTTCAGTTGTTTGAAAAAGACTCAAAAAGTTGAAAACAAGCAAAAAATTAAAGTAAAAATAACTTTGAACAGCCAGAA
>NW_012143833.1:0-3854 GCF_000956105.1 Propithecus coquereli | reverse complement strand
TGGGGTTTTTTGTTTTGTTTTGTTTTCATTTTTTTAAGTTCAAGAGATTTATAGCACAACGTGGTGACTATAGTTAATAACAGTATATTGTATTCTTTTTTCTTTTTTTAAATTTCAAGATATTAAGGGGGTACCAGTGTTTTTGTTACATGAATATCTTGTATAATGCTTAAGTCAGGGCTTCTGGCGTGCCCATCACCAGAATAGTGTTCACTGTACCCAATAAGTAAGTTTTTATCCCACAGCCCCCTGCTGCCGTCCCCCCTTCTAGGTTTCTCGCGTCCTTTATATCGCTTTGTGCCCGTGTGTGCCCATCCGTTAGCTCCCACTCATTAGCGAGAGAATAGGGTGTCTGTTTTTCCATTCCTGAGATACTTCACTTAGGACAACGGTCTCCAGTTCCATTGGTGGGGTTTTAGGAGACAGCAGGGACAAAAAGCAGTCTGTCCTCCACGCAATGGCCCATTTTCTGGAGGTGAAAATTGAGGCTTAAAGAAACATTGAAGAGATCCCACATCCAATTCCAATCGCACTAAGAAAGCAGCATGGCCCGAGCCCTGGGCGAAGCCTGCTGCCCCCTTTTAGGAACGACCTCCAAACCTCTGCTCCTTGGCCTGGCAGCCGGCGGCTGGGAACCCAAGCTCCAGACTTGGACCCCAGCGCTGGAGTTCTGAGACGGGCCCTTCGCCCCAGGCCGGCTCCCACAGCACCTCCCATCACACCTCCAGACTCCAGCACACTCCTTGGGGTCCCACGGCCTGCTCGTAACCCCCGACCCCCCACCTTCTTGGGCCTGGCCCTCGCCGCCTCTTGAAACTTGCCTCTCCCCTTGGCCCCTTTTGCTTCTTTTCTCTTTTTGTCTCATTTTCTCACTCTCAGTATCTCTCCTTTCTTCTTTGTTCTCTCCCCACCTGTCTCTCCCCACCGCCCATTCTCTCTCTCTCTAGCTCTCTCTCTTCCTCTCTCTATCCAGCTATCCCCGACTTCTTCCTTTGGTAAAGCTGGGTCTTTCCAATCTACAAATCCATACGAATTTACTTATTTATTTATTAGACGGGGTGTCGCTCCGTCGCCCAGGCTGGAGTACAGTGGCACGATCATAGCTCACTGCAACCTTGAACTCCTGGGGTCGAGCAGCCCTCCCGCCTCAGTCCCGCGGGCGGCAGGGTCTCCAGGCGCACGCCACCACACCCAGCTGATTTTCTCGTAGAGAAGAAGCCTTGCTGTGTTGCCGGGCCGGTCTCAAAACCCCAGAGTGCTGGGATTACAGGCCCGAGCCGCCTCGCCAGCCTACGCCAGTGGCTCCCATCAGGGTTGATTTCCGCCGCACCCCCACAGACATTTGGCAACTTGGAGGAGGGGGTGGGGGTGCCTCCGGTACCTAGTGGGTAGAGGCCAGGCATGCTGCTGAGCACCCCGCCGTGCACAGGATGGCCCCCAAACTAAGAATCATCCAGCCCAAAATGCCAGTGGCACTGGAGCTGAGAAAACCTGCTCCGTGGTGGCCCCTGCTTCACCCCCACCCCAATTCCCCTCGGAGAAAACACGAGTGGAGGGCGGAGGCCCAGAGACAGCGCCAGTGCCAGCGGCAGGCTGGGATGCGTGGCCCAGACAGTGGGCGGGACGCAGCCTCCGGAATCTGCTGGTGTTGGTCTTGGCCTTCTCAGGGTCAGACGATCTGGAGGGAGAGCGCTCCCACGCTGCTCCAACTGCTGCCGCCAGCTGTTTACCTGACCGCGGGGACCACCCCTGGCCCTGGCTCAGGAGCAGGTAATGAAAACACAGCCAACCCGCCACCCACCGCAGACTGGCCGCGCCCCGCTGGGCGGGTGGAAGGAGCAGCTCCGTGCGTGTGAGCAGGGGAGCCTACCTCCTCCCAAGCCTGCCCTACCAGCGGGCCAGGAGCCCTCCCAGGACCCAGCATGAGGTGTGGTGGGGACAGGACAAGGGCCTGGGCGGCCCTCCATGACTGCAGCCCTACACTCCCAAAGCCTCTGCAGGCTGGGCTGACTTCCCAGGGTTGGCAGGAACGTGGGCAGGTTGTGGAGCAGAGTGGAGCCCAGCCCTGTTGAATTCGGTGAAAGAGACCAGGGGAGCTCAAGGCCAAGAGAACACTGGAGAGACCTGCCTGGGTGCCCTGGCTCCAACTCTACCTTCAGACCCTGGGCCACCCCCTGGGGCAGAGAATACTTGTTGCCCTGCAATATCCATTCTCCTATTCTTACATAGTAATTGGATTTTTAGCTGGGCATGTGATTACCCAGCTAAACAAAGACGACATTTTCCAGACTCTCTTGCAGCTAGGTGTGGCCACATGACTAAGTTCTGGCCAATGAGATATGAACAGAAGTGAGATGTGTGACATCTAGATCATGCCTTTAAAAGGAAAGGAGTACAGATGTGATGGCAGGAGCTGGAGCAATCACCTTGGGCCATAGGAAACAGAAGCTTCATGTTGAGGGTGGCAGAGCAACAAAGTAGAAGGTAGGTGGCTCCCCACCACCATTGAGCTGCCGTTCTAACTCTGGACCGTCTACTCCGACTTCTACATGAGAGAAAAATGAAAGTCTTTCTTGTTTAAGACACTGTATTTTGGGGTCTCTTTTAAATAGCAGCCTAATGTGTTTCCTGAGATACCTCCTCTTTGAACCCTTAAGTGACACACTCCCAGCATAGGTGAAGTAGGTGTCACCTTTTGAACCCCCAGTGTTCTTCAGATGAGAAAACAGTGACATAAAGGTCACATTCACTGTTAATTTATAAGGGAGCTGAGGCCCCAAGCCCGATCCAAAGCCCTGATCTGAATGAAGCCCAAGGTTCCTTCCATTTCTGACATTCTAGGGTTCTCTGTAACCTATTAATCGAGGGGTATGGCAGGCACCAGGGACTTGCTGAGACTTTCATACTTGTCTCAGCAGCTACAACGGTCTTCCCCACTCTCCACCCTCCAGCCACGCATACCTTTTGGTTCCACAAACCAACCATGTTCCTTCTTACCTCAGGGCTTTTGCCTGTGCTGTTCCCACATGTCCTTCTCCCTCCTTTTCAACAAGGTGACCCTTTCAAAATGCAGCTCAAGCGATACTTCTTTAGCAAAGCCTTACCTGCCAGTCCCACTAGCCTGAATGCTCCAAGGGGGCAGAGACCATGTCTGGTTCTTGCTTATTATTTTATCCCTAATGCCTAGCGTGGTGCCACAATAAACATTTGTGACATGAATAAATGAGCCCACCTGAGAAGTCAGGGATGTAACCCCGCCTGGAGCTTGGGGCTGACCTCCCAAGGTGCCTTCTAGACTCCAGAGTAGAGTCTACCAAGAGTGATGTTGCAATCCATGCCTCTCCCAGGGAAAAACCATCCCCTGGGGTCCAGGGAGCTCCCAGGGAAGTGCCTCTGGAACTTTCACGTGGATACAAATAACCAGACTCTGATTCGGTAGGTCCGGGTTAACTCAAGGTGCTGCGTTTCTAAGATTCTCCCGTGTCACGCTGATGAACCGCACCTTTGAGTAGACTGGCCGCGGAGAGCCTCAGATTCCCTCTAGAAAGTCCATCTGTCCACCTGTCCACTTTCCCGCTCTGTCTGTCTCTGGCGGGGCCACAGCCCGTCCTCAGTCCAGGGAGGCAGCCCTTCCATCCTATCGGCGTCCAAGACCAAAGCGCAGTCTGTCCACCCCGGGGACACCACACCGCGAACCTGGTGGCTGCACCCTGCGTGTCCTGCCCCTGCCACCGGCTGCCACCTCCTTCCCTCTCGAGGCCAATTCTCTGTCTTGGCATTGGTGGATGCTGCGACACCCTTGGACCAGAGCCGCCCCTTTAACTCTGTGTTTTTCCAGGGTTAACTGACTTTAA
>NW_012143832.1:0-1350 GCF_000956105.1 Propithecus coquereli | reverse complement strand
ATAAAAACCCTCAGCACACTAGAAATGGAGATGAATTGCCTCAGCCTCATAAAGACCATCTACCAAAAACCTACAGTTAATGTCATACCTAATGGTGACAAACTGGGGGCTTTCCCTCTAAGTTCTGGAACAAGTAAAGAAAATTTGCTGTCACCAATCCTTTTCAATATAGTACTGGAAGTTCCAGTCACTGCAACAAGAAAATAAAAATACATAAAAGGCATCAAGATTGGAGAGGAAGAAATACAACTGTCTCTATTTGTAGATGACATGATTGACTACATAGAAAATAAAATCCCAAGGAATCCAAAAAAAAAGTTCCTAGAATTCATGAGTTTAGTAAGGTCACAGGGTACCAGATCAATGCAAAAAAGTCTATTTCATTTCTATATACTGACAATGAACAAAAGGAAACCAAAATTTAAAAAATATAATTTATATAATAATTGATCCAAAGAACATGAAATACTTAGGTATAAATCTAAATATGTACAGAATCTATATAACAAAAATTACAAAATGCTGAGAAGCAAATCAAAAATCTAAATACTTGGAGAGACAAGCCATGTTCATGAATTGGAAGACTCAACATAGTAAAGATGAAAACTCTTCCTAAATTGATCTATAGGTTTAATGTAATTCTTACCAAAATCTCAGCAAGGTCTTTCGTATATGTAGACAAACTTATTCTAAAATTTATACAAAAAGATAAAAGACCATAGAATAGCCAAAACAAGTATGAAAAAGAAGAAAGTTCACTATGTCAAGGCTTACCACACAGCCACAGTAATAAAGATCACATAGATCAATGCAATAGAATAGAGATCCCAGAAATAGATCCCCACAAACATGCTTAACTAATTTTTGATTAAGGAGAAAAAGCAGTTCAGTGGAGGAAAGATAGCCTTTTCAACAAATGGTGCTGGAACAATTGCACACTAAAAAATGGATCATAGACTGAAATGTAAAACAAAAACTATAAAACTTCTAGAAAAAAAATAGGAGAAAATCTTTGAGATCTAGGAGTAGACAAGATACTTTTAGACTTGACACCAAAAGCCTGATGAATAAAAGGAAATTTTGATATAGTGGACTTCATTCACATCAAAAACTACCATTTTAGAGGATGAAAAGACTAATTATAGACCAGGAGAAAATATTTGCAAATCACATATCCAGCAGAGGCCTTTTATCTGGAATATATTTTTAATATGTTCAAAACTTGATATTTAAAAAACAATTGATCCAATTAGAAACACAAACATTCATAGCAACAGTTATAGTTGGGGGCTTCAGGAATTCCACTCTCAGAAATTGATACAACTACTAAATAGAGAATGAAAAAGGATA
>NW_012143831.1:0-1183 GCF_000956105.1 Propithecus coquereli | reverse complement strand
TTTATTTTATTCATTTATTTTTTTTAAGAGATGGGGTCTTGCTATATTGCCCAGGCTGGTCTCAAGCCCCTGGCCTCAAGCAATACTCCCACCTTAGCCTCCCAAAGTGCTAGGATTACAGGCGTGAGCCACCGCGCCCGGCCCTGGTTTTGATTCTTAAATGACATTTTCTTTCAAATAAAATAATTCGAAGATTTTGGTAAATAAGGTCCTCATAATGGAAAAAAAAAAAAAAAAGAGGTAGAAGGTAAAGATTTGAAGTCCAGCCTTGGCAAGATAGAACAAGATGAACTGAAAGACTGAAAAACCATCTTAAAAAACCGTGATCATTAGCATATTAGTTGTTTTCATGAGGATTGGAGCTTAGTGCTGTACTACAATTTCCACCAAACCAATGCAGATTACCTGTGGATGATTCGACTGGAAAACAACTGGTGGCTGAGGCCATTCACTCAGGAAAGAAAAGAGAAGCAATGATCCAGTGCTCACTGGAAGCTTGTCGGATCCTTGATACTTTGGGATTGCTGCGGCAGGAAGCAGGTCAGTATATAGGAGCCCTTTCTTCTTAAAAAGAAAAAAAAAATGAAAATTTAACACAAAAGGTAGTGAAACCACTTTATAGGGGAAAAGGTAATTGTACAGAATATTTTGAAATGAAAAGATAAAGAATCTTAATCTTAATACCCTAAGGTAGCCATTGTTTATATTCTCCCAGACATTTTCTATGCATACATAAATGTGTGTTTAGAAATAGATCTTTGGCCGAGTGCGGTGGCTCACGCCTGTAATCCTAGCACTCTAGGAGGCCGAAGTGGGTGGATCGCTCAAGGTCAGGAGCTCAAGACCAGCCCGAACAAGAGCGAGACCCCATCTCTACTAAAAAATAGAAAGAAATGATCTGGACAACTAGAAATATATATATATAGAAAAAATTAGCCAGGCATGGTGACACATGCCTGTAGTCCCAGCTACTTGGGAGGCTGAGGCAGGAGGACTGCTTGAGCCCAGGAGTTTGAGGTTGCTGTGAGCTAGGCTGACGCCACGGCACTCACTCTAACCCGGGCAACAAAGCGAGACTCTGTCTCAAAAAAAAAAAAAAAAAGAAAGAAATAGTTCCTTTAACAAAAAGCAAACACTGATACACAAATACAGTCACATTATTTACACTCTTTTGTGACTCACT
>NW_012143830.1:0-1173 GCF_000956105.1 Propithecus coquereli | reverse complement strand
AATAATTCATACATTCTTCCATATAATAAACCCATTTGTAAGCTAATAAATACATATTTCAAAAAATCATATAGTTAAAATTATTTTAGTACTCCTTTTCACTCTACCGATCTTACACTTACCTCAGGGACAGGTCTTGTTTCCCAGGGACCAAGTGGGAGACAATTTCTCACTCAATATAATAAAAAAGGCCTTTATCTCAGAGCTCCTGCCCCTGGTGGCTGTACCGTTCTGAAACACTCCTGATTTAGGGACTGCCCAGAAAATAAGCGAGACACTAGCTGCTGCCTCATCCTAGATTTTGGAACATGAACTCACAGAAACATATAAATTTCAAGCTAGAAAGAAACTAAAGAGATAATGCAATTCAAATCTGTCATATCACTGCAACTTCCAGTCTTGGATCTATACAGTGTGCCAGAAAAATAATCCTCGACTCTTTTTCCAAACAGTAGATCTTGGAAACTAGGAGGAGAGCACTTTCTTAATTAAGGCATCACAATAGCAAATGAAATTTTATGGAGACTCTAAGCCTTCACTACAGGAGCTAGCGCCCACTTCATAAAATGGATATTCCGTAACCATGCAGATTTTTGCAGAAATGAATGCATTTTTAAATACAGTCACTTGTAGAATATAGATATGCTTTAAAGTACCCCTAAATGTGATCTTTGAATCAAACGTATTGGTCATAAAAATTGGAATCCATCGGGATGTTAAACTTCAATGAAAATACCTTTTCTACAGATGGGTGATGGTATAGGGTAGATGGCAGTTATCGGATTGGCTCAGCGAGGAAAGAACCATGATTGGGAGCTTTAAACCAATACCAAAAAATGATATAAATTTCTATTAAATTCAGCAATAATTGCTTTTTAAACATGTTTATAAAACTTAATAGTGAGTGTAAAAATAATGGAATTAACATTTCCAACTCGTTTTATTTGGAATCTTAAACAGTGAGATTGTTTTATTAAATAGAGAACTGCTTTTAAAACATACTGTTTCTAGATTTTTCTCTTTATTGGGGCCTACCTGGTCAATTTTTCAGAGGACTGCCCTATCTGAAAACACGTAGCTTTTTGAATCTGGGCTTGATTGCGTGTTAATAAACCACCAGAAAAGACAAGTCTTTTTTTTTTTTTTTTGAGACAGAGTCTCACTCTGTTGCCC
>NW_012143829.1:0-1872 GCF_000956105.1 Propithecus coquereli | reverse complement strand
CTACTTGGGAAGCTGAGGCAGAAGGATCCCTTGAGCCCAGGAGTTTGAGGTTGCTGTGAGCTAGGCTGATGCCACGGCACTCACTCTAGCCCGGGCAACAGACCGAGACCCTGTTTCAAAACAAATTTAAAAAATGATCCTGAAAGATGGCTGCTGTATGCACATGCAGAGTGCTAGTCAGGGGAGAATAATCGAGGCAGAGGTAGCACGGAATTTGGAGTGTGTACAGGAATAGTCACGGCATTTATTTTGATAAGAGTAGAGGTTATAGGAAGAAAAACAGTGAGAGACTAGATCAGAAAGGTTGTGTGGAACTTGAATATCATGCTAATGGGTTATACAAAACCTAAAGCTACAAAAATTAATTAGAGAATAACAGGTGAGCACGAAAGCTAACAACAACAAAAAAAGTGCATCGTGCATTGGTGGCAGGTTAGGTGTTAGACAATATATTAGTTCCTAAGAATCTCCATAGATGTCAGGGAGAATGAACTACCAGTAGACCGAGGTGATAAATACTAGACATTACACTTTTTTCAAGTATTATTTTTTCCCAGTGAATCTTAGTGGGCATCTCAAACCTCAGGCTTAATGCCATGACTGCAGTATATCTCTTCCCCGTGCAGCTTCCTCCTGCTTTCCTATCCAGTCTCCTTGAGCAGAAACCGCTCCTGCCTTCCAAGGAGGGTGTGTCCCCACCCGCTGGCCAGCTGCTCAGAAAGAAGCAATGCTGCTGAGAGTGCGGAAGGCTCAGTGCAGGGTAGAAGGGAATACTCTCTCCCCACCCCTTCAGTGTTCCTCGTCCCTGACCCACCTTCAGTTTAAAATGTTATGAACTTTCAGAAGAATGTAAGAACGTATAGTTTGACATAGGCTATTGTTTTTAAGCTACAAAATAATTTCAGTAGTTCATAAATGCATGCAATTTGTTTATTTACTCAACAAATACTTATTGAGCACATTTTATGTGTTGGGGACTAACCTAAGGGCTGGATACACAACATGGAACGAAACAGGTAAAATCCCTTTCCTCTTAAAACTTGCATTTGGGTGACAGAAGTCTATCTGTCCATCAATCAGTGATTCGGCTGTGATGGAGAAAATGTCAATATGGAAATTATGATGAATGGGTGAGTTCTTTGGAGTAGGGAGTCCTGGGAGTCCTCTCTCAGGGGATGGCATCTGCAATGATCCAACAAGAAGGAATGAGTGAGTAACCTCTCTATGCCAGCCATGCAAGCCAGGACACGTGATTCAATTCTCCTTTGCCTTATTTCTTAATTGATATGAGGGGGGATGATCATATACTTCCTTCATAAAGTTCATATGAAGATTAAATATTTTGTTATTTGCAAAGTGCTTAGACTAGTACCCGGCACATCAAGCAACTCCAGTCTAAAAGTGGAGACAGACAAGCAGATACTTTAAATGTAGCTCCAGGTAAGGGCAAGGTGTTAAGAACAAAGAAAGGAGGAGTGCCTAACCCAGCCTAGGGCACCAGAGAAGTCTTTCTAGGGGGAATGATGTTAAATCAAAGCAGAGAAGCAGGAAATTAACGTTTATCAAGTACATAGTTCTTGGTGCTAGGCAATTTCTCTTATTATTTATAGGATTTACTTTTTGCAACAACTTTGTACCCATTTTACAGATGAAGAACTAGGTCACTGATTAAACACATTATTCACGACATTGTGACAGAGTTAATATTCTAAGCCAAGCCACCTTATACCAAACCTGCAGTAACTTTTATTTCACTACTGTTGCTTTTGACCAAGATGGTTGAGGATTTTCATAATAGGAAGCATTTATTGATTACATATTTATTATTAATATAGGCTAGATGCTGTGCTTCATGCTTTTAATATATTAGCT
>NW_012143828.1:0-1273 GCF_000956105.1 Propithecus coquereli | reverse complement strand
CATAACTAGCCTCTTTCTGTGTCTTTCTAATCCTAACGTAATTTCAAACCTTTGCAAAATGAGGATAAGGCCCCAATCTACTCACTGTTTGATAAGAAGATTCATTAGGGGTCTCATAACTGCCATACCATGTTCTGTGTGTTTTACTAAGCAGATGCAAATGTTATTGTGGATTTGGCTGTGGGGTTTGTAATTAGGCTAAGTCCAAGAACTTTACACTCCATTTTCCAAGTAACAAATTTCTGTGGGCTCTAGAGCTGGCCAATACATGGCTAAGGGCCTGTAACTGTTGAGGGAGAGATTCCAGGGATTATTGCTTCTCTGAGGGTCAATAAAGTTTCATAAAGAAAATTTATGTTCACATTACAACATTTTTATAAGCCCAAATGCATGAGGCTAGCCCTTTGTGATTTTTATGTGCCCAGGGAAAAGTAGGCTTAATAATAGTACTAATAATATTCTTCAGCAATTTTATTTCTAACATCTTGATAATATGACATTAATTATAAGGGAAAGTTACTCCATGTTTTGCAGAACTGTTGGCTCTATATAGAATGTTTTATTAATAGTTTTTCTTCTCATCTGAAATTGAAATTCTTTTCTATGTCTATGAATAAATATCTCTTTCTCTTCTCTATCCACTGTATCAATTTGTACACATAATAATTTTTATGATCCTGCTGGTACTTTCTTTGAGAAATTTTATGGTGAAATAAGGCTATGGTTTTAAGGACTTGGAAGATTCAATCTTAACCCAAAATATACAACATGTCTGTGTGCTCATGACACATTCAGGTAGCCTAACAAGTAGAAAAAACAAATTTGACTTGTGATACTCTTTACTTTAGTTACCATACCATTATTTTAATCATTTTATGATTTAAACCATACCTACTTCCAAAGAAGGTCTGAAGTTTCTTATGCAATTTGAGGAAAAATGCTAACAAATAGCAATAACATACATGCACATTAGAAACAAATTAGAAACTATTAAATGTTTTTATTACTTCAAACTTAACCAGCTTTTTCTCAGAGCTTGCTAGTAACTCTAATAATCCAAGGCAAAAAGGAAACCCACGTGGGGTCTGCAAACAAAATAAACACATACATACACAAAAACACCTTCCGAAAGAATCAGTTTCTATGAAAGCAAAGAGTGAATTAAAAATTCATTTTTCAATTGGATGTAAGGATCATTTCTCTGACTGATATATACAATTTGAAAAGTAAAGAATTTGGAAGATTATAATGGTTAGTAAAATTTACATTTTAG
>NW_012143827.1:0-1104 GCF_000956105.1 Propithecus coquereli | reverse complement strand
CATTTTTGTAGTGAAATATATACATAAGAAATATATCTTGTATCTTTCCTTTAGGAAATTGGAGATATTTGAAGCTACTTTCTGAGACTGAATGAAACAATAGAGCAATTAGCCAGCAGTTAGTGGAGTTAAACAGCTGGGTGTGGTCAGGGAAAGATACAAAGAGCTCTACCAAAACTGGTGTTATTCCAGTATGACTGTGGTCATACCCGAGTCTGCACAACACGAAAAACAACATCAAAGGTTTCACACTGAAAGGGAGAGGGAAGAGGGTTGGATTAGACTTCAGTAAAATAATCTAGCCAGTCACTAAACAAATACACAGGCAGATAATATTATAATAAGCACTCATTGGGGACCAATACTTGGAGTTGTTACAACATATTATCTAAAATTCCCAGTTTCCAACAAAAAATTATGAGACACACAAAAAAATATGAAAATGTGACCCATAACCCAGAATAAAAGCAGGCAAAATAAATTGCCTGTGAGAGCAACCAGATGTGGGATTTAACAGGAAAAGACGTCAAAGTTGTGATTATCAATGTCTTCAAAGGACTAATGGAAGCCATGATTAAAGAAGTAAAGGAAAGTATGACAATGCCACATCAAATAGAGTTTACCAAAAAAGAGATAGAAATTATAAAAAGGAACAAAACAGAAATTCTGGAGTTGAAAATTATAATAACTAAAATGAAAAGTTCAATAGAGGGCTGATCAGTAGATTTGAATGGCAGAAGAAAGAACCAGTGAACTTGATGATGGGTCAACTGAGATTGCCCAGTTGAGGAACAGAAAGAAAAAAGAATGAAGAGAGATGAAAGGAAGTTCTTCAGGCTGAAGGCTAGTGATCCAAGACAGTAATTCAAACCCATGCAAAAATAACTAACTAACTAACTAACTAAATAAATAAATAAGATAAACAAAGAGCACTGGTGAAGGTACATATGTAATTATAAAAGAGAGTATAAATGCATATTTCTTTTCCTTTCTTCCCTTAACTGATTTTAAAAGCAATTGTATAGAACAATATATATAGAATGTATTGTGCATATAATATATAGAAATGTAATATATTTTCCAATAACAGCACAAAGGGGATGG
>NW_012143826.1:0-1238 GCF_000956105.1 Propithecus coquereli | reverse complement strand
GTGAGGCTGAATAAGATTTCTTTGCTCATGTCTAGGCCTCATTTCTGAAATCCAGCATTCTAATATGTGATGAAGGACATGGGAGATTGCCTCATCATTATTAAAATTTCAGTGCAATTAAATTAAACAAAAACTGTGCTGAAAATGTCATATGGGTTGCTAGGAACTGAGAACATCATTTCAATTTCTATAAATTAATTGTAGGCTTATCAAACAGACCATGAGGGCCCCCTGTGAGAAATGTGTAGATAAAATGTATTAACATTGATAGGTGTCACATGAGAGCTCAACGTACAGGTGAGACATAGTTCAATATGTAATTTCAACATTTCAAAATTCAGAGTTGCTTATGACTATCCCAGTAAACTTGGCATAAATTAAACTTTGCTTCTAGCCCTGCTCAGTTCCAAACCATAATAGCAATGACTATGCCCTATCATCTAGGGTGGTTTTTAGGGCAGGCAAGAATATTTAGGATAACCTCATAATAATACATTTATAAAGATAATATCAAAAAGTATCCATTGCTCTATCATAATTTTCAATATATGTGTGAATATTTTAAGAAAATATTGACATAAGGACTCCACTGGAATAAAAATAATAATATACTGTGATTAAGTAGAGAGATTCTAGTACTGGAAGTTGTTCAGTGATAGAAAATATGTTAATATAATTCATCACAACAATTTTTAAAATAAATAAAACCTCGAAAAGCAATCCCCAAAAAACATTCTGCATTAATTCTTCATCAATTTTTTTCAGAAATCTAAGTGTATTAGTATAAACTTTTTAAAACAATTCATCCCCAAATATCATTTTCTTAAGACAAAAAGGAATTACTCTTTATTCAATATGCCCAATGAGATTAGGATTGCAAGTGGGGTGAGAACATGTGACTCCTCAGCTTCACAGCATCAAGTTTTACATTCCCCAAAAATCAAAAAATAAATAAATAAATAAAACCAAAAAATGCCTATTATTTCAGCTTTTACTCTAGTTGTTTCAAAATTTCTGGGAAAATGTTAAGCAATTGAGAGAAAAGAAAAATAATAAATATATGCATAAAATTATCATTATTTATGTATGATATGGTTATTTGAAAATCTCTAGAAAAACAGAGACTACATTTTAGAAACAAAGTAAATTGACAAATTAAATATGCGTATTAAACAGCAATAGTTCTCCCAAAAACATGATCCCCAAAAGATCCAAATAAAAAGAGGAATAAAACAGAA
>NW_012143825.1:0-1091 GCF_000956105.1 Propithecus coquereli | reverse complement strand
GTTTTTTTTTGTTGTTTGTTTGTTTTTGGAGACAAGATCTCACGCTCTTGCCCAGGCTAGACTAGTGCAGTGGGATCATCTTAGCTTACTGCAGCCTCAAACTTCTAGACTCAAGCCATCTTTCTGCCTTAGCCTCCTAATAGTGGGAGTATAGGTATATGCCACCATGCCTGGCTAGTTTTTTTTTATTTTTTGTAGAGATGGGTCTTGCTGTGTTGCCCAAGTTGTTCTCTAACTCCTGGCCTCAAGTGATCCTGCCATCTCGGCCTCCCAAAGTGCTAGATTACAGGCATGAACCACTGCACCTGTCCTAGAAGTCAGAATTTATAGAAGAAGTTTGATCAATGGATTCTTAAAATGTATTTTCAACTATTCTTTGGAAACAGAGAAGGGCACAATTGTGTTAACATCAGAGAAATCAAAGCAGAGAACATCCTCAGAAAACAGACATCTGTCATTGCTCTTATAGAAGTTTTTTCTAGAGAGAAATTTGATATAAAAAAGATACTATCATCCATCCGGGCTTGGATATTGTCTATGAGCTGACGAGATTGTTTGGCTACAATGACCCAGTAAATGCGAACTATGATTTAGGTTTAAATATTCATTTGATTCATTTCTGCTAAAACAGGAGACAAAACAGGGACAGGAGAGGGGAATTATTTATTTTATTTTGCTCGTCAGAAGGGCAGAAAGTTTCCTGTTTCATTGGCTTGATGTGGAAGGGAGTCCTGAACAATGCTCTGGGTATTTCGGTTGAGTATACAAACAAGATTTACAATCTGTCTACATTTTGTCCTTTGTGTGCTTGGCTTTATCAGGTTTGTGTAACCTCCATCGCTGGACATTCTGTTCTTTGATTTTGTTGGTATATATTTACTGGGTGTTAACGAGATGCAAGCACTGTAGGAAATACCAGTTACGTAGCGCCCCTTCTCAGTAAATTTGTGATAGAAATGGAAACATCAAGTAAGGTTTCTTAGGATGGCAAGTGGATATTTATATTTTAAATTTATTTTCAGTGATGAGATTGGTTAGATTCTCAAGTTACATCCAATGCATGTAAAGTGTTTATTTTGCTAACCTTTAAC
>NW_012143824.1:0-2864 GCF_000956105.1 Propithecus coquereli | reverse complement strand
AGGTAATATAAGAATGAAAAAAACAGTCCCTGCCTTCAAGAAATTTTCAATCTAGTGGGAGCTGAGTGCAAACTCTCTCATTCAGCCCACAAGGTCCCCAATGGCCTAAGCCCTGCCTCACCTCACTCAAACCATATCTCCACCCAGCCCAATACGCACCCTTCACAAAAACACACCAGATTCCATCATGCCTGTGAGCCTTCACATATGTTGCCACTCCTACCTGGAATGCCCCTCCTCACCCGATGCCCCATCCATCACCCAGCTAATACCTGTGCCTTCCTTAAGAATCAACCCAAGCATCGCTTTCTCTTAAAACCTTCTCTGATCATTCCCTGGGTGGATCAGGTGTCCCTTCTGGGCTTCCACAGCCCTCTCTGAGTTGTAATTGGTCATTGGTCACTCTGGGCTGTTAATCGCCTTTTCATCAAATATCCTGCAGGACCCTCATCAATATAGGACTCTGGCTTATTCACTTCATGCCCCAGGGCTTATAAAGAGTAGGGGCTTAAATAAGATTTGGGAAGAGAGGAAGGAAGGGAGGAGGGAGAGAGGGAGGGATAGAATACCCTCTGGGCCCCAAAGCCTCTTGCTTCCCGTCCTGCCATAGTCCTTGAATTTTGACCATTAGGAAGAAGAAATTAGTAAAGTTTCTACTGACATTCCTGAGTCTGAGAATGACAAGTTACCAACAAGGTTTATTTTTTTCCCGTTGTCCGCCCCCGCCTCTTTTTCATGTTTCCTCTTCCAGCACTTTATTTATCTCAGTCTATTTAATGATGATACAACTCACAGCCTCCTTTTTTCTTGCCCTTAAACTTCTGAATTTTTAATCGAGCAATGTAAACTTCATTTTTTTTTTGTCTGCTGGATATGAAAGGTCTTAGGCCCTGACAGGAAAATGAGTGATGAATTATGCAGGCAGCGAGCGCCAATCCGACTCCTGTGATGTGTTGGGTTATAATTGCACAAACCATTGCATCCCAGGATTCGGGAAATCTGGTTTTGCACTTTCTCAGATATCATCACAAAAGGGTGACAGCAGATTTCACAAGTGGAGAGAAACCAGAAATCCGGACGGTTTTTCCAGAAACGGCACGGGCTGGGACGCCGATCTACTCCTGGTCCTTCCGAGTGTGGACTCGGTTCCTTCACCCACATTTGGCAGGAGGCACTGGTGTCAGCTCCAGCTGAGAAATAAGATCTGGGGCCTTCCGACAATGATGGCCATTTATCAGGCATGACACCCGGTGACTCAGGGGACTGGAAAATGGGAGGTGGCATCTCCTATTTGAGACTGAGAGAATCAGAATTCATACCCAAGTAATAGGGGATAAAATGCAATTATTAAATGCTTCATTCCACTAATATTCATTAAATGCTTACGTTTTTGTGGGTCTCTTGTTCAGGCATTGGGGATACCAGCCTAGCTTTCCTGGGACGCACATTTTCATGCTGGAGACAGAGGCGAGACCACAGTAAACCAACCAGGTAATTCCAGCTGGTTTGGTGAATGCTGAAAAAACAGTAGAGCAACGTATTGGGAGAGAGCAATGATGGGCAATGGTATGGGCAGGAAGGCTTCTCTGTAGAAAGGATGCCTGAGCTGACACCCCACAGAGTCAAGGGAGAAGCTTGTCCCAGGCAGAAGAAACATCCAGAGGTCCCTCAGTGGGACCGAAAATGGAACGTTTGGTGGACAGGAAGATGAGGTGTCTAGAATCTACTGAGTAAGCGCTTTTCTTATAGATCTCTACCAACACTGAAGTCCAGCACTTGGACATCATGTCTCTTTCCAGTTTTTGAATAAAACATTTTACGTTGCTACTTAGGGACCATAGAATGTCAGAGCCAGGAGGACTCGAGAGGTGATTCATTTCGGCAGTGAAACTGACCACACAGAATGTTCACTGGACGGCCAGAAGCATTGAGACATTGACTTATCAAGGCATTGGAACTGACAACATCTAACAACACAGAGCTCTAATGTTTCCATATCTATGGTCTCAGTAAACTCTCATGCCCATAAAATGGTCATGGATGAGAAAGTTGAGTTTCAGTAATATGCCCAAGGTCACATGACTAGTAAGAGGCAATGCTGGAATTAGGATCCAAATATCTTGTCCCTATGTTTCCTTTTGTTTACAGGCCCCCAAATGTTGTCCTATAATGGAAAAGGCTCCATATTGGAAATAAGAACAGTAGGACTTAAGTCCCAATCCTGTCCTTCTTGCACTGTGTGGCCTTAGCCAGTTCCTTTCCCTCTCTGAAGCTCTTCCTCATCTGTACGAAGGCAATAGTGGTGACTGCCTCATTACATGCTTGAAGGGATTAATTTCGACCATGGCCAAAGAAAGGTATTAGAGTTTCACAGTGGAGAGCAGTTCAACACATGTGAGTTCAAGTCTCAGCTCTGCCCCTTACCTGCTAGATGATTTTGGGCAAATACTTGGAGCCTTTTTCTTCATAAGTAAAATGGAAACAATAAATGCAGAGTAATTATGAGAATCATGCAGGTATGGTGGTTCGTAACAAAAGTTCCATAAATGGTACCATCATCATCACCATCACCATCATCATCATCACCACCATCATCACCATCATCACCATCATCATCACCATCATCACCATCATCATCACCACCATCACCATTATCATCATCACTATCATCATCAACATCCCCATCAACACCATCATAACCATCACCACTGTCATCGCTATCATCACCAACATCACTATCATTATCATCATTGTCATCATCACCATCACCATTATCACCATCATCATCACCATCACCATCATCACCACTACCATCAAATATCACCATTACCTCCACCACCATCATCATCATCATTATCATTTTC
>NW_012143823.1:48910-49187 GCF_000956105.1 Propithecus coquereli | reverse complement strand
CATTTGAAAAATATATAAAATCTACTAAAGTATTCACAAGTTCTGGCTTTTTTTTTAAGAATCCACAATACCCAGCAGTTTAATGAATCCACAATAGCCAATGTATTCAACATTTGTGAACTTGTTTTTATACATTTTTCACATGAAATATCATGGACTCTAGTTGGTTGGGTGGCTTTCCCAGGAAGCTACTTGAAGATGAGTCCTAAGAGATTTGGAGGACAAGATCATGTGGTTCCTCAATTTTCACATGAAATGTCATGGACTCTAGTTGGTT
>NW_012143823.1:45526-45867 GCF_000956105.1 Propithecus coquereli | reverse complement strand
AGTGTGGGTATTTCTTATTATCCCCATTGCTATCAGAAAGCCACATTTTATAATAGTTTCTCCAACTGATCGCCATGGTTTACAGAGTAAACACAACACAGAAAGTTTTGGTATTGTGGGTTCCCCTCTCACCAGACCATTCCTCATAGCCCTTGTAAATAGTATGTCCTCTGGGCCTTTCCATGGTGCATAATCACCTGGTAAACCTTCTGACCATACATGCTCTCTCCAATTCCTGTGTGTCCACTTCCAAGAGAATTGTGATCCCTTCTTCTCTTTTCTGCTTTGGCATTTCTAGCCTTTTAACTTCACTCAGTATAGGCCATTGCTTTTTACCTGCT
>NW_012143823.1:42502-43881 GCF_000956105.1 Propithecus coquereli | reverse complement strand
TTTTCTTTTAGTTTAGTTAGCTCTTGTTTTATGTACTTTGAGTCTGTGTTGTTAGCAGCATATAAATTTAGAATTATTAAAACTTTCTGGTGGGATTGAAAATTTTATTTTGATGAAATGTTAATGTTCTTAAGTCCTTGCCTTCAAGACCAAAGTGCATGATACTAATATAGCTATGGTAGATTTCTTTGGTTAATGATTTTATTCTATACCATCCACCAAAATAGTTTTTTTTCAAGTTGAAAAATTTTGCCTTTAGAGTTTTCTGTTTACATACTTACAATGTAATTACTGATATAATCAGTGTCGGATCCATCATCCTACTGTTGTTTCCTCTTTATCCCATCTGTTCTCTGGTCCTTTTTTATTATTTCTTGTCTTGTTCAGAATTTCTAAATTATTTAATTTATTTCTATGATAATTATGTATCCTTGACTTTCTATACTTAAATCAGTACTTATACCACTATTTGGACAATTTAAGGACCTTAAAACTTGAACTTTATTTACTGGTTTTTGTGCTATTATTTTTATATACTTGATTTTTATGTATATTTTTAACCCCTGGACACATCATTATTATTGTTTAAACAGTGAATATTCTCTCTCTCTTTTTGCCTGCTTGATAATATGTTTTCATATTTCTCTTAATGAGGTCTTCTTAGGGTGAAACTCTTTGGTTTTTGTTTATTTATAAATACCTTTGTTTTCTTTATTTTTGAAGGAAATTTTATCATGAATAAAATTCCAAACTGGGAGCTATTTTTTCTCAGCATTGTCATCTCTTTGTCTTCTAGTCTCCACCGTTTCTGTTGAAAAGTTTACTGGCAGTCTCATTATTTCACCTTTGAAGGAAACACGCCTTCTATATAACTGCTTTTCAAATTTTCCTTTGTTTTCAACTTTGTATCCACACCAACGGTGTGTGCATGTGTGTATGCGTGTGTGTGTGTTCTTTTATTCTTACTTGGGGGTATTTTGAAAGCTGTTTGAAACAGGGACTTGATGCTCTTTTTATTAAGCCATCTCAAAATGATTACCCTTTATTCTCTTGAATATTACTGCTTTTCTCTCTTGCCTCTGCTCTCAGGCTCTGATTATACAAATTTCAGAATTTATCATTTATGTTGTATTTATTGCTCATGATATTCTCTGTTTTTTCATTTTCTATATTCTTTGGGATTCAATTTGGGTATTTCTTCCAGAACTATCTTCTAGTTCACTAATCCTTGGTTCTGTGGTATCTAAATTTCTGTTGAAACTTTGTTGCTTTTGTAATTTCAATTACTGTTTTTTTAAGATTTCTGTTTATTTTATAGATTTCAGTTCTCCAGTTAAATTCTCCATCTTTTTCTCTATTTTTAAGCATATTAATCATAC
>NW_012143823.1:38279-38927 GCF_000956105.1 Propithecus coquereli | reverse complement strand
ATTCTTAGTGGAGCCACCAGTCATCGCCATTGAGAGACCAAGGGCATTCCTGGGGCTGCAAGATTCTGAGTGGACTTAAACCCATTAAAAAAAGCCGAAATTTTTGTGTCTATCAGCAAGTTTGGTTAACGCTCAACCATAGCCATTTCAGATAACAGAAGATAATATGCATTAATTAGTAACAAATCCTGGGTACCTGTCTGATTTGGGACTCCCTTTCATAATTGATTCTGGGCTTTCCCATATTGCTTTGCTGTTTTGCAGAGTTCTTGGAATAGCACCACCTTGATTCTGTGTCTTCCCACCTATAAAGCTATGAAATACTCAGTAGATCAAACTGAAAAGATAAATAAAGAGTAAACTTGAAGACAGTAATTGTTTATCAGCAATGAGGTTGTTAGGTGGTCCCGAGGTAGGCAGTTATCTCACTTGATTGTTCATGGTCAGTTACAGATTGAACTCCTCGTTCTACTACTTTCCCCCCTCCTCAATACTGCACTTGATTAGTCTAAAAAAATAAACATAAAAATAAAAAAAAAAGAATGAAGTTGTCACTGTTGCAGTAATAGTTTCTAAATTCAAGAATCAGAGAGAAGGCCAGGTGCGGTGGCTCACGCCTGTAATCCTAGCACTCTGGGAGGCCGAGGC
>NW_012143823.1:27022-27463 GCF_000956105.1 Propithecus coquereli | reverse complement strand
TCAAGATAATTTGAAATATTCAGATTACTGGATATAGAATTCAACCTCTGGGTAATTAATATGTAGTTGTTACCACTTATTAATGTTAATTGTATAGCAAAAGTTCCTGTAGCCAAGCTCTCTAAAATCCCTAAAATATTTGAAAGGTTGACAGAATGAAAAATGCAGACAGCTGAATTATTTTTCCTTTCAGAACTGTTAATATATTTCTATAATTAAACACACTGTATCAACAGATTCTTAAATAATTTCTACCAGATAAATATCACAGAAAATATCTATTTAGCCAAATGCACTTCCATTTAATAAACTACTCTTGTAGCAAACATAAAGCTCTTATAAACTTAACTACATCAAAAGGTTTGAGTAAATTCATATTAGTGAAAGCTCAGAAAATCGGAAATCGTTTATGAATTACAAGAAAAACACATTTGTAAGCAA
>NW_012143823.1:24558-25552 GCF_000956105.1 Propithecus coquereli | reverse complement strand
CCATATTTTTATACTTATAAAAATATGAGTAATCCACCTATTTTTAAGTAAAGCAGTGGCCATTTTTGACATTGTTCCTAAGTACAGTAATTGATTCCACTCACTTAATTACATACATTTTTTTTCTTACTAAAGAGAGTGCATGTAATTAAAAGCTGTCTGGATCCAAACACCTATGAGACTATCTTCTCTTAGCCCACCAGGTTTGTCCCAAAACCCTTCTTTAGACAGGTCTCATTGCGTTTGTCAATCTTTTGTGTACGCATTAATTCCTGATGGACCATTAAATCTTTGCCCTCACATTGGATAAGTGTTTCTATATAGGTGTTGCTCCAGATTCTCCTGGAACATAATTTCTTCCCAGAGAGTAGATGAGAAAGTCTTACAAGGTGTTATTATTACTACAGTTGTTAGGACTAGCATTTATTGAACATTTGTTAAATGTCAAGCTCTATGCTAAGGGCTTTGATGTGCAATTACTCTTATAATCCATTCTAAAACCAGATGAAATAGGAACTATTATTATCCTCACATTACAGATAAGAAATGGATCTTATATAGCTCACACAGCTGGTAGGTCATAGAGCTGAGATTCCAACTGACCCTAGAAGATTATGTGAAACCACTTCCCTATGTTTGGGATTCTGACCACTAGTTACTCTCTCTTCTGTTTTAGCAAGGGAATTTTTTTTATGTTTAGATTTACCTTTTAATTTTTATTTTATTTCCTTCTGAAAGAGACCTCGTTTTGCTTAAGGGAAGACCAAGATTATGTAAAGGTAAGTATTGTCTGAGAAATTTTATAAGTCATATCAATAAACGTGCTTTCAGTCCAGAGTCATGATCTTACAACTCATAGGCAGCCAGACACAGCAAAATGATAAAGATTCAGCTTGTTAGGGTGACACAATTGTGAAATCTCTATCGCCCTAGAAATTAATCGAGATTAGAAAGCGCAGAGGTTAACAATAAGGAGTTACCGCTTGGGCATAAG
>NW_012143823.1:10561-12148 GCF_000956105.1 Propithecus coquereli | reverse complement strand
GTGGTGCATGCCTGTAATCCCAGCTACTCGGGAGGCTGAGGCAGTACGATCACTTGAGCCCAGGAGTTTGAGGTTGCTGTGAGCTAGGCTAATGCCATGGCACTCACACTAGCCCAGGCAACAAAGTGAGACTCTGTCTCAAAAAAAAAAAAAAAGAATACCGCATGGCACTACATTCAAAGAACACCAAGTTGACGAAGGGGACAGGTGCTGATTTCTCATCCTGGGCTTGACCTCAATTAGTTTTGTGATCTTGGGTAAGACACTTCTCCCATGTCATTCTTTCATTGAACAATTTTTTATTGGCAGCTTCCCATGAGCAGAACAAGATTAAATGAAAAACAGTTAGACTTGGCCCCAGCCTTTATGGAACTGATATTATAGTGGGTTAGAAAAATATTAAAGAATTGAACACAAAAATAAATACAAATAAATATTGTGTAAACCTGTGGTCCCAACCCCCAGCTGCAGATCAGTACCAGTCTGTGACCTGTTAGGAATCTGGCCGCACAGCAGGAGGTAAGGCAGGCAAGTGAAGCTTCATCTGTATTTACAGCCTCTCCCCATCACTCCCATCACCGCCTGAGCTCCACCTCCTGTCAGAGCAGCAGCAGCATTAGTTTCAGGACGACAAACTCAGGGCTCCCACTGCTTCTTCATTATGGCGAGTTGTATAATCATTTCATTATATATTACAACACAATAATATAAGAAATAAAGCATGCAATAATTGTAATGTGCTGGAATCATCCCAAAACCACCCTTCCCCTACTAGTCCATGGAAAAATTGTCTTCCATGAAACTGGTCCCTGGTGCCAAAAAGGTTGGGGACTGATGGTGTAAACTGTAATATAAAGCATACAATGTGAAAGAATAGTTAAAACTTGAGCCTATGATTTATTTCGCCTGAAACATCTATCTGAGGAAGTAAAACTTAGGCTGATACCTAAAGGAAGAAAGAACATTGTGTTCAAAGAACAAAAGTAGAAGTATAAGAGGTTTGGGGAATTTAAGTCCAGTGTGGCTGGAATGCGACGATCACAGGGGAAAAGGCACAGGATTGGACTTGCCAACTAGACACTGGCCAGATCCTTCAAGGCCTTTTAGACAAGGTAAGTATTTTGGAATGTATCCTAAGTGAAATGAAAAATCACCAAAAGATGATAAATAGCTGAATGACATGATCAGATTTGTATCTTTAAAGACTACTCAGGCTGTAGTATAAATAATGAATTGAAAAAATAAGATGCAGAATTTGGAAGCAACAGACTAGTTATACACACTGAAATGTGAATATGTCTCCAAAAACCATAATAGGTACTGAATGAAAAAAGAAAAGACAACACATTCCACAATGCCTTTCTAAAATGATAGCATAATCAGAACACATACCAATAAAAGAGTATACATTAGACCCCTTAAAATGTCTGTTCTTGAAAAGCTGCATAGGGACAGTAACGGGAATAAAATGTAATAAATAACTTAATAAATCAAAACAGGGCTTTTATATGGGCCAGCAATAATAGCAGGCTATGAACTGATGAGCATGAGGAACATGAACTTCTGTACCTGAGTTCCTCCTCTGGT
>NW_012143823.1:0-321 GCF_000956105.1 Propithecus coquereli | reverse complement strand
TCTTTTGGGGTTGATTTCTATTTTTATTCCACTGTGATCTGAGAAGATGCATAGTATAATTTCTATTTTTTTAATTTTTTGAGACATATTTTGTGACCTAGAATATGATCAATCTTAGAGAATGTCCCATGAGCTGATGAGGAGAATGTATATTCAGTCGTTTTGGGGTAGAATGTCTTGTAAATGTCAGTCAGGCCCATTTGTTCTAGAGTTCTGTTTAAGTCCGTTATTTCTTTGTTAATTTTCTGTTTGGAGCGTCTCTCCTGTGCTGTCTGTCAGTGGGCTGTTGAAGTCTCTGACTATTATGGTGTTACTGTTTAT
>NW_012143822.1:0-1502 GCF_000956105.1 Propithecus coquereli | reverse complement strand
ATGCTATACTTTATCCAGATTTCCTGAGCTTTTACAAATGTCCTTTTTCTGTTCCAGGATTCTATCCAAGGTACATTACATTTATTAGTCATGTCTCCTTAGGCTTATCTTGATTGCTACAGTTTCCCAGATCTTCTTTGTTTTTGATGACCTTGACAATTTTGAAGGTTACTAGTTTGGTATTTTGTAGAATGTCTCTCAGGAAATTTTCTAATGTTTTTTTCATGATTATAATAGTGTATAATCCTGGGAGAAAGACCACAAAAGTTAAGTGCCATTCTCATCACATCATATCAAAGATGTATACTGTCAATATGACTTATTACTGTTGATATTAACTCTAGTCACTTGGCTGGAGTGACATTTGCCTGTTTCTCCACTGTAAAGTTATTTTTTGATTTTCCTCTCCATACTGTACTTTCTGAAAAAAAGTCATTGTGCACAGTCCAGACTTTAAGTTGGGACTTATTTTCCCCCCTTAAGGATGGAGTACTTTTGTTGCAAATGCCACGAGAGTGAGATTCATCTATACCTGACTTACATCAGATGCATATCAACATTTAAAAATATTTATATCATATTATTAATGTTCTGTTATGACAGAGAAAGTGAAAATTAAGGACTATGTTTCCAGCTGTGATTGGGACATAAACTATCTAAAAGCAATATTATTTTTCACAACTACTGAAGGAAATTGAGATAAAGATAATTAATGAGTTGTTATGGGCACTATGTTTTACTCTCTAATGTTACCAACTTTATATGACATAAAATTGCTTCTTTTGTGTTTGGATCAAGAAAAGGATCAGTTAAGAAATTTCTGCATAGTTTTCTTTAAATATTTACCTTCTAGCTATTGTTGAACATGTCTACAGAGGAATAAATATCATATGGATGATAGTATATGGTACCATACTTTCTGCTTCTAAAAGGAGTATCTAACAAAACATGTAACTCTCCTTTGTGGCTCTAATTAACTTTTTATGGATTATATCATTTGTATTGTACTAAAATGTCATGTGGGTCATTTTAGGTAATATTTGGAGAAACAATTCTGTATTTAAAATATAAGCACAGCATTTATTTTTAAAAAATTTTGTGGGATAGTGGGGGGTCAGTCTGGGGGGTATAGGTATAGAAAACTTTAACTCAGCTATACTGGTCTGTCTACAAGATGGCACACCACAAATGCTCCCAACAATATTTTCTTTGAAATGTTCTATTTTTGAGGAAGAATGGTGATTTCATCGCTATTGCAAAATACAGAATTATAACATCTGTTTCACAATGTATAGCTCATATCACATTTTCTGACAATTCTAGCACATTTCTTCTGAATATAGTATTTTTCCCCATTCTGATGCCACATTTCAAACTAAGATCACTAGACACAGGAATTCATGTACTTTAAGAATATCTTTTCCTTCCTTCTTTTTTCCCTCCCTTTCTGCCTCTCTCCTTCCCTCCTTCCTTCTCTCCCTTCTTTTCTTCCTTCCTTCCTT
>NW_012143821.1:0-1381 GCF_000956105.1 Propithecus coquereli | reverse complement strand
AGAAGTGTGTCTTTCTGTGTACCTATTTATTTATTTGCACAATTTCAGCAATATTGATATAATTATTCTTTCCCCAATGCTCTTCAGTGACAAGGTTATCATAGGTCAAGTGTCTATAAAAATATAGGTCTTTTTTTTGACCTTCAATTCTGTTTTAGTGGTGTGTCAAGTTTTGAAGCAATACCATGTTGTCTTAATGACTTCAGCTTTATAGTAATCTTAGTATCTGCATAGCAAGCCTTCATACTTTCTTCTACAAGAAGGCCTCAGTTTTTCTTGGCCTTTTAATTTTTATTTGAATTTTAAACTCAGGTTTTCAATTTTTATACACACCCACAAATGCACACTTTGGAAATGATCAAGTCCGTCACATTGAATCTGTAACTTTTCAGTATTGAGTTTTCCAGTCTATAACATGATATATCTCTCCATTTAGAAAGGTTTTCTTTAACTTATCTCAATAATGTTTCATAGTTTGCTGCATAGAGGCTTCAGATAACACAGAGGGTAGAACTGTAGACTCAGATTCACATGAATCGTAGATCTTATTCAATGGAAAACATTACTAATTCTCAGGACACAGGATAAAGGATATAAGACTTGGGCAAAGTGCTCTTCCTTTGGAGAAGTCCAAAACCATCAACACAGCTGCCCAAAGATTCTTCTTCTGTTTTAGGGCACGTTCTGATTCACATTTTACACTGATGTTTAAGCAATGCATGTGGAATATTGCTTCCACAGAGGGAACAAATTTGATTAAAGATCATCCCCATTTTACACTCAATAAATTGCACAGCTTATGTGACATTCTCCAGCCGGTCATACCCTCAAAAATCAAATGTTCCAGGTTTCTTTGCACTAGATAAATAGTACTGAAAGCATTATATTAGAAAAGGACTCTCATTTATCTTTCTGCTATTAAGCATCATTGGCACATTTACCAGGAGGTGGGGTTAAGAGTATGTTTACAAAGGGACTAACCATGGTCATTCCTTTTTTCCAGAGACCTGGAAAAAAGTAAATTATTTACAGGCCTCCTGTTACCATTTTCTTTTCAAAGTTTCCTTTATCTTTTGTTAGATATATTTCTAACTATATGATGGTATTGGTGCTATTTTAAATGGTATATTTCTTTTAAATATCATTTCTAGTTATTCATTTCTGGTTTGTAGAAATAGAATTTATTTTTTATATTGAATTTATTTTCAGTTATCTCAAAGACTCACTGATTAACATAATAATTTACCTGAATTGTATGTTGGACTTCCTACTACCTGATCATATCATTTGCTATAATGAGAGCTTTCTTTTTTCCTTTTCAGTTTCTATATATTTTAATTTATTTTTCCTATCTTATTTCACCAGCTAGGGTCACCAGTAC
>NW_012143820.1:0-1066 GCF_000956105.1 Propithecus coquereli | reverse complement strand
AGGGAAGTTTCTCTTTATAGAAAGGTCCTAGTTAATCAATGAAGAAGGAGTGATAGAACTGGAATATCATTATTTTGCAAACTCCTAAAAAATGTGAATTTAGATCACACATGGTAGCTCATGGCTTCCTGAAGATGGGGTTTTTTGTCCTTCTCTGGTGGGTGTCAGAGGCAAGGGAAGTAGCATTAAAGCCGATTTGTGGCCAGGTGTGGTGGCTCACACTTGTAATCCTAGCACTTTGGGAGGCTGAGTCAGGAAGATCGCTTGAGCCCAGGAGTTTGAGGTTACAGTGAGCTATGATGACACCATTGTACTCCGGCCTAGGTGACAGAGCAAGACCTTGTTTTTTAAGAAAGGGGAAAAAAAAGGAAATGTGGATGTAGGCAGTGTGCATCAGAGAGCACTCACATCCTGAAAAGGCAGTCAGCCCTCATGTGTCTCCTGCTAAAAGCACACGACATTGCCTATGAAGTGTTTTTGCCAACACAAATCAGCCTTGGATCTGATCGGGCCCCTAAATCAAATGACCAGTTTGCAGGCAATGCTGGAGAAAGAGGGACATGTTAAATGAACCCATAAGGATGCAGTCAGCAGGGCCGGGCACGGTGGCTCACGCCTGTAATCCTAGCACTCTGGGAGGCCGAGGCGGGAGGATCGCTTGAGCCCAGGAGTCTGAGGTTGCTGTGAGCTAGGCTGACGCCATGGCACTCTAGCCTGGGCAACACAGTGAGACTCTGTCTCAATAAAAAAAAAAAAAAAAGAATACAATCAGCAAAATTCAGTATGTGGGAAATTCTATAGGACAAATTGCCTAATTTCCTCCACAAATAAATGGCAAGAAAGGAAGGGAATTGGAACCTATAGAACAAAAGAGACTTGAGAGACACATTGGCTAAGTGCATGTGTGGACCTTGTTTTGATCCTGATTTGAGTAATCCAACTGTAAAAGGTATCACATCAGATGATTAGAGGAATTTGAACATTGGCTGGGTATGATAATGTTAAGGAATTATTATAATGTTCTTTATGATAACTGTGTTGTGATTATATATAGGTATATCTATGT
>NW_012143819.1:0-1118 GCF_000956105.1 Propithecus coquereli | reverse complement strand
AGAGGAAAATCAAAACTGAAATGACAAATTGTCTAGAGAGTCATAAAAAGAAGATACTTTTTATACTCATACCAAAGTGTATGAGATGTAGCTAATGGTGTCCACAGAGGAAAAGTTATAGTCTTGAAAGAATTTTATTAAAAAAAAAAACAAATGGATTAAGTGTTTAACTTAAGAAAATATTAAATACAATTTAAGAATCAAAAGGGTAGGGGTAAAAAATTTAAGGTAAATTCTGCAATTAGTGAAATAAAAACAAATTGGTAGAAATGATAAACAAAATGAGAAAAGCATTCTTTACAAAGGAAGCGCCATGAGATAGATAAATCCTGGCAAATCTGACTAAGACAAAAAGTAAAAAAAGCAAGATTTGTAAAAAGTAAGGAGACAGAATCATGAGTCATTATTAAGCCATTCAACAAATAAATTACATAATGCATTAGTCACTGGTTTAGGTGCCATATGTAACAGAAGTAAATAGGCAGACACAATTCCTAAGCCTCGTGAAGTTTATTCTAGTGGGAGGAGACAGGACGTAAACAAGTCAAATAATAAGATAGTTTCGGATAGCGAGAAGTGGTTTGAAAGAAAGGTAATGTGCCGGAACGTGGAACTGCTTTAGACGAGGTGATCGGGGAGGATCCCTCTGAGGAGGTGACATGTCAGATGAGACCTGAAGGATGTAGAGTCAGCCATGGGAAGATTGAGGGAAGAGAGTGTCAGGCAGCAGAAACAGCAAGTGCAAAGGCCCTGAGTGGAACAGAGCTGCCTCAAGAAAGAAAGAGAGGCTGGGCACGGTGGCTCCCACGTGTAATCTTGGCACTCTGGGAGGCTGAGGCGGAAGGATTGCTTCAGCTCAGGAGTTTGAGCAAGTGTGAGACCCCGTCTCTACTAAAAATAGAAAAATTAGCCAAGTGTCATGGCGGGCGCCTGTAGTCCCAGCTACTCCAGAGGCTGAGACAGGAGGACTGCTTGAGCCCAGGAGTTGGAGGCTGCAGTGAGCTATGACGACATCATTGCACTCTACCCAAGGTGACAGAGTGAGACTCTTGTCTCAAAAAAAGGAAAAGACAAGAGAAGAAAAGGAGAGAGAAGGCTGAAGCACAGTGGAGGGAGAG
>NW_012143818.1:0-964 GCF_000956105.1 Propithecus coquereli | reverse complement strand
TTGGAGTTTTCTAGATATAAGATCATATCATCAGCAAAGAGCAATATTTTGACCTCCTCTTTTCTCATTTGGATACCCTTAATTTCCTTCTCTTGTTCAATTGCTCTGGCTAGGACTTCCAGCACTATGTTGAATAGGAGTGGTGACAATAGGCATCCTTGTCTTGTTGCAGTTCATAGTGGGAATGCTTTCAACTTTTTCCCAATCGGTATGATGCTGGCTCTGGGTTTGTTCATATGCAGCTTTTATAATTTTGAGATATCTTCCTTCTATGCCAAGTTTGTTGAGGGTTTTTTTCATGAAGGGTGCTGAATTTTGTCAAATGCTTTTTCTGCATCTATTGAGATGATCATACGATCTTTGTTTTTGTTTCTATTTATGTTTTGAATCACATTTATTGATTTACATATGTTAAATTATCATTCCTTCCCTGGGATGAAGCCCACTTGGTCATGGAGGATTATTTTTTTGATGTGCCGTTGAATTCTGTTTGATAACATTTTATTGAGGATTTTTGCATCCATATTCATAAGAGATATTGGTCTGTAGTTTTTTTTTTCTTGTTGTTTGCTTTCCTGGCTTTGGCATCAAGGAGAGACTGGCATGGTAGAATGAGTTGGGGAGGATTTTCTCCTTCTCGATGTTATGGAATATTTCTGCAATATGGGTGACAGCTCTTCTTTGTAGGTCTGATAAAATTTGGCTGTGAACCCATCTGGTCCAGGGATTTTCTTTGTTGGAAGATTTTTTGTTGCTGCTTCAATCTTGTTGCTCACTATTGGTCTGTTCAGGGATTCTATTTCTTCCTGATTGATTATTGAGAGGTTGTGTGTTTCTAGGAATTTATCCATTTCCTCTATGTTTTTGAGTTTATGTACATGGAGACTTTCATAGTATTCACAAGATATATTTTATATTTCTTTGGTATCAGTTGTAATATCTTTTTCATTTCTGATTGAGCTTA
>NW_012143817.1:0-1117 GCF_000956105.1 Propithecus coquereli | reverse complement strand
GCATAAAAATGTTAATACATTCATGCCAGGAATGGAAGCATGATTGCTCTAACATACAGAATTCCATCAATGTAATTCACATTAAATGAATAAAAGAAAAATAAAATATATGAATATCTCAACAGATGCAGAAAAGCATGGAAAAATGGACAAATTTCAACACCTACGTCTGATAAAAATTTAGAAATCATTCCTATTCAAGAAACTAGAATTAAAAAGAAATATTCTTAACTTAATAAAGGATATATGCAAAATAAAAAAAACTGCACCTAACATCATATTTTTTGTTGAAATATTAAACACTTTTCCTCTAAGGTCAGGAACAACAAAAGGACATTAGCACTTGTCACTTGAACATTGTACTGGAAATCTTAGCCAGTGTCATTCGGCGGAAAAATAAATAAAAGGCATAAATACTGAAAAGAAAGCAGTAACACTGTTTCATTCACTGCTGATGTGATTCTAAATTGTAGAAAATTCTAAGGAATAGACAAATGCACTATGGGAACCAATAAGTGAATTTATTAAGATAATAGGAAAAAGTCAATATACAAAAATCAGTTGTATCTCTTTATACTTGCAAGCAACAGCAAGAAAATGAAAATTTAAAAATAGCACTTAGGATAGTATAGAAATAACCTAACACCTAGGAAATAATACACTTAAAGGTATGCAACATCTCTAAATGCTATCCTAAAAATATTCATGTGAGCAATTAAAGTAGAAGTAATAAACGGAGAGATATGCCATGTTCACATATTAGAAGCACACGTATTTTTAAAATGTCTGTCACTCCATATTAATCTATTGACTTAATGAAATCCCAAAGAAAGTCCCGTTAGGCCTTAGGCATTTTTGAAGAAATTAACAAGTTATTTCTAAAATGTGCCAGGAAATGTAAAAGACTTAGAATCATCAAAGCAATTAAAAAAACCTAAAATGGAACATTTGCATTTCTTGATTTCAAAGTTTACTATAAAGCAACAACAATCAAGAGATTGGGAATTTTTTGTGTTCTAGATAGATTCTGGTTATCAGCCCTTTATCAGATGTGTAGAGAGCAAATATTTTTTCCCATTCTGTGGGCTGTCTCTTCACTCTAATGATAGTGTCCTTA
>NW_012143816.1:0-1222 GCF_000956105.1 Propithecus coquereli | reverse complement strand
AAAAAAAAAAAAAAAAGTTAGTCTAGAAAAATCATTAAACAACCAACCACTCTCAATGAGCAGCAAAAACAAACCCTGGGAAGGGAAAAAATATCTGATTTCCAGAGTTGCCACATTATAATACAGGTTTAGTATCCCTTAACCTAAATGCTTGAGACCAGAAGTGGATCCAGGATTTGGGATTTTTTTCAGGTTTTGCAATATTTGCAATATGATTACTGATTGAGCATTCCTAGTTTAAAAATCCAAAATCTGAAATGGTCCAGAGAGCATCATGTCAGTGCTCAAAAAGTTTCAGATTTTGGAGGCTTCAGATTTTAGACTTTCAGATAAGGGATACTCGACCTATTAATAGTATTTGAAATGTCCAATTTTCAACAACAAAAACAAAAAAAATTAGGAAGTATGCAAAGAAACAAGAAAGTATGGCTCATTCACAGGAAAAAAAAGAATTGAAGGAAGCTCAGGCATTGGACTTACTAGATAAAGACAAATCGACTGTTTTAAATCTGCTCAAAAAAGCTAAAAGAAGCCATGGACAAAGAATTTTTTTAAAAAAGTAGAAAAATTAGGTCTCACCAATGGAGAATATGAGTAATAAAAAGAAGTTACATAAGGAACACAATTATAAATTCTAGAACTGAAAAGTACAATAACTGAAATTCACTAGAAGGGCTCAACAGTACATTGAGGACAGATCGGTAAAGAAACAGAGTTTTGTATGCTATTGAAAATCAGTAGACATTAATTCAAACCTAATTGCTATAAAATTAAAATGTTAAGTGTAATTTCCAGGGTAACCACTAAAGAAAATACTGAAAATATATAGAATGAGAAGAAGGGAGTCAAAATGATACACTAGGAAAAATCAATCACGAACGCAGACAGTAATGGAGGAACTGAGGAACAAAAAAGGTATAAGACATATAGAAAAAAAATAAAATGGCAGAAGTCTCTATCAATAACTACTTTAAATGTAAATAAACACAACAATTAAAAGGCAGAGATTATAAGACTTCATGAAAACTTAAAACTTCTATATATCAAAAGACATTATGAAGAAATTGTAGACAACACATCACTCAGATAAAAAGAAAAATAAATAATTAAATAAAATTTTAAAAAAAGAGGCCAGGCGCAGTGGCTCATGCCTATAATCCTAGCACTCTGGGATGCTGAGGCAGGAGGATTGCTTGAGGTTAAGAGTTCAAGACCAGCCTTA
>NW_012143815.1:0-1203 GCF_000956105.1 Propithecus coquereli | reverse complement strand
TAGCCAAAAACAGTCTACAGTTTTAGTATAATGCTTCTATTTATTTTTATATTATTCTTTCCTCAGTTATTCTCTAATGTATCAACGCATGCACATTTTTACCCTGACTTTTAAAAGCTTATTTATTAAAAACAGAAGAATAGGTCAATGCAAGAGAACACCAAGGAACTGACTCATGAATATAGTGGAACACCATATTTCAAAAGCGGCATTACATATCAGCGCAAAAAACATGTACAATTCCATAAATCGTGCTTAGATTCAAAGTTAACCTTACGAAGAAAATAAACCCTGGGTCTCTACTTCACACTATTCAAAACAATTAATTCCAGATAGATTAAATATCTGTGTAAAATGTAAAACTTTAAGACTTTGAGAAAAATATACAAAGATCTTTGTGACCTTTGTTACCTCGAAATACAGGGGGATTTCTTGAATACATAAAACACACAAAAAAATTACAAATAATACAAGAGATCGTTAAAATTAAAAACATGCACACCACACATGAAAAAATAGTTTTTTAAACTAGCCACAGACTGGGAAAAGATATGTGCAACACAAATAAACAGATATAGAATTATTGTGGAGAATATATGCATAATTCCTATAAACCAATGAGAAAAAGACAGTCCAAAGAAAAGATGGGCCAAGGACATGGTAAGACTGACCTGAAATGTCAATAAAAATATAAAACATGCTCAACTTCACTAGTAATCAAGTAAATACTAACAAAGATACAATCTCATTCGTGTCCCTCAGATTGGAAGAGATTAAAAACTTAATAACAAGTATTGAATGGAGGGGGATGAGAATTCAAACTGCTACTTTAGAGAGCCAAATGGGTAATGTCTAGTAAAGTTGGATGACATACATCCCTAAGACCCAAAGAAAGTCACATGTGTATAAGGACACAAGTACCAGGAGATTTATTACAGAATTGTACCCTGTAGTGAAGAATTGACAACAGCCTAAAAATCTTTCAATAGGAACATTTGTACACATAAATAAACACTGCAGTATACTCATATGGAAGTTAAAGAACAGATTTACATGTAATAATATGGCTAAATATTTGCTTAAAAAATTAAAGGCAAATCACAAATTGATATACACACACATACATATGTGAATATAAAAACTATACCACATAATTCTTTTATTGTTTATAAATATATAAATCTATGGTCAAGGTATGAAATG
>NW_012143814.1:0-2134 GCF_000956105.1 Propithecus coquereli | reverse complement strand
TAGTGCACTCCCACCAAGCCTCTCTTTTCACTTGGAATAAGACTTTAATCACGGTCTAACAGTTCACCCCACCTTTTCTAACTCCTTCCCTATTTAAAATAATAAAAATATATCACATTTAACAGAGTTCAATTCACCTTATTTCGACTTGAATATTTAAAAGGAAGAGGTTACACCATAAGTCAGAGTAGCCCACAACTGAAAAGGGCATGTGAAGTTCCTACAGGCAAAGTACCACCCCCTCGAGGTCCGAACTTTCTCTAGCGCTGAGAAGGCTCAGGACTTACTCAAGGAGTGGCTGAAGGAGAAATTAAGAGATGACAGCTGGTCAGGCTATGGGCAGGCAGCCATGGCCTTATTTCACTGCAGTCTCCACATCTGAATGGCTCCCGTAGGGATGGGGAACCTGAGGCCTCAAGGCCACATGTGGCATTCCAGATCCCCCAGTACAGCCTCTCAACCAAATCCAAACTTCACAGAAAAAATCCCTTTATTAATCCCTTTATTAAAAGGATTCGTTCTATAAAATTTGGATTCAGTCAAAAGGCTGTACTCAAGGATCTAGAAGACCACGTTAGTCCCAAAGCCTCAGGTTCTACACGCCCACACGGCGGGGAACTCAGCTGTGAGTTGCTAAAAATAAGGAAGTGCCTAGTAAAACTTAATGTATAAGAGATCATCAGCATTAAATATAAGGAGCTAAATAGTGATAATTTCTTTAACATTCCACTTGTACTTTCTCATTTGATCATAATGGTTACCCTTGACTTTAGCTAGATTCAATCAGCTATATGCGTATCAAATGTAAATAATAAGTCTTATCCTATCTTTTTTCTCTGCAACTAACTCCTCACACCCCAGAGGGTATTTTCCAATTCAACATCAAAGACTGATTAAACATTTCATGTAGGAGATTTGAAAAGATGACTGTGTAATTTTATTTTACATATACATGACAGATAAAAAATTAACAAAAACTTCCTCTGGGTACTGAAAGTTTGGAGCTGGATCTTCTAAAAGGCAAAGAGCATTGGGAAAATAATTAACCACTTCAGTGTTCATCAACAAATTGAAGTCTTATGACCCAAAATTTTATAATTAAGCTATGTTATCACTAATCATTTTGTAGTTGCCCATCATTCTAATAATTTATCAAAGCCAAAGGTTTGCATTTTCATAGTTCTAAGTCTCCCTTTTCGGTTTAATATTTAAGAAAGACAGCATTTAGAAAATATGAATTTGTAAAGAGAAAGAAAATAAGGGAAGTGTCTAAAGTATTTTACAAAACATCTGGTCTACGTAAAACTACCATGTGTGAGGTTTTTTCCATCTTACAGCTTATTATGGAAACCTAAGTAATGTTTCCTTATAGCAGGAATGAGGTGGTCAAAGGAGTAGAATTGCCCACTTCCAGTTTGGCTGGTAAATCAATACACTGCCTACCATATTGAAACCTCCATGACAAAAGACAAAACGAGAAGTAAGGAAGATACCAGTTTGAGTCTACAGCAGCTGGAACCTGTGGTTAGGGCTAGCTTAGGAGTAATTTGGCTGTTACAATTCACAAAAATTAGCACAGAGACATAACAAAGACTCTCTGCCATTTGAAAGCGCAATTCACTTGACATGATTGTCTTTGTCTTACAAGCCTATTGCTCCTGCCCACCACTTCCAGATACATACACTTTGGGGGATGTAGAAAGGGTGCCAGACTAGAAAGCAAGAGCTCTGGGGTCCTTGAGCAAATTACTTAATGTCTTTGGCTTCTCACCTATGAAATACAACAATAAGTACTTTTCCTATTTGAAGCCAGGAGCTGGGCCCAGACTTCTTGGTCTAGATCACCCATTCAATATCCTATCCTGGGGCTTCCTATTTATACATAGTGATGGCTCTGTCCTATAGCAGAGCACAAGCCACACATATCAGGTACTACACAATGGGCTTTCTCAGTTTTCCATTCTTAGAAAGAAAGCCCCATGGGATATTGCTATGCTTCCAAATTTTACTTTTGGAAACTAACAAATAATACATTAAAAAATAAATAGGTCTAAGGCACAAATCCATCTGATACACACGTGTTTGTCAATGACGTCTGTTCCACGATGGCTTCCACAGCACCATTTCAAAAGCT
>NW_012143813.1:0-8230 GCF_000956105.1 Propithecus coquereli | reverse complement strand
AGAAATAATTGCGCACATCTTGAGATTCTCAATCTCAGTAAAGCCAATAATTTGATTTCATTATTAATATTAGACATTGTTTAGAAGATATTTTTAGCAAGAAGATGAGAAGGAATCTTTCATTTATTTTTGAGAAAGAATTGCATAGCTAATACATCCAGCTAGTCTAAGTGGAAAATTCCATGTCGTGTTAAACTATGTCTTTCTTCTCTCGTTCCATTTTGTTATGTTTCATACTACATGGTTTAATGACTTTATCCACATTTTTTATTATTTTCTATCTCAAAACATGTTTTCACAGTACATTTATGTTTCTTCAAATTCTAACCTAGAACATGATTCAACTTTTCCCATGGCTAGAGAAATATAGATTTATACCAATCTATTGTGTAATATAATCTCTTCTGTACTTTTAAGTGTTAATCAGCCTTTATAATTTTAGGCATGAAAATAAAATACTTTTAACATTTTCCTACCTTATTAAACGATGTCAGTAAATTTTGCGTGGGTGAATATCCAATGCACATATATTATTTTCCTGGTGAGGGGCTGGGACTTACAAACTTTTGTTTAGTCCTTGGAAATGTTCTTCACTGTTTATTCAAGTAATCCTATGCCGCATACACCTCCAGATCAGGCTTGCTGTTGTCAATGAACATTCCAGCTGCAGTTCAGCATGGTGGGCAAGCTCATTAAAGTGGGGGCCAGAAACAATTCAGCTTCCTGTTACTATGTAGGACACATGGCTTCCTATGTTTTGTTTTTTTTTTTTTTCTGATAAAGTTTCTGTGTGAAGGTTCCTTTTGTGTAGCTTAATTCCCTTAGTGGAAATTGCCCTCTTTGAAATTCTTATTGGCTCTTCTGTGCAATGTGGTCAGAGATAGTAACTTCAGATCCTCATGAAGAAAGCCATTCATGATGCTAAGGCCTGTATAGTAATAGGTTTTTCAGGCAGTTACCCCCTACCTTTATTCCCATCCAGGATTATCCAAACATAAACTTTGTACAGTAGCTACATCCTGATGTATGATTACCTGCTGTGAAATAGCTATTTCCAGCTTTTGCTTCTTGCTGCTTTCTCAGAATTTCTGGTGCAGTCACGTTATACAAGAACAGGTATTCTCTTTTAAGAGGAATAGGAAACAATTCAAATATTCTTCATGGAAAGAAAAGGAAGTATACTAAATTTCCTTTATATTTTTCTTCCTTAAAATATACTGGGACCGAGCATCTCCTGTGAAAGTAAAAGGTTTTAATGAACTGTTAGTAATGAACTTTAACATACTAGAGAAATTTCCTAGAGATTTCACTTCAATTCTTTCTTTAAGCAACACATTTTTTCATAATGGTAGTTGGTGGAAAGGGATAGGTTGACCTCTTTGTTTTTAGCCTTCCCATTTTACTATAAAAATGAAGTAGGAGCCGAAGTTGAGACTGTCATCAAACAGATAATGTCTAGTGTTAACTGATTGTTTGTCACTTTGAATTAAACAACTAGATTGTTGTCACTTTGAATTAAACAGAGAAGCAAAGCTTCATTCAAGAGGCTGTGAACCCCTTCTATGACTTTCCAAATACAGACCAATCTTTGGAAGTTTACTTTTAAATCATAAGCGTAAAACGATGACATGTTTAAAAAAAAAAGAAAACAAGTACATGTCAAGGAGGTGAGCAAATACATAACAAGGTTATTTTTGATAGAAATGCTTAAGGTTACTTTTTAGACATTTCTGAACATGGTTTTACAAAGTTACACAATCCACAGTTTAAGGAGTTGAAAAGACTTTGCTTTAAAGCTTTTCTTTTGATTTGCTCAGCGCTTGTTCGATTCCTCCTACAGGTCTCAATTTTCCCAATTGCCCAATGTGGACACTATCACCTTTCCTCTTTAGGGGTGTGTCTAAGGACTACTTGATGATCTTGGAACTCTAGGCACTCAGGTGTTCTTGCCCCAAAGGTGGCACAGAAGTTCAAGTTATATTTCGTTTTTCTGGACAATACTATTGTAATTTTCTTTTAGCACATTCAACTTGAAAAATCTGTATTTGGAATAGAAAGGACATTATTATTTCAGTGCCTCTCCTTGTAATGACCATTAGGAAAGCATATCAAAATCTGATGGGGCATTTCTCTCTAGGTTCAGACAAGAACATGCTAATTTTCAGTAAGTTCATTTTGCATTTCTGAAAGAAGACTTTTGGCTTGACTAACGAGGTGAGACTGATTTTAATGTTGACTGCTTTGCCCATTTAATATGCATGAAGGTTTTTAAGGAGTTCGGGAGAGGTGAGTACTATCAGAATCAGTTATGCAGGGTCACCCACTCAGGTACTTTCTATACATGTAGGGAACATTTGGGTATCATGGAAATGTTTAACCCTGAAATTAAGTACTAAAGTAGCAGCAATTTGCTTTTCCCCCAGTTATTACCTAGTGGCCAACAAGGATAGCATCTGTTCCATAATTCAAATACTCTATTGAAAGTATATATTAAATAAGGCCATAATTTGTGTTTCTGGTTCTCCTCGAAAATTCAGTTTCTTTAAAATTGCCAACTAGATACCAATGCTGTTACATACTGTATTAATAAAAGAAAACTTAAAAAATTATAGACACATATAATTTATTATTTAGGCAACTTGAAACAAAAATAGAAGTTAGCAGATGGATAAAGCAGTCTCTAGTGAATATTGCAAAGTACCCACAGAGGAAAGTTTAAATGATTTATTATTTAATGTGAGGTTTTACTGTGATGCCTTTAGGGCTTTGCTCATTATTGTTGAATTTCAGTAGTATATTCTCTTGAAAACTGTTGCTTTCTCAGTGTTTGAAAATGGAAAACCAAGCTGTTGAAATTTCAAAGTTACTTTTAAAAGAATCTGCTATAAATATTTTTTAGGCTTGAAAATTATTCAACATACAAAATAATGTGGTTAATTTAAGTTTAGAAAACAATTTTGTTAAATTGCACGAGAAACTAATTGAAAACCATTATAAAGATAACAAGTGAGGAGGACCTGCTTAAAATGTTACTAATAGTTGAGCATTTCTCATGTTCCAGGGATACAGGTGAGGCAAGACATAAAGCTGAGATGATGAATATGCTGAATGGGGATTTAAAGCTTGATTGTTCCCTGAGTCATGTCAGACCATCCTGTGTCCAAGGTGATGATCATAATGATAACCAGACATAAAATAACTGCCTCTTATCTTGTATCTGAACTATATATACATTTCACCTAATCAGGCTCTAAGAATATGTATTGATTTTCACATTTTTAACCCAGAGAAAGAAAAAAAAATTCTAAATTGGTGTGAAAAGGAGGATTAATTTGTTTATTTTACCTGTTTTACATTTGTGAAACTGCTTCCTCTGCTGTTTGATATGCAAACTCACATTTGCCATTCATACAATAGTGGTAATAATGTGGGATTAACAGAAAGCCTTAAATCTCATTAAGTTCTTGGAAAATGTCATTCTCTTCTCCCCAAATTGCATTAAAACAAAAGGCAAAAACATCAAACAGGTTTCTTAGGAGAGAAGGATACTCTTTCAGAAATGAAGATAATGCTTATAGCTCCTCTCACATGCCCATACTCCCATAAACTCAAAACAGTTCCATTCATGTTTCACTGTGTTTTATTTTATATCTTCTCCTTCTCCTTTATATTTGAATATATAATACTAAACAGTTTTTTTTTTTTTTTTTTGGTTTTGGTTTTTGGCATATCAAAGGCTGTAATGATCTCTCCAAAAATAAGCGATCCTACCCCCATGCTTAAATTCCCTCTTTCTGAGCTGGATTTACATATTCACTCACATAGAGACATTGCAGTTTAATATGAATGATGAAAAGAAAAATGACCCCCATCAGCATGGACACTGTGGCCAGGTTTCCACAATACTGACTTCAGAGGCTTTCTGTCTGCATAGGCTTGAAAGAGGCCATTACTTCTCAACAAAAAGGAATCGATCTTTTAGAAAAATATTGTTAATGGGGTAACTTGGGGGAAAAACATAAATGGAGCCCTGGTTACTTAATGGAATGTTTTAAAATTATTTTTTAATGGAATCATTACTTAAGTATATAGCACTTAAAATTGTTGAAAAAAGAAGAAAACATAATCACTTTACTGGTGAATCAAATTTTTAATAGGGATCCTTCTATTCAGTTTCTTTTCATAAATAATATCGTGGATTTTTTTTTTGCATTTATAATGTAATCATCAAGTCTGAAGAGCCTCCAATTTATTTCCGTGAGACACCCAAGAAAACATGTAAATAGATAAGGATGCTATCGTTTTGAGATATTTTAGGAAAACTAATATAATTTAAGAAGTTGTACCTGAATAGAAAACTGGCATTTAAATAAAATCAAGAACTTGAAGCAATCTACATGTTTATATGATTCTTTCCCTGCTACTACAGTATTTTGGAGGTGGGAATGTTTGAGATGAGAAGGTTTGTCTCATGTTTTGAGAATATCACTTAAATTAAGATGAAGTTATATGATAGTAGTGCTAACTTCCTAAATGCTTTATTTGCCATCTTAGATTTAAATTGATTTTGATTTGACTTGTTTGATCATTACTCATTTTTAAAAAGTCCTAATTCCAGTATAAGGTTTTGAAATTTTAGTTTCTTTTTAATGATTTGCCTCACAGAATGATTTCTTAATGCTAGGAACTTTTGAAAAAAATATTAAATCTAAAGCTAGAAAGACATGTAGAAGTTTTAATCCAAGCTAGTTGCATTATTTTGAGTTAAAACTTTGAAGAAAAGCAGATGCTTAATCAAATTTCTTCAGCTTTGTGAATATTTCTAGGTAAAGTAGAATTTATATGATCATAATCTGGAATATTAGGAAGTAATTTATTTATGAAGGTTTAAATTGCTGCTACAAAGCCCAAGAAACTGAACAACCTGTGAATGCTAAGTCTTTGCAACAACAAATTGTAATTCGAATAAACTACATATATGGGTAAACTGAAAAACTGGAGTACATCAGGTTAGTTGATAGTGACAGCAAAATGCTTTCTAAGCAGCCTGTCTGGTGGTTAAATTTTCCACGATCATCAGATTTCAGGAAAGTTCCAATTCTTTTGTTTAATGCCAGGCAAGCAGAAGGACCTCTAACTCTCCTCTTGAGAGTCATGAAGTCTGAAGGGTTTGCTGAGAGGCAGAGAAGCAAGTCTGCCTTTTCATACTTGGTTTTATCCAGACTATTTTCTAGTCTTAAGAAGGTTTTGTTTCATTTATGGAAAATAGGGGATAAAATTTCCAAAGCTAAGGATTTTTACTTTCTCCTTTTCTGTTACTAGCTCTTTTCCTCTATAGGTTTATGATAAGTGAATCAAATTCTGCTTATTTATTTTGGCTTGTAAAGTTAAATCGACCATCCTTAAAACAAAAAGACAAAGTGGGCTATTATCTTTCATCATAGTGAATGCTGCTTCCTTGTATGATATTAAATCCAGACTAAATGAATTAGACAACCAAGACTTGTAAGAATGAATAAGATATTAATTTAGAGGGTGGTGAAGGTGAGTAGTAGAGAGCTTGGGGCAAGCGGCATGCTTTAAGTTTGTGCTGACTTTTGAGCAATTGTAATGAAAAGTATGCTTACTTCTGTTAAACCACAAACATTTTCCCATTACAAAATTGAAATTCCTTTTTAAGTGTGTGAGTACAATTTGGTTGATGTGCTTCAAATTTCTAATATTTAAGTGTGTGGCAAGCACTGTGCTGGTTAGTGAGACCATCTAAAATCAAAAAACACATTGCTTTTTCATGTCCAAGGAGGTATTACTTAAACCAGATGAACAGGAAGATAATCAACAACACACAAACTGATCAATCCACAGTCCAGTGGCACACTTTAAAAAATGGTGTTTAACCAAATGTGGTCTGTAGGTTCTCTTCAAAGTTGCCACGGTAACTTGTGCACATGTAAAGTGAAAGAATAAAGAACAAAAGCTGTCATTGTCTCATCAAGTGAGAGCAGTTTCTCCCTCCTCTCATTTAAACAGACTAATACCTGGAGAGAGCTTTTTATACATTTCTAACACTTGGTTTTAGGGTAGGAAAGAGATTACGCATATGCAAAACAAAACTTTAGCTATTACTTAAATTATGTTTTATTCCTTTTCTACTTAAAATCTATTTTCGCTGGGATTCTTGTATATAGATAAATCAAAGTCCTTTCTTATGCAATATAAACATGGCTTTCAAAACTGTCTTTAGTGTGGTATTAACCAAATTAAGTGATGTTGTCCTGTATTTTGAAACTGGAAAATGCTTTCTGAAATGTGTATACCTTTTTAGTTCTCAAAAGGAAGAAGGCTTCTTCAAAAGACATTTTACAAACTATCTCTTTGTTGGAATTTCGTTTGTTGACTTTTGGTAAATTTTTGAAATGGTGGAATGTTGGAGTTAAGAAACATCCCTTTTTATGCTCTTAAGAGAAAATGCAATTTTGAGGATTAATATCGCCGAGAGATTTACTGTAGAGTTTTTGCCCGCTGGGGGGTGGTACACTCTACCAGAATGCTGCTTTCAGAAGCCGCAAGTCAGATGTTGGCTGCTGCTGGCCAGTTTTTCTCTGGTTTAATTACAACAAAGCCTCCCGTTGAGAGGAACAGTGAAGGCCTCTGGGGCAAAAGGTGGGGGGCAGGAGGAAAAGGGGGAGATGTGGAAAGAGGGAGGGGAGAAATTATGGCCTTTGAAAAATTTACAGAACCTTATTTCCCTAGTTAACTTCATTTTGGTGGTCTTCATTTGACTTTAAACAATTATTTATAATGCTTTTTAAATAAACTCCTTCGAATAAAAGAACATATAATGGAATTTATTCAGAATTATTATTAGCTTTGGATCTTGCCATCGATCACATTCTTTGTTATGCAGCCCACCCACCTTAAAAAGGGGGAAAGTTGAAAACTGAGTGAAATGGCAACTTTAAACCAAATATTTTTTAATGACCAGATTAATTTAATATTGGTATAATGTTAGTGTATCAAAAATAGAAAGAAGAAACATTTATATAATATTAAGACAAAGCAAATACCCTGCTACTGATTTTTGTAGGGCTTAAAATTGTCGAAATAATCCAGAAAGAGGAGGAAGCCTTAAGATGTGTGGCCAAGAAAAGCACAGAAAAATCTCTCTGCAGTGCACTTGCATGTTTAAAGCTGATTATTGTATTTTTCATCTGGAGAGACTGAGTGTTCATTAGGGTCTGTGTCCCTAGGCAGGAGATGCTGAGCATAATTGGAGTTTCTATTTGATTGGGCAATATAGTCTAGAGAAGAAACTGGGGTAAAGATAATTAATAGCTTGCTAACAAAGTCTGACAGCCACAAGATTTCAACCAAATTTATTTCACACTGCTTCATTTAGCTCTGAAAAAGTTTTGATAGAATCGGAGGCTCTTTAATTAACACTTGAAAGCAAAAGAAACATACCTTCTATTTTGCTGCCACATTTAGTTATGACAAATTTTCTTACCGTTTTTCTCCTTTTTGTAAAAACTTTACTTGCTGCCAATTATGTATTTCACAAATCTTATTTTTAGGAAATGTTTAATTGGGCATTTTGAACCTAACTATAATTGATTTAAGGGGGGAGGTGGGTACAGAGAAATGAAAAGCCAATTAATAACTGATAGATAGTTATACAGGAATACAACATTAATGAATTCATTATGTTTGTTCATTAATATTTTTGCTGATCCTTGGACTTGATGTGTTTTGGCAGTACTCTATTAAAAAAAAAGTAAACTGTAATTTTTTTAGCTGAATACATGCAATCACGTTTTTGTAATCCTGTTTTTATTTCAGGCCAATAAATAGATATATGTATGTGTGTGTATATGTGTCCAAACTAAGTGGTACATCTCTGATTTACTCTTCTCATGATTAAAACCTGGCATACAATTATTAATATTTGCAGTAGTTGTAATATTAACATTACCATGGTACTTTTAAAGGATTAATTTCTTTCTTTACTTGTTTCAAAAGAGGTATTAGTCATCTGTCACTTTGGGTCAGGCATAAGTGATTCTACCTGAAAACAGACAAATGCATTCTTTACGTTTATGCTGGTCAGGATATTCTTATGCAGTTAGGAATAAATGAAAGGCATTGCTACAGCTGAAGCACTTTTCTAGTGGTTTTATTCATGTTGTTTCAGGCTGATAAGATAATATACATGTGCATTTTAAAGCAGATA
>NW_012143812.1:25010-25369 GCF_000956105.1 Propithecus coquereli | reverse complement strand
CTTAGCATCAGCATAGCTGACAGCAACCTTAAACTCCTGGGCTCAAGTGATCCTCCTGCCTCAGCCTCCTAAGTAGCTGGGACTATAGACCTGTGCCACAAAGCCTGGCTACTTTTTCTATTTTTAGTAGAAACCTAGACTCGTTCTTGCTCAGGCTGATCTTGAACTCCTGAGCTCAAGCAGTCCTCCCGCCTCAGGCTCCCAGAGTGTTAGGGTTACAAATGTGAACCACAGTGCCTGGCCGTGTCCTAAAATTTTTAGAAAATGATTCTGTAGTATCCTCTCAGGTACTAAAAAATAACCAACAGAAGTATTTAAGCAAAGTAGTTCAAAACTGATAACCTCTTTAATGACATATT
>NW_012143812.1:22866-23168 GCF_000956105.1 Propithecus coquereli | reverse complement strand
GTATTTTATTTTTATCATGATACAAATTCTAGATTACTTTAAAATAATTTTATGTTAATTACACCTACCTATGTACAGTGAGTATGATTTTTTCTATTGTTTTTGACAACCTAATGTAGATCTCAGTAATCTTTTTTGTAAGGCTGGCAATTTTGTCCTCTTTAAAAATTTGCATCTTAAAGCTTATTTTGGATAGTGAGAAAAATGTGTCTATTGTAGATCACATTGTAGAAAATAACTTATAAATGACTTATGTTTTGCTTTTTCTTTTTTAGGTACCTGCTAATCTTTAAGAAACTGTG
>NW_012143812.1:19803-20826 GCF_000956105.1 Propithecus coquereli | reverse complement strand
CTAATTTATACACTAAATGTAGCAATTCATTTTTAAAACCACTTTCCAAAAGTTCTCTTGTCAAGGGAAAATTAGATCTGTACCTTTGCATCAGCTACTTGCACATCTCTGTTACTGACAATCTGTTTTATCTAATTTGCCTTATCTTAATACACACGCACCAGCTTTTGTATGCTTATTATGCATAGTAAATCTGCCGTCATCAATTAATTTTCAAACTGTATCTTTTTATTTTTATTTCATTTTTCATATTTTTATTTTGAAACAGTCTGAAAATTATGAGCAATTTGCAAGTACATTATAATAAATTTATTTTTCTTAAACATGTTTTCAGCCATGAATAACTTCCTTTATATCATTCTTGTGATGACCTTGCAATGCAATCACGTGTGCAACCCTTTAATCACATGCTGAATTCCTCTAGCTCTCACCTGTGTGTGCTCTCTCTGCAGACCCTTTGAACAATAATTTTTGCATCATGTATAGAGTTTGTGATTATCTGTGAAAAGACCATTCTAGTAAAAATAACGCTGTCATTACCAGAACCAAAGTAAATTTTGTTTTAAAAACAATTGTCAAAAGCAAAAGAGTGATTCCAAATTATAAAAGTAAAGTTCTACACATTTTAACACTTTATGGAAAGTTGTAAACAAATAGCTTAGATTATCAGTGAAAATAGTTTTCAAGAAGTATAATCATGAGAAGACAGGCAAAAACATAGACTTAAAGCACTGGAATTGTTTACATTTACAGATTCAATGAAAGTGAACAGAGATGGAAACGAGACAGGTAGGGAGAGGCATTTTATAATAAATAGCATTACCTTATTAATTTTTGTTTTATAAAGGGAAAGAAAAGGAATAACTCTTAAAAATGTGTACTCCTGGCCGGGCACGGTGGCTCACGCCTGTAATCCTAGCACTCTGGGAGGCCGAGGCGGGTGGATCACTCAAGGCCAGGAGTTCGAGGCCAGCCTGAGCAAGAGCGAGACCCCGTCTTCACTAAAAAATAGAAAGAAATGAT
>NW_012143812.1:17895-18223 GCF_000956105.1 Propithecus coquereli | reverse complement strand
TCATTATACTAGCTGACATTTTGATAGAAAGTGATGTAATGCTTGCATATTATATAGAGAATTTTGATAGAACATCTTCAGAATTTGGGACAGCACAACTACAGTTACAAAAAAAGTATACATTAATGCTGATATCTACTATTTCTGTAAAGATTTTATGAAACGTTACTTTTTTGTATTAAAATGAGTATTCGCTTAGAGAGTCATGCATGAATAAAATGAATGAAAATGAATAAAAATATCCTAGAAAATTAATAAGAAGCTTTGATTTATCAAAATTGCTTTTTAAATATCTTTACCAAAATGAAGCTATTTAGTGAAGGCATGT
>NW_012143812.1:16906-17725 GCF_000956105.1 Propithecus coquereli | reverse complement strand
AAAATAAACCCTATAACTATCTCAGAGTATGCCTTTTATAAAATTATGGGTTCAAAATTTGACCGATAATAATAATGCTATGTTTTATACAACGTCCATCCTTAAAATTGTCATAGTCTATCAGTTTTAAAGGAGAAGAGCTAAAATACATACTGTTTACATTTTCTTGTTCAGTTATTGAGCATTTTCAGCATATGCATAAGAATTTACAAATGTTAATTTATTAAACATTTTCATATTTAAAACTTCTTACTTTAAAGAACCAATTTTGCTTCAAAGAGGTGATTTTTTTCCCTATTGTGTCATAAACAAAATTGAAAAGAATAATCTGCCTTACAAATTGAAAATTGTTTTTCATTGAATTCAAATGAGGCTTCTTCCACAATGTGGAATTTGAATACTCCGAAACATTTTGTTATGCTACTTGAAAAATATCCTTGACTTAAAAAGAACTACTGAACTGTTAAGCTCATAAACAAGCACAACTATATTTCGTTTAAATGTTTAAAAACTAACTTATGTATTAATCATAAAATAAGGACAGAGGTGCAGTTTCATTACACGCTTGAAAAAATACTGATCATTTAACTCAAGAAAATTTACTTTTAAATTGTATTTTTATCCATGCAACTCAAATAAATGGTCCTCTTAAATTTAACAAAAATATTTATATATGCTCTTAAAATCTACATTACTCAAACAAGAAATGCTTCCTATTTTGATTCCACCTCTTGAACTGTAAACTACAAATAACAAACTCATTATCACACTTGAGTTTGTTTTGGAGAACTATTAAAATGTAGTGGAGTGAGGAGTATT
>NW_012143812.1:14293-14701 GCF_000956105.1 Propithecus coquereli | reverse complement strand
TTTGCTACAATTAATTATAATTATTGCTATTATTAAATAGAATAGTCTAGAAATAAAATTGAGATCATTTGTACATCATGGAATAAAAGGAAAAAATATAAAGAAATATGTGAGAATATTATAAAACAAAAAAGGATTAATGCACAGGAGTAATTTATAGTTAAAATGCACTTTAAAATAGAAGGAAGAGAGAAAGAGTGTTGGTGGTTAGGAGAAGAAATTTTCAAAGAAATGAAAATATGGAATTTCCCAGAGCTAGAAAAACAGGAGCATATTCATATTTTAAAATTTCCCATAAATCGCTGAGGCTGAGAAAATGGCCCACATTGATTCACATCTTAATCATGCATCAGATCATTGAAAACAAGAATGCTTATCTCAAAGCTAAATTGTATTGCTGTCAAATTT
>NW_012143812.1:10900-12176 GCF_000956105.1 Propithecus coquereli | reverse complement strand
CAAAAGAGAGAGAGGAACATCAGGTTCAAATAGAACTGTGATGTCTTCTTCTGCAGCATCCTCAAGAAGAGAAACATAAATTCCCAAATGAGGTGGAAAGAATTAATATGAGAATCACACTGTAGTTAGACCTGTGTATTAATTTTAGGCATGGATGGATGATTGTGAATATATGTATATGTGTGTGTATTCTGATAAATTATATATTGTTCATTGCTTAGTGTTGAAGCCGTCACTTTTAAGTAATGTTTCTGCATAACTGATTCCACAAAAGTGGATTTAAAGTTAGTGGAAATATATATGTTTAGAGATATAGAAATTTGAAAAATAGTTTAAATTGATATTTCAAGTAGCTTCTATACACAAAGGTATACAGCAGGTCTTTCAGAATGATGTCTGTGACAGGTAAAATAATATCCCGTAAAGATGTCTATATCCTTATCCCCAAAACCTGAGAATATGTTACTGTAAATGACAAAAGGAACCTTGCACATAAGGTAACAGACCTTAAAATGGGCAAAATATTCTGGATTATCCAGATGCATCCAGTGAAATGATTCAGGCCTTTCCAAGTGGAAGAGGAAGACAGAAAAGTAGAAGAGGAAGCAGAGAGATGTGACAGATGAAGAGACAGGAGAGATTTAAAGTGTGAAAGGGGCTCAACCTGCTGCTGCTAGCTTTGAAGTTGAGGGAAAGAACCATGAGCCGGAAGTGAGGGCAGGGTCTGAAACATGAGAGCAACCCTGGGCTGACAGTGAGCAAGGAAACAGGGACTTAAATTCTACTGTTGCAAGAAACGGAATTCTGCCCACAATTCAAATAAGAAACAGATTCTCCTCTAGAACTCCTAGAGAGTAACTCTACCCTGCTAGCACCTATATTTTAGCCCAGTGAAAACTGGATTGGGTTTATTAAAAGCAGAATTATAAAAAAATAAATGTGTTATTTTAAGACCTTAAAATTTGTGATAATTTGTTATGACATCAATAGGAAACTAGTAGTTTCCAAAGCATTAATCTATGCTAATTATGTGCCTGATTATATGCTTATACTGGGCTTATTATGTAAGTGGTACTAGCAAGGGACTTCTGAATAAATTTAATCTTTACAAAATCCTATGTTTTAGATGTTATTATTTCCATTTTACAGATGAGAAAACTGAAATCTAGAGAGGAATAGTATGAAAAAATAGGGCTTGAAATCAGATTATTTTTAACTGCTATGACCTATATTTATATATTTATGTTTACATACCTACTGCATCTTCGTTAAATAT
>NW_012143812.1:0-315 GCF_000956105.1 Propithecus coquereli | reverse complement strand
ACAGTGTTCATACATACATACACATATCTCTGTATGTACACGCTGTAACAAAATTACTTGACATATTTGATCAGGCAGGGCTTTCCTGAAGCAATTTTATTTTTAACTGGAGGAAAAGTTAACTCTATAAAATAGTACATAAAAATTATGAAGAGTTTCTAGGAAGTGGGTAAAACAATGAGAAGGGCGTGAAGTAGGAAGGAGCTTAATTTGTTACAGGAATAGAAGGAAAGAAAGTTAACAAAGGTGATGAGTGTATATAAGTGATAACTTCCACAAGGTTATCTTATCATCTTTCTATTGTCTCAATAGTAT
>NW_012143811.1:0-2101 GCF_000956105.1 Propithecus coquereli | reverse complement strand
ATTTTTTATTTCTATTCCTCTACTTTCATATATGTTTTGAATTGATTTGAGAGCAATTATGACAATAAATAATGCTAAAACAGAAAAATGTACATTGGGTAGCTTTTGACGTTAGATGTGCTCACTAAATCCTTGTAGAAATCTTACCTGGAAATCCTTACCCGGATTACCTGCCTAGCCCCCAGCCTTACAGCTATTCTCTACTACTTCACCTGCATGTTTCTTTCCTGGCACTTTTCAAAACTGATGATTACCTCAGTTATTTATCTGCTAAATTTTGTGCCTCCTTTCTTCAATATATATTCCATAAGGACAAGGACTCTGTGTGTGTGTGTGTGTGTGTGTATGCTATTCACAATTTTAATGGAACAATGACAGTAAGTCACTAAAGATGGCAGTGTCTGGCATATAATAATAATAATAAGCTCAATAAATATGTTATTAAATATTTAAATTATAGGGAAATAGAAAAGAGAAGACTATAAATAGCATTGCCATGATGATGGGCCATGGCAGCAGGTTCCATTAGAACAGTTTCCATTGAACTAAACTTTTACAAAGGCCTGATCTCAGCACCTGGAAAAGCAGTCAATTGGACAGGACACAGTGGTGGTGTAGGTACTGCAGGACATGTCATCATAGTGCTTGCCAATGGCAAATGGCACCACTGAGGCATCTGTGCCATGTGTTGCCTGGCACTCAGATTCACTGGAAATGGTTGAATGGGAATAGAAAACCTTCATAAAATCACATCTAGAGTCTCCAGGGTTGGCAATGGAAGGTAAGTCGTAACTTGGAAGTTAAGATTTTATTTTCCTAACAGAAATAGTAGAGGAAGTTCTGGGGTTGAGGAGATATTCTTAAGAGGCAGATGGATCTCCTTGAAAAAAAACAGACTTTGAGGCCCATCTATTCCTCCTTTCTCTGATGCAAATGTTGATGATTAAAATATTCAGGAAGTAATCAGATTTCATAACTGTGACTCCTCCATGGCCTATGAAATCAGGAGGCTCTGAGAGCTAAAAAAAAAAAAAAATTAACAAATTATGTTTTGCATCACCTGAAGGGTTGTGCCCTCCCCTACTTTTAAGTCCCAATGAGAGCTTGAATGCTCGCTAGATTAAAAAACAAAGCAAAACAAAAAACCCAGTGGGTTGGGCTGAGTGTTGTACTTATCATCATTTATACTTTGACTGTATCTCCATCTGATGAAGCTTGGAAAATATACCTGTTACAGACAAAAAGCAGTAGATCAAGAGACATCCTAAATAAAATAACAGAAGGCCAAGAGAGACAACAGGTGAAAGCAACTATTGTAACAGCTATACAGTTTTTATAGTTGCAATGTAAATATGTCTCTGAGCCTTAAAACAGCCAAATAAAAATAAATAAGAAAATAAAAAAACCTCTAGGTTTTTGAGAAACAAAAATAATTTATAAGAAAAAATGCCTGTCAAATACTTAATTTTATGTGAAATATTCACATACAAAATTAAAAAAATAAATCTTACCCACTGATTCATGTACTGACCTTCAAATGTTCATACTGATCGAACTTTTTATCCAATTATTCATATAAAGCAAAAGTATATTGACAATTAATACACAAGTTTGGCATGTAAAATCAATATATGTAGCCCCAAATCTCATATTCATTCATATCTATATCACTAGTTTGCTAGCTAGCAACTTATGCTATTTTTTATTTCTATTCCTCTACTTTCATATATGTTTTGAATTGATTTGAGAGCAATTATGACAATAAATAATGCTAAAACAGAAAAATGTACATCGGGTAGCTTTTGACGTTAGATGTGCTCACTAAATCCTTGTAGAAATCTTCCCGGATTACCTGCCTAGCCCCCAGCCTTACAGCTATTCTCTACTACTTCACCTGCATGTTTCTTTCTTGGCACTTTTCAAAACTGATGATTACCTCAGTTATTTATCTGCTAAATTTTGTGCCTCCTTTCTTCAATATATGTTCCATAAGGACAAGGACTCTGTGTGTGTGTGTGTGTGTGTGTGTGTGTGTGTATGCTATTCACAATTTTAATGGAACAATGACAGTAAGTCACTAAAGATGGCAGTGTCTGGCATA
>NW_012143810.1:0-7323 GCF_000956105.1 Propithecus coquereli | reverse complement strand
GCTCTTGCTCAGGCTGGTTTCGAACTCCTGAGCTCAAACAATCCGCCCGCCTTGGCCTCCCACAGTGCTAGGATTACAGGCGTGAGCCACCGCGCCCGGCCTACGCATTATTTTTTATACCAGAATTTTGCTATTGTTTGAAATAAGAAGGTTAGACCTTAAAAATATTTGCTGATGGTGCAGCAATTGTTGTTCAAATCACCTTGTAACTACAGTATTTAATTGCAAATAGAAATTAAATGAATCATATGTTTTCAAAGATGAATGATAGATATTATTCATCCAACCATCCACCATTTCATCCGTCTCTCCAGTACTGAGAGTTTATTCTACATATACTCTAATACTGATACATATATTTCAATATACGGAGTATTATAGATGCTGTCATAAATAGTCAATATGCTTTCACCAACTCTATTTTATGCTTATTCTGTGCTAGGCACTAGGCTTAGAATGAGGGATATAGAATAGAAAGCATCCAACCCATTTTCCATTAAGTAGAAGCATATAAAACCAGAAAATTACAAGGCAAAAAGACTCCGAATTCATTTTTGAGAATGTAGTAGGAGGAATCTGATGTAAGAGATTAGCTGCTGATGTTCATAGCACAAATAATGAATCCAAATATCTGTATGATTTTTTTCTCCATTAATTAGATAAAAGGATAAGTTGTTCTACTTTAGATAGTTGAGGAAAAGTCCTCAGAACAACCTCATGATTTAAGTATTGTGTTTGTGGCCTTAACTAAGCCAAGTAATTCTGGTAGTTGAATAGATACACAGAAACTTGTGTATAACTTGGCTACCATAATTTAAACACTACATGAAGAAACAGAGCTGAGGGTGTATAAGCAGAAATGATAGTATCAATGAAATCTCAAAATTCCTAGCAAGGCAGTATTTTTGCAAGATAATAGTTGATGACTGTCTTTTCCCAGATGTTTTATATTTCTCAGATGTAACTTTGTTGTTAACATTGATATGAACTTATACAATACTCAATCCATAATGCATAATATCAAAAGCCTAATATAGGCTTTGTTCTAGATTTCCCACTTTTTGTTTTGTAACTTCTTTCCCTAACACTGAGAAACCTGGTTTCATGATCATTAATGTTATTAGAGACCCACTGTTGCCCTGGTGTATAACCGATTTCCCATTGCAAGTCCTGCTACCTCTCACATGCAAAGGCTTTTGTCGTCATCCCCCTTATGTTCTGACACCCTGTGACCAGGCACCCTACCTTGTGATGCTGTTCTCACCCTGGTCAGGCCACAACATACTGCATCATGTCAGCTGATATGTGGATTGCTTAATAAATATTTGATTGGTTAATGTATTTCAATAACACAATGTTTAGGATTTTCACAGAGCAGCTTATTTTCAAAAGAACAGCAGCCTCCTCTAATGCCAACAATTTTAGGCTTTATTTTTGGGTTAAAATTGTATTATATTAGTGTCAAGTTCAAGTACAGTTGTTTCATTCCAGCCAGTAGAAATGAAATATGCAAATATATTTTGGATGAAGTTTGAAAAGGGCCAGGATCAATGAAGAGGAAAAAAAGGATTTTCCGTTGACATTCTAAAATGATTCATTTAATAATTTAATTCTCTCTGGACTTGTGAAAGAAAAACAAATGAGGTATTTGAAGATAGACTATAAAAGAAGGCAAAGGGTATATACAGAGAAAAGAGTAAAGAGATTAAAAAAATCCTTTGGTTAATTCATGGTATTTCTACTTAGTATACAAACAGAAAGAGAAAAAAGAGTGAGAGAAAATGTATTCTTAATTCATCTTGTAGAGTTTAAATGTAGGCAAAATTTCCATGCTACAGAAAAAATAGTAGGAAATTAAGATGTGTAAAAAAACTTTATATTATGTATTGATGGGGTTCAGAACATGCTACCCCAAAATATGGCACGTTGGCATTTGAGAAAACAGCAAAAGCAGGAAGGCCATTCTGATCTTCCCTTCACCCTTCTCCTCTGAAGCAGGCCATAAAAAAATTCTTTGACCTTCTCTAAAGCAGGTCGTAAGACCCTTATGTGAGAGGTACCCGCCCTATACCCAGAAGAAAGGAATGGGCTTATCTCTGAAGACACAGAAAAGAATCTGAAAAACAGGCCTTGCTAAGATCCCGCCGTTTGTTATTATACTATTGGGTCATATCCTCTTTGTCCAATCATGCAACGCCATGATTGTCTGTTTTTCATCAAAGCTAAGCATAAAAATACACAGGTTTCATTGTTTCTTTGGGTCTTAATTTCTGAAGGCTCCCATATCACATGAAACTTATATTAAATAAATTTGTAGGCTTTTTTCTTGTTAATCTGCCTTTTGTTGTAAGTGTCTCAGTCATGAACGTACAATATTTATTTAACTAAATTATGACTTGGGAGATACGGTCTAACGTAGGTTATAATCATATAACTAATATCAATTAATCAGCATCTGTAATCAGAGCAACATCAGTAATTAATGAATTGTCAATGACATGGTGGTAGTCAGTAGATCAATGCCAAATCTTTGCAGGCTAGGGATTCTAGAATTGTAGGTTTTTCTTGAGTATCTCCATTTCGCCTTGTTCCTGCCCTGAACAAATTCACTTTACTTGGGGCAAAATTATTTGTAGCACCCTCTTTAATGCTGGAAAGTGTTCCAGCTTGGACAATAAACTATATGATCATCTTATCTTTAGATAGAATTTGGAGAAAAAGGCTAAGGGGTCTTAGCTCTTCTTATTTGTCACTTTGACCCACAAGAGATAAGGCAATTTTAACCAAGTCATTCAAAGGCAGGTAGGTCTAGTCCCTTCCTGCGCTAGGTAATAAAGCAAATTGGACCAATCAGCTGCATTCATCCCAGCTGTAACTTCTGGGTGGTCTTTAAGGAGAACTCCATTTAGAGTGCATTTCAATGATGCAAGGAAAATTTCACAGACGGCTAAAATGAGAGTGGGAGGTCTGCAGTTGAGAGGGTTTCAATCAGTATATTGTGGACAACAGGAGAAAAGCTTTTCTAGCTACAGCTGTTGCCTGAAACTTCAGCCACTAGTTACCAACATACTTTGTTCACAGCATTCTACTATTTACCCATTATATCTAGATAAATCCTGAACACCATGTTATTCAAGGTGGTGTGCTTAAGAAATGTAATTTGGTACTTTTTGTTCACAGTATTCAATGTTGACAAAATATGCTGTCAATGCTGCCTTTTGTGTAATGAAGAGAAAACAAGATTTAATAGGATTTCATATTTCGGTAGTGAGATTCAATACTAATACACTATGCTTGAGTGCAAAATTATTAGTAATATAATATTTTCACATTGAGAATTAAGATAGAAATGGGATTTCTGTCTGTCAAGATTAACTGAAAAATTCAAGACTTGATTGTGAAATATAACATAAAGTTTTAAAGACTACCATGTCTGATCAAATCCACTGAGAGAAAATTCTATGTATACAAACAAGGAATATTCGATGTAATAATACTTGATCATAAAGACACTGTTAAATCTTTAATCCATTTTAGATGAAGGGAGAAAAGTTATTTAGTGAACTGGTGGCATGATGTGGAGAATGAAAAAATAAGTTCAAAAGATGAGAGAAAGAAAAATAAATCAAAGCAAAAAAGAGAGAAAAGATAGCTGCTGAGAGTCTCCAAGGATGAAAACAGAAAGGAAAATCAGCAAGAAATCTGAAAGCTGCTGCCCCAATAAAGTGATGATAGAACAATCTTCATTTTCTTGCTTACAAAGAATGGGCTTTTTGAGAGATAGTTTTGGAAATGGGCTCTAGGCATTTTATGAATCTAAGTAAAAACCACATAATAATACAAATATTAAAAATGTTAACATTCCTTCATTTTGATCAATCCTTCAAGGTATGGAAAAGTAGACATTGTTACTCAGAGTTACTTAGGAGATGGAGATCTCTCTCTTTCTCTCTCTCTCTCTCTGTGTATATATATATATATATATATATATATACATATGATTGTCAATTTATCTTCAGGTATTAGCAAGTTGGAATTTTGGAGACAAACAAGATGTCTGATTCGAGTATCTTGATTGTATTTCATGGGCCAAATAATGTCTTTTTGCTAACTGTTGAAAATAACTTTTGACATGTACATTCATTTATGTCTCAGCAAACCAAGAATAAGATCTAGCAATACCCTCACTTGAATATACCATGCTGCTCTATTTTATGGATTTGGACTCTAACGGTGAATTACTCTGAAAAGTTATACTCAAAGAGTGGGAGATTCTTTGGTTATAACCTCTATTCAAGGAGGTTGAGGATCAAAGGATTTTGGAGGGGAGGCAACCTTGGGCATCCTGTATACCAGATTTGCTCACATAATATTCTTTTTACTACGCCACACATGGACAGTCTCGCAAAGTTTGAGAAAACATGAAAGACTCATGGCTTAGCCTATGAGACCCACCAGTATTTGCCACAAAAGTTCTTTGCCGCAGTCACTTTGGCTGCTCTGTGGAGATTATAGATGAAGAAGCAGTATCGGTAAGAGATGTTATATAGAGATGATCATTTTATTAAATAATTTAATTTTCCCCCAAACATCAATATGCTTAAATATAGCATATTTTGAATACTAAAAGTACATAATTATAACTCAACACTGCTATTTCAAAGAAAAGACTGAAAAATAATTTTAGTATATTTTTTCTTTGCTTGAATTTACAAATCAAAGCAAGTTAATATTTATACACACACACATATATATATTCCAAATTTATTTATTTACTAACTTAAGTGCTGGCAATCAATAGAGACTACCAGTGCCCAACAATTGCATGCAGACAAAATAAAACAGAAAAATTGAGCATCAATGTCTTCCTTATTTTTTTCTTCATCCTTTAACCACTGCTGCTTAAAATGTTATATTGGAAGCAACCTTCATTTGAATTGTTGGAATTCAGAGTCTTCAGGCCCATCAGAACTATGCAATCATAATGTCTGGGTTGTGGCCATTATTTTGAAGTCCTATATGTGATTCTTATGCCTTGGTAATTGTTAATGTTCTTTTCAATAGTCTCCTACTTTGCTTCCTTCTGGTAGCAAATCTGTCTTAATCTTAACTGCTTCCTTCAACTGCTTCCTCTCTCCTTTCTTAATAGCATCTTTACATTAAAAAAAAAATTCTTGATGTGCTGGTATATGGTCACAGATTTCACTTTTCCTAGGCAGCCAACCTGCAACTTGCTGATAAAAAGGAAATGAGCAATGACTGTGGTTGATTCTGTACAGTCATTCCCTGTTTCCAAAAACTAATTCAGAGGGAATGTCCAGTCTTGGGTCACTGGCATCATCTTCACAGATAAAAGGACAGCTCATTAATCATTAATTTTCATGCTGCTGTGAATGGAGCAGAGTAGTTTCCAAAGAATGCACTGTTCTTTCTCTTGGCCACATTATTCTTTCAGTAGAAGTTGCTTAGACTTGTTTCTGGGCATCATTCAAATCAGATATAGAAGTAGTCAAGACAGGAAAAGTGGAGTGCAAAATAAGGAGATAACAGATGCTGAGTTTCAAGTAACAAGATATAGTGTTGTCTTTTCTGCTGATCTTTCTCCCAGTAACCAAAAAGAAGGAACTATGAGGGGAAAGAAGTCTTGGCTCCAAGGAACATAATTCTGAGTCCTCCTATTTTGAGGAAGAAGAGGAAGAATTTGCTAATTCTTTTTTTTTTTTTGAGAGAGAGAGACTGGGTCTCGTTATGTTGTCCAAGCTAGACTTGAACTCCTGGGCTCAAGTGATTTTCTTTGCCCCAGCTTCCTAAGTAGCTGGGACTATAAACATGCACCACCACATCTGGCTGCAGAATTTGATAATTCTTAATCTACTTTAAAACACTGACAGTGAAGATTGGGACAAAAGGTCCCCAGAACAGGACAAGTGCCCTAAAATTTCTAAAAGCCATTGTATAATGGAGTAGGACCAATGGACTATCTTGGAGGATGAAGGGAGAGGGGAAGGTTAACAAGGAATCTGTGAAATAGCAGAAGACAGGGGGAGTCCTAATGGTAGAATTCAGGAATTCTTTTTTAATTTAAAAATAAAAAAAATTTTAATTGACAAGTAAAAATTATCTGTATTTATAATGTAAATATGATGTTTCAATGTATATACTTGTGGAATGGCTAAATTAAGTTATTTCACATCCACATTACCTCATTCTTATCATTATTTTTGTGTGTGAGAACACAAACTCTACTCTCAGCAATTTTCAAGTATACCATATATTGTTATTAATTGTAGTTGCCATGATGTAACTTGTTCCTCCTGTCTAATTAAAATTTTATGTCCTTTGATGAACATCTCCTCATGGCCTCTCAACCCCAGATCTAGTAAGCACCTTTTTACCCTCTGTTTCTATGAGTTTGATTTTTTTTTTAAGCTAAAGTTCTGTTGATTTTGTTTATCTTTTCAAAAAAACAACTCTTCACTTCATTGATCTTTTCCCATTCTTTTTCTAGTCTCTATTTCATTTATTTCTGTTCTGATTTCTACTTTTTTTTTTTTATTTCTGGCTTAGTTTGTCCTTTTTCTTTATAGTTCCTTGAAGTGTGACATTAGGTTTTTTATTTGGGATATTTATTCTTTTTTTTTATGTAGGCATTTATTGCTATGAATTTCCCTCTTAGAACTACTCTTGCTGTATCCCACAAGTTTTGGTATATTGTGTTTCCATTTTTGTTTGTCTCAAGATATTTTTAAGATTCTATTTTAATTTCTTCTTGGACCTATTGGTTGTTTAGGAGTATGATCTTTAGGATTTCTTTGTGCTTAGAATGAAAGTAAAGATTGCAGTGTCCATATCAGATGTCACACGAACAGAATAAAAATTTACTAAGTTACCATTGAGATACATGCAGAGCTGTATAACTAAGGTTGGATTATCATGATTCTCAAAGGAAGTTCAGACACAACCAGACAGGACCTCTGTGTCCCCTTTCATGGAAGATATGGTACATTTTTCAATTTCTATACTTCTCTCAATATTTGATGGGCTGATGACTAATCCAATTCCCTTTCCTGAACTTAACATTAATCACTGTTATATTTGAAAATGACAACAAAGATTATCTCTTATCTCATAAATGAGGGATAACTATGTATAAAATTGGTTTTCATGGGTCTGTTAGGCTTTGTAGTAGATTGTTCTTTTAATTTATTACATGGATTTAAACATGTCATAAGCCCGTAATGTTCGCTAAACAGAATTTATAATCCAAGACTGATATCATATCCTTAATTTATTCTAGGCATGTTAAATTCTATTTATCCTTAT
>NW_012143809.1:0-1183 GCF_000956105.1 Propithecus coquereli | reverse complement strand
AACATTCTCAAAAGTGATCCTCTTCAGAGAATATATTCATATCTATTATTATTATACCTTAAAACCTTTTCAGAACTCCTCTGTTGAGATTGTCTTCAGAAATTGTTGATCATTATTATGAATATCTATTTCTTTGTGGATTACAAAATGTTTCCACTAACATTTCAATATGTCAGTTCTATGAGGGCAGAACGCTGTCATATTCACTGCTATATCCCCATTGCCTATAACAGTGCCTGGCACATAGTAGTTGCATAATAAACATTTGTTGACTTAGTCTCATTTAATTCTCACAGCTGGTCAATCTTTATCATTTAAGGGCAGATGTAATTTGGAGAACATCCAAAAGTCATGAGAGGTCAAGTTATATAAGTGAAGCAGATGATCCTGTTTACAAAATTCAATTTTGGTAAGAAAGGAAGTGTTGTTATAAAATAGTAAAAATTCTGGTGAAATTGCTAGTAAGTTACTTCTCAAGGTAATCCCAAAAAGAGTATTTTCAAACGTATGTGACAAAATGAATAACATTATCAGCAGAAATATGTTGACACAATATAATTTCTTTGAAAATAATTTAAATATGAGTTCTATTTTTTTTAATGCATTTGAATTTGAAGTCACATTTGATAAGTGAAGCTTCTGATTATCCTGATCTCATCTTCTCCACTGGAAAGAATGATGAGTGTAAACTTTGCCGGCAGAGAAGGTTGAGCTCCACCAGATGGTCCTACAGGTTCCAAGGTCCCTCTGCCATTGTGTGTTACTGCCAAGGAGTCAGTGTAGTGTTGTGAAAAAAGTTCAATCTCAGTTTCTACCCTAGTTAGCCATGTTACCTTAAGAATATTTTTCTTTTAATTTCAGAATATTACTGGGGTGCAAACGCTTTGGTTACATATATTGCCTTTGTACCACCCATGTCAGAGCTACAAGTGTGCCCATCCTCCAGACAGTACGCACAGCATCCATTAGGTGTGAATGTACATCCCCTCTTCTCCCCTCCCACCTGTCACATACCTAAGTGTTATTTCCAAATGTGCACATAAAAAAGAAAAGAATTAAGCTTTTTCTGATGCTCAATCTCCTCATATAGGGGATCTCTATATTGTGAGATTAAAGGACTAAACATAAAATGCCTGGCAAAAAACTAGGCAACCAAAATGCATTAGTTTTTTTTTTTTTTTTT
>NW_012143808.1:0-1174 GCF_000956105.1 Propithecus coquereli | reverse complement strand
GGGAGGCTGAGGCAGGAGGATCACTTGAGCCCAGGAGTTTGAGGTTGCTGTGAGCTAGGCTGACGCCACGGCACTCTACTCTGGGAAACAGAGTGAGACTCTGTCTCAAAAACAAACAAACAAAAAAGCCAAAGAGTGTTTAAACCCACCCATAACCTGTAAGATCTCCCGGCCTAGATGTCACACCTTTTCGGGCCAAACCAAGGTATGCCTTCCATGTATGGATTTCTGACTTTACCTGTAATTCCTGTCTCCCTGAAACGTGTAAAACCAAACTGTAACCCAACCACTGCGAGTCCACTTGCTCAAGGATTCTTGGGTGTGGCTCTGGGCCACGGTCCAAAAATTTGGCCCAGAATAAACCTCTTTAAATTATTTTACAGAGTTTGGCTTCTTTTCCATTGACAGTATTGTTAAAAGAAAACTTTAGACGAACTAAATTTAACAAAGTTTAATTGAGCAAAGAATGATTTCCGAATGGGGTAGCCCCTAGAACCCAGAACAGGTTCAGAAAGACTATGCTATTAACACCTGGTCAAATGACATCTATGGACAGAAAAAGGGAAGTGAGGTACATAAACAGCCCCACTGGTTACAACTCAGTGTTTGCGTTTATCGATCCTGGTGTGAACCTTTGGCCGCCTCTGATTACCTGAAGCTCAGCTGCTGTGATTGGCTGAGACTCAGCTATTTGTTACAAAAGCATATTCCTAAATTAGGTTTTTAGTTTGTATATATACTGAGTTAGATGCAGTTTGTTACATAGGACTGGGATGGAGGCTTCTAAAGCCCAAATTTGATTTCACACCAATCTAACAATCGATACTAAAAAAAAAAAAATCTTAAATTGGAGTAAGCATGACATAGAAATTCAGGATTAAACCTAAAGGCAAAGCTATAAGACAGGTTAAATGCATATAAACTAGTTAGTCTTGTGATTCTAAAAATAATTAATTATTGAAGTAGCTAACATTTACTGAGCGCTAAGTCAGTGCTTGAGAGATATACATTGTGTTATTTCTAATTTAATCCGTACAACAACCCTCTGAAATGGATACAGTAGCTATTTCCATTATACAAACGATGAAGCTGGGTTAACAAGATTAACTAATTTACCTAAGGTCATGCTTCTAGTAAGTGCTTCGGCCACAATGTGAACCCCAGCCAACTTGAC
>NW_012143807.1:0-1627 GCF_000956105.1 Propithecus coquereli | reverse complement strand
TTTGAAAATCCTTCTAACACTTTCATTTGCTTTCACCTTCTATGAAATAATCAACCCATTATAAAATCGAAGAGTAGTAATCTTCCTGCACATCAGAACACATTATGCAAACACACATATTAACACACTTATATTCTTACACTTCACAGTAGATTTGATCTACCTTATAATCAATTTCTGTTTTGTTCATAATATTTAAATTTTTTTCAGTGTAATCCTGAAAAACTTCACTGACCATATAACTTAACTTCCTCCAAATCAGCTAAGTTTCAAGTTTGCTTGTTAATTAGAATAAACTGATTGAAAGAAATTTTACATTTTTTAAATCTCCATTATATAAAATTTTGTGCATTTAATTTTGTGCTACCCGGGACAGGTAGGAAAGGCATCCATTGATGCAAGCTGTGCATTTTTTTCTCAACAAAAAATATGAGTAATTATTTTGTGTGACATGTATGATTTTTCACGTTGGAGCTGTTTTAAGAGAAACGTGAACTTACAGGGAGAAAACAAGGGGCAGAGCGCCCTGTAGTTTGCCTTAAAATGAGAACCTTGAGAAATCTGATTTAGAACTAAGTTTTCACCTTCTCTCTTTTTATTAACGCTTATTTTTTATTCATTGAACTTTATTGTCTGACCTTCCAAACAATCTAGAATGAATTGCTCCAAAGGGATGAAAAAAATTCTTCCTCGACTACAGAGGAAGCAAGTTCCACGAAAAAAGATTTTTCACTTTTACAGCTTTGCTTGTGTTGGAATCATTTTCATCGCTTGTGTTGGAGGCGTTTTCATTGCTCGTGACTGTCTTCAAGACCTCATGTATACTCCTCCCATGCTTCATTCTTGGCCACACACTATCAATGCTGCTGTCATGGATGATACTCGGAGTGGGTTCCTCTGCCTAGCAGCTCAGCGTCCACTTGGGAGCGCATAGGAATTGCCCGGGGAAGCCACACGTGTGTAGATTCTGGTACAGTGGGTCTGGGGTGGGGCCTGAGATTCAGCATTTCTGATAAGTTACCATGTGATGCAGATGCGACTCTACTCGAGCATCCAGGCGTCTGTACTGTTCACCTGGCCCCTACTCCCTTTACCCCTCTCAACGGCCAAACTGCCAATCTGTCTGCGCCACATGGGGCTCTTCGAAGGCAGAGCTTCCCTTCAGCAGAACGAGGACAGACAGGAGACTCAGCCTCTTTAAACACAGAGCACTTTCCTCCTCTGGCTCATGTGACAGAGAATTGAGGTCACCGAATTGCTGCGTGGTAAGGATGAAGATTATCAAGACGAAGTTGGATAAGGCAAAGAAAGATGAGATTTCATAAGTATAATTCCCCTCAACTTCCTGTTAGTCTTAACTTGCATTCCTACCTTGCATGCAAGAAAAAGGTATCAGGAAATTCAACCCTAAGTGTAATTGGAGAAAAATTGCAGGGACTTTAAAAGAGTTCCTTACACCATTGCTGCTTCCTCAACCACAACCTGTTCTGCCATGGAATGATGAACTTTATGTACCTGTCTTTGCCTCTGTGTAAATTTTCCCCGAGAAATGATTCTGTGCTGGGAGCAGTTTATGAGTCCCTAACAGACATGGGAACTCGCTGCGCCCTGTTGTAGCCACACACAC
>NW_012143806.1:0-2327 GCF_000956105.1 Propithecus coquereli | reverse complement strand
GTTAAAAGATTTATGACAACTGTTCTTGTAGACAAATTTTATTGTGGATTTTTCCTGTATTTTACTTTTTAAAATGTAAATAATAGAAAATAGGTCGTGAATATATAGGTTTAAAATCCAATAGTGCAAAAGTTGGCTGCTATACACGCCGGAATGGATACCAAGATGGGATCATGCAATTTCATGATGAGACACAGAGAATATGAATATTAAGAAATAATAAAGAAATGTTAGTAAAAAGGAAAGAAAAGAATAAAAAGCGATTTTTCCTTCTTGCTAAGACAACAACCACCCTTTATCATGCTGATCTGCCTTAGACTCTGATGCCAATAATTTATGTCAGAGCCGAACACTTTCCCAAGGAAAGTGCAAACGCAAGCTTTTCCCCTTTCCTTCATCTCTTTCTAAAAGGACCCAGTTGCTCGAGACCTAAGTGCTGAGCTGGTCCTGTTTACGTTTGGTGTGCACGTTCTCTGCCAATTCTCCTTCCTCCAGCGCGAATGCTGTGTGAGCGTTCGCTTCTCGGGTCTGGGTAAAGGATCGCGGCTGCGGGGAAACACCTCCCGCAAGAGGGAAGCAAACAAACACGGCCTAAAACTGTGATGGACGGGCAAGGGAAGGGGACCTACCTCCTTCTTGCAAAGGGGGGTTCCTAACAGCCTTCCCCACAAGACAGGAACACAGTCATCTATGCAAATACTTAAAAAATAGCGGAGGACGGGGCGGGGAAGGTGCCAAGTGAAACTCGGCTGCTGAGTGCCCCGGAAGCCTGGCCGGAAGTGTATTTAGCAGTTTGCTACAAACCTCCTGATATTGCAAGAGGAAGAGTGAGGTTACAAGGAGCCCTGAGGGTGCTTAGACAATCCAGACAACGGCCTGGGAGAGGGTGGCTGTCACTTTGCCTGCAGGTGACATACCTTCACCATCCCAGACCAAGGGATATGTACTGTCTCCAGGAAGAAGTTTCTAGTAGAAAATCTCTCCAGCCCTCATTACATCCTGCTCCCTGCTGCAGGAATGAGCCTGCTTTCTTTTTCTTTCTTTCTTCTTTTTTGAGACAGAGTCTCGCTCTGCTGCCTGGGCTAGAGTGCCATGGTGTCAGCCTAGCTCACAGCAACCTCAAACTCCTGGGCTCAAGCGATCCTCGTGCCTCAGCCTCCCGAGTGGCTGGGACTACAGGCATGTGCCACCATGCCTGGCTAATTTTTTCCATTTTTAGTAGAGACGGGGTCTCACTCTTGCTCAGGCTGGTCTCGAACTCCTGACCTCAAGTGATCCTCCTGCCTGGGCCTCCCAGAGTGCTAGGATTACAGGCGTGAGCCACTGCCCCAGGCCTCTGCTTTCTCTTAAACACCTGTTGTGACCTGGTCTCTCCTTCCCGCCCACTCTCCTGGAGGCTCACACCTCTACTGCCCAAGGTCCTTTCTGCCTATTCAAATTCTAAATTCTAGTTTCTCTCCTCTCTGGCACTTCAAGCCTGCATTCTAGTTCCATACGACACTGTTAGAAGTGTCAGTCTTGATTCTTCTATTAGAGTTTGGAATTCTCCGGGTCGGGAACCGCATTCTGTATTTCTGTCCCTCCACGGAGCTTCTAACGCAGTGCGTGCTCTAGAAGTGCCTCCTCAGGGCCTACTTTCTCTTTGTTTTAGGCAAGCACATTCATTTATTTATTTGTTCATTAAATGTTTGCTGAGAAGCTGCTAGGAGCTGCAGGGGTGGTGACGGACACCCTGCTTGTCACCCACTTTCCTGACTGATCCCTGGGTTGTCTCATTAATTCTTTCCACAGCTCAAGGGACCTCAGGGGCCGCTGTGACTCATACTGTGGTCGTCATGACTTGAGATAGAAAAAGGAAAACCCCACCCTCTGTGCTCTGTGGACCTTCGTCATATGGTCCCACATGGGTCTGCTTTTTATTCCGGGCTGTGGACGGCGGGGAGAGTGGGGAGGAGGGTGGACCAATGAGGAGAGAGGAGTCGCCACGCACCTGCAGGGAGACTGACCTACGAGGATGTTCATTTCAGTGCTGTTTAAGTCAGAGCAGAAAGTTAGAAATGTTCTAATTAGACAAATCGTATGGAATAGCCATAGATTTGAGGGAATGTATACCACAGAGTATAAATAACACAGGTTGCAGAATAGTGGGTTGCTATTTTTATTTTTAAAAGCCCATTGGGAGAAAAATCTAGAAGGAGAAGCTTCAAAATATTAACGATGAGTATATCCAAGTGGTGGGATTATAAGTGATTTTCTTCTTGGAGCTTATGAGCATTTTCTACAGTGATCCTGAATAACTATTGAGTCAGGAAAAAAAAAAAGAATAA
>NW_012143805.1:0-2137 GCF_000956105.1 Propithecus coquereli | reverse complement strand
AATGTATGTGAAAATCAATTAAAATAAATTAGATATTTATTTTGTGAAAGCAAGCCTTCAGTTAATCGTATTAAGAAACTCTAGAGTCAATAACAAACAGACCCCTAAAATGTAGTGAATCAAGGAGGACACTGACTCATTGCTGGGTGAATGGGTAAACTCTGACATCACCTTACTGAGACGGGATGTTAACAAAAAAAGAACATGCCTATCTGCCACTTGGAAAAAGTATTTAACAAAAAAAAATGCTTCAAGAGCTCAGGCTGTTTTCGCTCTACTCATATTAAGACATAAAATTAAACAATTTAGATGAAAAATCATTCCACAGGGTCCCAAGTAGCATTCCACTACCGAGCTCCAAGTCATTCTGTGTTACAGGCGGGAAGAAATAAAAAAGGTATCTCAAATCCGAGGTACCAACGGCCCCTCGGCAATTGTAACCAGTCAACCAGGCACCATATGGCAAGGCAAGCCTCCCTTTAGACAGTTATCACTTGGTGGCTGATTAATGTCAATGGTTTATTAGACAGGCCTCTGCAAACCCCCTCCCTAGAGGAGGAGGAGGAGGGGAACCGTGTCTGTTGTATTCCTGGTGCTTTGTGTCTTCCAGGCTTGAAAGCGTCCTAGTGACGGCACTGCCATCATTTCCCTTGAGGGCAGGGGGGGTCTTTTCTCAAAGTTTTTGTTTACCCGTACTGAACCTAAAATTCTCTTTGGCCTTCTCCCTCTCCGCTCCCTGCAGGCGGGGGCAGCGGGCGAGGTGTCCCACCGAGAGCCTCTCTGCCAGGCGGCCCCGAAGCCCACCGCAGTCTCGCCCCTTCCCCCGACGCGCGCAGGCCCCGGGCCAGGGGGCACAGCTTACCCGTGGGCGCGCTGTCCAGGATGCGCAGGTCGTAGGCCCCGGAGCAGCGGTAGTTTGCAGCAGTGCCGTTGTCCCACACCACCACCACCTCCTCAGGGCTCTCGAAGCTCCGGACTGTGCCCACATGGCCCTCGCCGCCGTCCTGCTTCCCCCACTTCCAGTCAGGGCCGCGCACTACCCGGGCCCCGACCCCCTCCACCATCACCCTGTTATTCCTGGAGTTACTCATTGGGGCCCGGGCGGTGGGCTCCGCCGCTGCCGCCGCCGCCGCCGGGGGGCCCGTGAGGGAGTTGGGCCCGGGCCGGACTCTCGGCGCCGGCGGGGGCGGCAGCGAGCCCCGGGGGACGTGCGAATAACTCACGGGGGCGGCTGCGCGGTCCGCGCGGAGCCCACAGCCACTGCCCAGTCGTCGCCGCCGCGCCCCCCGCTCGGACTGGAGGCCGGCCCGCGGCGGCTGGAAGGCGGCGGCGTCGAGCGAGCAGAGGGGAGGGCGCCGTGGGCGGGGACTGCCCCGCTTCCTCCGGGCTCCCCGGCTAGGCTACAGCGTCGGCCGCCAGGAAACCACGCTCTCCCCCGGCCGGGAGCGCGAGGAGCGCAGGGGGCCGGGGGAGGCCAGCCCGGGGGGGACGGCGAGGAGCAAGCTGAAGTGCCGGTCTTTATTCTCCCTCGGCCCCTCGCTCCGGGGTGGGCGCCCAAGGTGCCGGCGCCGCCTCCTCCCCCGTGGGCAGCGGTGGTACCTCCCGGCGTCCGGCGAGCGCCCGGGCCCAAAGGCCCCCTTCTCTCTGCCCCCACGCACGCCGCCGCGCTCCGCCCCGCCACAGAGTCCCCGCCGGGCGAGAGCGGCTCCACATCCGGGTACTGCCGCACCCAAGGCCGGAGCAGCAACTTCTCAGTGATTAGGAGGGGGGGGTCCTCAGCAATAACAGGGTGGGAAGGGTTTCGGAGAGTCGCATCATCGCGGAAAGAAAGAAGAGAAAACCGATCCCTAAGCGTCTCTCTGGGCCCAATGAGAGTGCGCATGCGCGCCCCCTCGCCGCCCCACCCAATAAATAAAAGGGGAGGAAGGCCCGCCCCAGCCTAGGGAGATGAAGGGGCGGATCCCTGGAGTTGTCTCCCTGTGGCGTGGCGCTCCCCATTGGCTGTGAGGAAGGGGGCGGAGCCTGTCTGGAGGTGGGGCTGGAGGAAGTGCGACTAGGGAGGCGACCCGGGCTGCTGAAACTGTGCAACGGTGAGGTGGCCAGTCTTTCGTTCAATTCTAGTCTTCCTAGGTGTACT
>NW_012143804.1:0-1157 GCF_000956105.1 Propithecus coquereli | reverse complement strand
CTGATATTTAGGATGGTTTCTAGTCTAAATTATGGTGAGATAAGCACTTGCTGTGTCAAGGTCAAGAAATCATTTGGTGAGTGGTTGTTATGCATAGCACAGACAATATTTCATAGATAAAGATGTTATAGGTAATACATGGATGAATCTGGAGGAATTTGCGTTAAGTGAAATAGGCCAGGCACAGAAAGACAAATACTACATGATCTCACTTATACGTGGAATCGATAAAAGTTGAATTTACAAAAGTAAAGAACAGAATGGAAGTTACCAGGGTCTGTGGGGGTGGTGGTTGGGAGATGTTGGCCAAAGAACACAAAATTTCAGTTTAAATAGAAAGGGTAAGTTCAAGAGATCTATTTTACAACATAGTGACTATAGTTAATAACAATGTATTATACTATTGAAAATTGCTGAGAGTAGATTTTAAGTATTCTCATCACAAAAAAGTAAGATAATACACATGTTAATTAGCTTAATTTAGCTATTCCACAATGTATATATTTCAAAACAATATGTTATGCAGGATAAATATATACAACTTTTATCAATTAAATTTTTTAAAGATGTTGAATTATCGAAACAGATTCACTCAAATCATAGATCATGGCTGCAACAAAATTTACTAAACATTAACAAATTCCATACGAATCTCTGCTGTAAGGTCCTGAACCCACCTAACAAGCCTCCTTGATGTCCTTTTTCTCACACCAAGATGTGTTCTGGTTCAAAGTGGGGACCACCAACTGTATGTGGTACAGTTTGGCACACAGGAAGCCATTCCAGTTTGTGGTTTCTTACTATGTATATTCTATTAGGCCAGTAGAGAGCCTCTGTATCTAGCTGTATCTATCAATCCATAAAATCCTAGGTTTCATTAAAATAAGCTATCCAGAGAGATCAGGTATAGTCTGCAAAAACCTTCAATATGAACTTATCTTCTTGTAAATGAAACCTATCAGAGTATTTATGATGATATTGGATCAGTGAAATAATTCTTTGTATGTCTTGAAGGAGGGATGGGGAGAGTTAGAACTCCTGTGATTCTTTCCTTTCAGAGACGCATTATTGATGAGGCTGATGGTACCAAGTATCTACTAAAATATCTGGCCTTTGTCAGGACTGACACAGGGCTGAGGCTTTACCCATTTCTCTTC
>NW_012143803.1:0-1524 GCF_000956105.1 Propithecus coquereli | reverse complement strand
AGCAAATATAAATGGAAATAATTTATTCTTAATTCTAGAAATTGTGTGCATGCTCATACAAAGATGCTAGTTGGTACTGTTTAGGAAGCTGGTTTCAGAAATATTTATGAGAATGGATGTACTTTTTAATGATGAGAATTTTAAAAATTTATTACTAGAGATCTTTAAACTAATGAACATGATAACGAAAGCACATTTTTTCAAACTCCTTTACTGAGAACTACAAATCTTTTTCAAAAGCAAATATACATGGAAATAATTTATTCTTAATTCTAGAAATTGTGTGCATGCTCATACAAAGATGCTAGTTGGTACTGTTTAGGAAGCTGGTTTTTAAATCCTCTGTGACAATGGACAAAAAAATCTAACATTTCTTTGACGTATTTTGCTGTGCCCTTCATGGATTATGAAGAAATTAGCAAGCTATTTTGCTAAGAACAAAATTTCTCTCTCTTCAGAAGTGAGTACAATTTTCTTAGCAAAAATCAAATAATCTCTCACATGATACATGTCAGTGTCTTTGTTCCTCTTGCCCAGAGTTTTTAGTCCCCCTCTGCCTTGCCCCTCCAAGCTCTTGTGCAAGCACACACTTAGTATATACACACTCAATATGCACACACATGCTCACTCACGTCATAGGTTTCAACCACTAACCATACACTGTTAATGCCATAGTCAGCTCCTCCAGTACCTCCCTCTCTCCTGAATGTGTCTGCTTGCTAATATTAATATAATCTCTTTGCCTCCACTTTCTACACTAGGTAACTACAGTGCAATCTTCCAAAAACACAAGTCAGCTCCTTTCACTCCCCTTCTTTAAATACTTTAATGACACCCCATCATATTTAAGATAAAATTCAAAGTTTTTAGTAAGGCACAGGAATCCCTTCTGATCTGACCTTCAATTATTGTTTCAGCATCATTGTTCATTCTGAACATCCTGTGGAGTCTCATCATGTAGAGTTCTCTTTGCCAAGAATATCATTTCCCTCTTGTCTTTCTAATGGACATCACTTCATTCCTGCAGATTCGTTATACAACTCACCTCCTCTCTGATATCACTTTTGATCCTGAAAATTATGTGTTTCTCACCCTGGGTTTCCAAAGCATCATTAGTATATTGCTAGTATCTTCATTTTCAAATTGTGTTGAAAGGTCTGGTTATATGTTTGCCTGCTTACTAATACTAACACATTTCACAGCACCTGGTTATAGTAGATGTTCCCTAGATAATGATGAGGATACATTTAAGTGACAATTTAAATGACTGCTTTAAAAATCACAAGATTTTTGGCATGAGGCCATCCAAAGATTTTTTGATAACATATCGTCCCATTGTAAGTTTAGTTCACGTCCTTAAAAAAAATTCAAAAAAAAGAAAACACCACTGCTATTGAAAATGCAACTGATATTGGTAAGTCCTATTGGCTACCACCACGAATTTTAAACAAGATAGACTTTCACATGATTTTTAATTGTAGTGTAGGTGTGGCTAAGGTCTTGGAAATGGAAATATAATGTGAT
>NW_012143802.1:0-1050 GCF_000956105.1 Propithecus coquereli | reverse complement strand
TCAGGCTGGTCTCAAACTCCTGAGCTCAAACAATCCGCCCGCCTCGGCCTCCCAGAGTGCTAGGATTACAGGCGTGAGCCACCACGCCCGGCCTCCCATATACTTTTGAATCAGTATTTCAGAAAATTGATCCTCAATTTTAAAAAGACTATTGCTTGAAAATATTTCTGCTGAGAAAATCTGCACATATCCACAAAATACGCTGTTTCTTAACACCCAGTAGTCTTTATAGACATCAAGAGCAGGCTGTTACTTCCTCTACCTTAATAATTATGATGTAAAATATAATCGAATTTCATTAAATCTTCTTGGCTTAATTCTCAAACTTCTACAACCTTAGCTTGGGAAAATAACTGGGAAGAGCTGGGAGATCTATTAATGTTTAATAAGAAAGTCATTTTTCTTAACAATATGCCCATAGCTATTTATGATAAATGAAAGATATAATTAAATTAGGCTTATAAAAATAGCAGGGAAAAGTACATCTCATAAGGTAGCCCTGAGCTTTCACATATATATGTGCATAGTGAACAGGACTTTATCAGTAATTAGTAATCTTGCAGAACCACCACTTTCAATCAATAGTTCAATACCTCAATAAAAACAGGAGGAGCAGAAGGTACATAAACTTCATGGTACCATCAAATGCACTGTTGCAGAGCCGTTGGAATCGAAGATAAGAAAGTGATGAGATCTGGTGAGTAAATGGTGCGGGGCTTCAGGAAAGTGGGGAGGAGTCTACTCTTTCATGTTAAAGCTTTTTAGTTGTTTTCATTTCTAAATTATGTGCATATATAATCTTGAAGATGATAAGAATTAATTTTTTAAATATAGCTAAAAGAACTATGTAATGAAATAAAAATGTTTATAATGTAATTTTTATTAAAGAAGCAAGATTAAAGGGTTTATATATATTAAAATAACATAATTTTAAAGTTTCAAAAGAATATTAATATTACATTAAATTGGAATTAATAGTTTGAACACTTAAGTTTCTATAGTGGGTCAGTTTTTATTTTTTTTCTTCATTGCCAAAGTGTCCACAATGAG
>NW_012143801.1:32858-33447 GCF_000956105.1 Propithecus coquereli | reverse complement strand
GTTAAAAACTTTTTAAATGTTTACATGGGCTGGAAACTCGAGGATGTTTCTAGATTATCAAATACTGAGAAATCTACCTTAATTTATATAACTCTGAAGATTAAATTGCATTTGATAATGTCCTTATTCAGGGTTAGTTCTATGGATATATGTAAAAGAAGGTTACAGTCTATAGTTTTCTCTTTTCAGCATGTCAAAGGTTAATTGTAGCTTGAGCAACATGTATTACCCTAGCGAAGTGTGAGGGCTTGCTATCTGTAGAGTTGTGTTTTAGTTTTTTTTGTTTGTTTGTTTCAGCATATTATGGGGGTACAGATGTTTAGGTTACATATATTGGCCTTCCCTCCCCCCCAAGTCTGAGTTTCAAATGTGTCCATCCTTCGGACAGTGCGCATTGCACTCTTTGTGTATGCATATGCCCGTCCCCTCCTCCCCTCTCCACCCTGCCCGACATCCAATAGATCTTATTCTTATATGTGCACTTATGTGTTGATCAGTTAATATCAATTTGATGGTAGTACATGTGGTGCTTGTTTTTCCATTCTTGGGATACTTCACTTAGTAGAATGCGTTACAGCTCTATCCAGGA
>NW_012143801.1:31486-32556 GCF_000956105.1 Propithecus coquereli | reverse complement strand
CATTGAATCTGTAGATCACTTTGGGTAGTATAGACATCTTAACAATGTGGATTCTGCCAACCCATGAGCATGGTATGGATTTCCACCTGTTTACGTCTTCTGCTATTTCCTTCCTCAATGTTTCATAGTTCTCCCTGTAGAGGTCTTTTACCTCCTATTCCTAGATAATTTATTTTCTTTGTTGCTATCGTGAAGGGAATTGAGTCTTTGATTTGGTTCTCGGTATGACTGGTATTGACATATATGAAAGCCTCTGATTTGTGTGTATTGATTTTATATCCTGGGACTTTACTGAATTCATTTATCAATTCCAGGAGCCTCTTGGTAGAATTCATGGGGTTTTTTAGATATAATATCATGTCATCAGCGAATAGTGAGAGTTTGATCTCTTCTGTTCCCATTTGTGTGTCTTTAATTCCACTCTCTTGCCTGATTGCTGTGGCCAGGACTTCCAGCACTATGTTGAATAGAGGTGGAGATGGTGGGCAACCTTGTCTGTTTCCAGTTCTAAGTGGGAATGCTTTCAATTTTTCCCCATTCAGTATGATGTTGGCTGTGGGTTTGTCACAATGGCTTGTATCATTTTTAGGTAAGCCCCATCTGTGCCTATTTTGTTAAGCGTTCTTATCATAAAATGGTGTTGAATTTTGTCAAATGCTTTTTCTGTGTCTATTGAGAGGATCATGTTTTTTTTGTTTTTGTTTCTGTTTATGTGGTGAATTATGTTTATAGATTTGCATATGTTGAACCATCCCTGCATCTCTGGAATGAAGCCCACTTGGTCATGATGGATTATTTTCTTTATAAGCATCTGGATTCAGTTAGCTAGAATTTTGTTGAGAATTTTTGCATCTATATTCATAAGGGATATTGGTCTGTAGTTTTCCTTTTTTGTTGCGTCCTTTCCTGGTTTTGGTATCAGGGTTATGTTGGCTTCATAAAATGTGTTGGGGAGGAATCTATCCTTCTCAATGTTGTAGAATAATTTCTGCAGGATAGGCACCAGTTCTTGTTTGTAGGTGTGGTAAAATTCGGGTGTGAAACCGTCTGGTCTGGGACTTTTCTTTTCT
>NW_012143801.1:25866-30332 GCF_000956105.1 Propithecus coquereli | reverse complement strand
ATAAGTGGGGTGAATTACTGTTCATTCTGTTGGGTTGCATTTTGTTGCTTTGTTTTCTGTCTTGAGCCATTGTGGAATCTAGCCTTTGATCTTTAACTTTTGAGTGGTTTCACATTCGAGAGTGTTTATTGTGCTTATCTTTGTGTAATTTTGTTTTGAGTACTTCTTGGAGAGCTGGTCTTGTCTTGGCGAATTCCCTCAGTCTGTGCTTATCTGAGAATGTCTTTATTTCTCCTTCATATATGAAACTTAGTTTTGCAGGGTACAGGATTCTAGGCTGGGCCTTATTCTGTTTCAAAAGAGTGAGAATAGGGCCCCAGTCTCTTCTTGTTTGTAGGGTTTCAGTTGAGAAGTCTGAAGTTATTCTGATAGACTTTCCTTTGTATGTTACTTGTTTCTTTTCCTGATAGCTCGTAGAAGGGCCTCCTTAGTTGATATTTTAGTCAATCTGATGACTGCATGATGTGGTCTCTTCCTATTTGCATTAAATCTCCCTGAGGTCCGTTGAACTTCCTGTACCTGTATATTTAGATTTTTAGCAATGCCTGGGAAATTCTCCTCTATTAATTCTTCAAATAGCTTATCCAGCCCTTGAGTGTTTTCTTCTTCACCTTCTGGAACCCCTGTCACCCTCAGGTTCAGTTTCTTCACATAATCCCACATTTTTTGTAGGCTTATTTGTTTTCTCTTAATTTTCTGCTCGATCTCTGTGACTTACTTATTTAATTGGAAGAGTTGTCTTCAACCTCTGAGATTCTTTCTTCTGTTTGATCTACCCTGTTCTTGAGGCTTTCCACTGTGTTTTGTAGTTCCCTAAATAAGCCCTTCATTTCCAGATCAGTTTGATTTTTCTTTAATATCTCAATTTCTTTAGTGAATTTTTCTTCCAAGTCCTGGATATTTTTTGTTGTTTCCTTGTTATGGTTATCCTTTTTTTCTTGCATATCATTCCGTTTTCTTACAATCTATGTTTGAAATTCTTCTTCTGTCATTTTAGTGTTCTGAATTTGTTTAATGTCCATTGCTGGGGAGTTGTTGTTCCTCTTTGGGGGTGTGCTTTCCGTTTGAGTCTTCATACTTCCAGAGTTCTTTTGCTGGTTCCTTCCCATCTGGATCAGTTGTTCCTTCTTGCTTTTAGATTTTCATTTGGTTAATAACATGCCCTGTTTAGTCTCTGAGCCAGTAGGTGGTGTTTGTGGGTGAGATTTGATCACACTATTTATGATGAATCAGTAGATGCAGTAAAAGTGTGTGCAGAATGACCTCCTTGTCAGTAGGTGGCACTTGCTGGTAGGAATGAGCTGCAGTGCTGTTTTTGGTTCCTGTAGCCAGCTCTTGTTTCTCTATAGAGGCCCTCTTGTGCCTCGGGTAGTGGGTGGGGCCCTGGGACTTCCAGGTGTGTCCTTATTCTCCACCTCAGTGGGGGCAGCTCTGGGAGTGAGTCTGGGTGGGGCTAGGTTGGATAAGTCTGCCCTCAAGCTCCACAGCTGCCGCTAGCAGGTTCAAAGTTCTACTCTTTGTTTCTGTGCAAAGCTGCTGGGAGGGGCTAAAATGGCTCCCCTCGGCTGAATGTCTGGGCTTGGTGGGTGGGGCTGTCTGAGACCGGCACTCTGGAGCAGCTCTTGCTCCCCTCCATTCTCCCCCTCTCCGTGACTTCTCCCAGGCCTCTGCCAGCAAGTGGAACCTCAGACCAATGGACCTCCCCTGGCTGTGACCTGGGCCAGGTGGGTCCCTACCCAGGATCACAGCTTGAGCTGGGTGCACAGCCCTCTTTTGGGAGGAGGGTTGCCGCTCAAGCACTGTGATCTGCCCCTGAAGGCGCACACTCCTCAGTAGGCTCTTTCACAGATCTCCCTTCTGTGCCCTGGGGCAGTGCGATCGTCGTGACCTCCGTGTAAGAGGTATGGTCTGCAGGCCTGTCCCCTGGGCCCTGGAGATCAATCCCTGACCCTGCCAGGGGGAGGGGGGCTGGTCTTGAATCACCTACAGGGTGCCCAAGCTGGATCTATTTCACTCAGCCTCGGGATTTGTCCTGCTCTCCTGGAGTCCCCAGGGAAGCAGAACCTGGGAGGGCTGGCAGGCAGGGAGCTCTCAGTTTGAGTACCCCTCAGTCTGCTGTAGGGCCCCAAAAGGAAAGGTCCTGTTCTTTGGGGATGCCTCTGTGTGATGGCTAAATTGTCTCTGGGCACCCACAGGTAGGGAAGGGGAAGGAGAGAATGGAGTACTATGGCGTCTGCCGATAGGCTCGGGTCTGCATGCGGGAAGGTGCTCCAAGGGAGCTGAGAGCCTGGCGCCCTGTCCGCAAGAGGCCACTGCTCACTGGCGGCAGCTGTCTCTGGGCTGGTGTCAGCAGGTTTCTCCAACCGCTCAGGAGCCCACCAGCAGTCCGAGATGCAAGGGAGGGGAAAATTATCTGCTCCACCTACCCTTGTGGCTGGTCTCCAAGCCTCTCAGGGACCTTTCTCCTTCCAGTTCTCCTCCGCAACGTCTTCCCATGGAGTCTCCTGTAGTTTCAGGCACCCTTCCTTCCGACCCTCACCCGATCTATGTTTCTCTGCTAGTTTATTTTTTTCTCTTTCTTCTAAAATTTATCTTTTTTGCAGAGACACTCTGACTGGTGGCTTTTCTCATCTGCCATCTTGGCTCCTCCTGTTTTAGTTTTTTATAATAGAATCGTACTCTTAGGTCTTTATCTACTTCACCAAAAACCTTGTGAGACCCAAATGTGACAAACTATAGCTCTATAGCTATAGAGCTATAGAACTATAATTCTATAGCTCTTGTACTGTCATATTTAAATAATGTTTTCAGAGTTTTAAGCTTTACTTAATTTGACATTTTCTATTTTTATTACCTATATAAGATAAATCAATAAATGATAAATAGATAAAGCAGAAGACCAATTTCTTGGTTGTGGCTTGTAAGAATAATAGGAAAAGTTTTTATGTCTCTAGAGAAACTATAGTTGCCATATAATTCCTTATAGACTCCAGCAGTGTTGTCTGTAGCAGGTACTCAATAAATGTTTACTACATGATGAAAATGAATAGGTTTCATGTTTATATTTCTGTAACAATATCCCAAACACTATAGTATGACTTTTTCACATTTTAAATCTCAGCACCAATATTTCAAAAAAAAAAAAATCTATAAAGACTCACTCAGGTGAGACAAAGATTTTTCTGTAGACCTCAGAACTCCATTAGAAATTCTTTAATTCCCTTTTATGTTTTATGTGCATGTGTTTAAATGAATTATATTTTCTTTATTGATCCATTAGTATAGCTTATAAATGTGTCCCCCAAGAATAAACTAAGAAGTAGAGAGTCAGGAAATCAAATTGAAAAGCCTATAGAAAGTCCTCATTAAATCCAGAGTATTTATTTTTAGTGCATTCCTGCCAAGATACAGAACATCTGGGTTGAGCTTTAAAATTCTTGCTATTTGTAGATGTTGACATTAGAGAAAGGTGGTGGAATTAAGTTCACATATTTTGACTCTGGAGTATTCTTAACTAGTACTTTGTTCAAGTCAACGTGGGCCTGCCTGAGACAATGCCTCCAATTTGGGTTTTGTTCCTGTCTGTGACTCTATCAACCTTAATCTTCAAACTCTAGCTTTCCATTCCAGCTGCTTCTGATGGTTTCTGGTTCTTAACTGAGGGTCAATTGATACCTTTATAGATGTTTACTGAAGTAAGTTAGATATTGTACCTACTAGGCAGGAGTTAAAATAGATAATTTTTTATTAATAACTCTCCTTTTCTGACCACTTAGATACTGATCACAGCTAAATGTTTTACGTTTATTATTCGACTTAATTTTTATAGCATTTTTATTTTCACGAGGCAGCTGTTACTTGCACTTTTGTTTAACAGATGAAGAAACTTATATTACAAAAAATTTAACAACTTGCCCATAGACTCCTGTCTTTGGGTTCTTTCATGGTGCATCGTAGACGTGGCTCGTTCCATTGACTTCTCTCCCTGTTCCACAGGATGAACTTAGTTCCAACTAGCACTTGCATTTGTGAATATTTATGTGTATTTATTCTTTACATCAGTTTTTGTTGGTTTAATTCAGACTTTCTTTGACTTTGGGTATTGTCAGGCAGGCTTTTCTTCTAGCTTCTCCCCAACTAACTTCTCACCCAATTCTGCACCTCCTTCTAAAGCTTAGAAAGCCTTGATTGTTCTCCATCTATAGTTAAAAACAAAGCATCCTGATTGTGGGTCTTGGAAGCTGGATTAGAAAACTTAATCATCAATTAAATAAGAAGGATGTAGATTTAGTTCTCTCTCTCTCTCTTTTTCTTTCTCATAACCTAACTAGGGAATAGGTAGATAAACGTAACTTCTATGTTATGATTGGACATTGCTTTCAGGTGGAAACACCATTTTCATTAACCTTCTTCTTTAAAGAAACTCACTAGCACAATTTTTTCTTAATATTATGATCATGAGTTTA
>NW_012143801.1:20627-24091 GCF_000956105.1 Propithecus coquereli | reverse complement strand
TTTTCCTCCCTCTGCATACACATTTGTAATTTACTTATTTATTTATTTTTAACTGACAAATTACAATTGTGTATATTTATGGGGTACAATGTGATGTTTTGATATGTGTATACATTATAACAGATTCAATTGAAGTCATTAACATATCATTCACCTCATCAATTTATCATTTTTTGTTAGATCATGGGGACTTAAAAAATTTATGTTGAAATATTCAATACATTATTATTAACTGTGATCACCATGTAGTGCAACAATAGATCACTAAAACTTATCCCTCCAGTCTAACTGAAACTTTGTTCTCTTTGATCAGCATCTTACCTTTCCCCATCCCTCTCTTCCCCCGACTCCCAGCCTCTGATAACCACCTGTTTCTATGAGATAGACTTCTTAAAAATTCCATATATATGACTTTTATAGATTCCACAAATAAAGGAAAGTATACAGTATTTGTCTTTCTCTACCTGGTTTATTTCACTTAGCATAATGTCCTCCAGTCACATGTTAACTAAGCCTTAGCAGAGTAGAATAGATTATGCCACAAACACAGAATCCATATCTCACATTGCAACACATCAGAAAGTTCCCATAAAGTATAGGCAAATAAGAATAAGACATATTAAAAACCTTATTCGTGTTTATTTTTTTAAAACTTTCTATATTATTAAAACATTATTTGGCTTCTCTATGTATTTAGATATGCATCTGATGCTCTGCAAGCTGCGTAGGTGCTCTTTCAAGACGAGCATGTAGGGGCTTGGGATGCCAAATTCATAAACTGCTGGCCCTGTCTTTCAAGACAAAGTATGGATACTGTCTCAGGTCAGGTTTTCTAGAAGTAGAGGCTGAAGAAGAGACTCCTGTAAAAGGATTTATTGAGAAGTTCTCTCAGGAAATGGGGAAGGAGGGAATGGACAGGAGGCAAGTTAAGCAATATTGTGTTCTGGAGAAGAAATTGCACTACAAGTTGGTGCCACCTTGAGAAAAGGCCCTGCCTTTTGTAACCCATCAGTCATTGATTGCTAGCTGTTAGGCGTTGTAAGCTTTTGGGGAGAAGACCTCTTTGAGCCCTGGGCAACTCTCTTGGGAAGGTGCCTGCTTGGAGAAAGTGACCCAACATTACTCACTACAGTTATGCATTATCTATTCTTACTACAGTAACTATCAATTTGTCTTCTTAGCATTTGGAAGCCAGTGGGAAAGTGATTGCTTCTTGTAATATACATGGTGTTCTAGACTCCCCAAGACAAAAGTATATGTTACCTTGCCTTCCATTGTATCCAGGAAACTCCATGCAAACTTACAAGTGAAGTGAAAGGCATCAGTTGGAAAAAAAAAAAATGCATAATGTTACACAGGTGAATTGAATTTTCCTAAGTAAATTATATATATAGGTAGATGATAATGGATAATAGAAATTTAAGATTATTTGAAACACAGTTAAAAGTTTGTAATATATATCAAGCCATAATGTTTCCTCTTGGCAATGATGAAAAATTATGTCTTGGACAATGAGGTGTTACAAGACAGAGGGGGTGGGGGTTGTGTGGGATAAAAAAGAGAAAGAGAAAAAGGGAGAGAGAGAAGAGAGAAAAGAGAGAATAATTTAAACACAAATATTCAGAGGGATAGTAAAAAGCAAAGGACCTAAATCAAGTGATTAAGAAATAGAAAAATCAATCCTTGTATGACTGAGTTGCCTACGGATAGGTAGGGTAGGTAAATTGTGTAGAAAAGACTAAGACAAAGGGAGTTTTCCAGATCATAGCTCTTTAATTGTAAACAGCTGCTGCCTTCTCCCCCACCATTCCCCACCCATGCATTTACTTTCTGGCAATTAAATGACCTTGAGGCATTTGCATATGGTCAACTCTCTCCCTAGGACATTTTTCCTTCACTCTCTGTTCTTCCCTTGGGTAGCTCCTTCCCCTTCATTGTATTTCACTTTGGACAGCAGCAGTTCTTTCTAGAACTTTCTCTGAGTACTTAATTAGTGGTGGTTGGTGATGCTTCTCTTAAGGGCTCTGCATAAATACCACTAGAAAGCTCTTCTCAGACTGTATTTTAACAGCACATTTATAAATATGTATTACGATTCTGTAAAGACAGCATTGCTTTTCTATTTACCTGTGCTTAACACAGAGACAAGGGCATAGTTTATAATTGATTTGTGGGTTGAATAAATAAATTAATGGTCAAATGAATTCAGTTGAAATAATTGTATTTATTGAGATAGAATATTTCTAACTTTGTATTCATAAAGTATCACTAAAATTACAGTTATTACTCAGATTTGGGCATTTCAGGTTATCATTATGGTTAAGCAAAATTAATCATTATGTGAAGCAATTCATAGAAATAGATAAAGAAACACATAGAAACAGAGGCAAATAGATAAATAAACACAAGGAAACAGGGAGGTTCAGAGAGATTATAGAGACTGAGAGTGAAAAAATAAAAATTTCTAAGTAAAAGATTAAAAATGTGAATTTGAGATTGAGAGGAAACATGGAAGATACAGAGAAAAATTCATAAGAATAAAATATGTAATCATAGCATAAACTTATTAAGAAGAAGCTAATTAGAGTGAGATAAATAATATTGGTAATAACAGCTGTTAGTTTCCTTGGCACTCAGAAGACAAACAACACCTTTATCTTTATTAAGATACCCAGAAGCCCTACTTCGTTTCACTGTTTCAGAAATCTCTTGAAATTAGGAGTCAATAAATCATTCTGAACATTTTCCCATGAAGTCAAATTTGGTTTCAGGGTTTACTTGAGTAGGTATAATTTATAATTAAAGCCAGAAAGGTACAAAATATCTTTAGACATGAACAAAATTAGCACTATTAATAGCTCTTCAATTTTTAAAAGCTTCATGCTGGATAATATAGTCATAAGAGTCTAACTTAGAAGACATGATTCTAGAGATTATATCCTGAGATGTGCTTTTGAGTGTTTTAACAACTGACTCTGAGAGGAAAGACGTTCGAAGGGCCAGTTTGTAGCATTTGCCAATTTCTGTGGTGTAAATGCTCCCACCATGACCAATTTCAAGATACCAATATTCTGGATGTGGATTTTGGGAGAGATTTACATAATTAATTGTCATGGCATTCAACAGGTGCTAATCCACTTTTGATACTCAGTAAGCATGAACTAATGGTAATTGCTATACCTGATTTCTGATTGTACTGCTCAATATACTTTTAGTTGCAAGTGGCATAAACCCAACTTAAATTAGCTTAAGCTGGTTCTTAAGCTAATTCTTGGTTCTTGACATAATTGGAAAGGTTATGATGTAAGACTGTTGCTGACACAGTGAGATCCAGGGATTCAAGTGATTCAGCTTTCAGTACCTCTTTATGTTAATATCCTTGGGTGATACTATCCTGGCCCCTTAGAAAGAAGTCATCTACATTAAAAAAGCTTATGGTTTGGTAATGGAAACAGATATATACA
>NW_012143801.1:19207-20577 GCF_000956105.1 Propithecus coquereli | reverse complement strand
TTTTTATATAAGTTAATTTAAAATTACTTTTATGTAGCTCTATTATTTTAATATCCATTTTATGCTCTCTTATGCTCATATGAATTGGTCTTCTTTGCCATAAATGTCCATTAGTCAGTACAGTTTGGGATTATTATTGCATATCACCACAACAATATTTGAGTTGCAGAAAAATTTTATTTTGGTTTAAACTACTTAAACTTTTAATACTTATGGTATGTAATTGAAAGATAGAGGAGTAAAGCTGCAGGGTGCGGGGGGTGAGTGAGAGAGAGATAGGACTCTCTCAGTGGGGTTTTATATCTGTACCTGAATTAAGGTCAGGCTCAAGGTCAGGTCCTCATATTTTGGGCTTCAGAATGCACAGGTAAACAAAAATCTCTACTTACTAATAGAAGATGCTCAATTACTTTTTCATTGTTTGCCTTGGACCAGTAGAAATGGGTTGGGAATAACATATCAGAGCAAAGAGATACGGTAGTAATGAATGACATCTGATGTATCTTTCTCTACAACATATCTGTCCAGAAAAATTAGTTATGCTAAACAGATCTTGCCTACTCCATCATCATCTTAGATCTATTTGTATAATTTTAGTCTCTTATGAGACTTTTACTAAATGGGTAAATTTGACTGTTTTCACTATCGATCCTCTTTTTATATACTTCTACTTTTCCAGTCCTCTCTCACTCATAATGATCACTTATACCACTTATTTCCTGGTTTGTGTTGAATAAATTTTAATTCACAAGCTCCTTCTTTCTAGCCTTTATGTAAAATGCTGCTCTAGTGCATATCAGTAAAGTAGGATCATCTTTCCTTTAGTCTTTTGAGGTGATTTGGGATTCATTTCACATAAAGTTACTTGATTTAAGAGTTATCTGAATTCCACACATAGGCTCTTTCTTAAGAAGAGCTACTTTATTTGGTTTATTTAATCTACTTACTAGCCTTCCTTTCAGTAATGCTGTTTCCCAAACTTGTTCTCAAATTCTGGGGGTTGTACTTTGTTGAGAGCCTGCAACTCACTTTTCATTACTACACTTAATGTGGAAGAAATAGTGTGTAAAATAATAAATTTAGTCACGTGGATGTAAGCATTAGTGTCTTAATGAAGGTACAAAATTTGCCCACTGAAGCATTTCATCTAAGTCTGTCAAATCTGTTTGATTTTTTATAATTAGGGGCAATTTCCCAACAAACTTCCTGTTATTGGCTGCAAACAGAGAAAATACAAATAAATTGGGTAATATTTTTGTCACGTGGCTGATTGTACTTTGAAAGGCTGAATCAGGTCTAATATGAATGATATATTAATAGTATAGTTCACAAGAACATTGTGTGTCCATTCAGCTTCTTACCTTTTCCTC
>NW_012143801.1:4727-6937 GCF_000956105.1 Propithecus coquereli | reverse complement strand
AAATCCTCTGTGTTCTGTTTTTTCATTCCTGCCTCACCCCTCAATCCCTAGAAATCACTGACTTTTTCACGAGCTCCATAGTTTTACCTTTTCCAGAATATCATATAGTTGGAATTATATCGTGCATGGCATTTTCAGATTGGTTCCCTTCATTTACTAACATGCAGTTAAGTTTCCTCCACATATTTTCATTTATTGATAGCTCATTTCTTTTTTAAATTGAATGATATTTCAACATCTGGATGTACTACTACAGTTTATTTGTCCATTCACATACTGAAGGTCATCTTGTTTTTTCCACTTTTTGGCAATTATTTACAAAGGCACTATAAAAATTGATGTGCAGGTTTTTGTGTGAACATAAGTTTTCAACCCATTTGAGTAAATACCAAAGAGTACAATTGGTAGATCATATAGTAGGATTATGTTTACTTTTATAAGAAACTGCCACACTGCCTTCCAAAGTGGCTGTACCATTTTGCATTCTCACCAACAATGAATGAGAGTTCCTGTTGCTCCACATCCTTACCAGCATTTGGTATTATTAATGTTTTGGATTTCGGACATTCTAATAGGTGTATAGAATTATCTCATTGTTGCTTAAATTTGCAATTCTCTAATGAAATATGTGGAGCGTCTTTTTATATGCTTACATGCCAACTACATATCTTCTTTGATGAGGTATCTGTTCAGATCCCATTTTTGAATTTGGCTGTTTGTTTCTTATCTCAGTGTATGCCTTGTCTTCTCATTCTGTTGTTGGATATTTTATTTAAGGATTTTACTATTTAGTATGAATGTGATCAACTTGAGTCAAAAAATTAAAATAGCCATTTATTTACTATTATTATAGCATTTAATCGAACATCCTAACTCTGTGAATTTATTCTGGTTTTAATTCTTTATTGATTATTTTAAAACACATTTCATACATTATAGATCTCTCATAAAACCATTTTCACATAAATTCTAGACTTTTGGATTTGAGTCATATTCTTTGAAACTAAAAGTAACGTAAATTTAAGTCTCTGCACTAAAGAAAATTATAATTAGAGGACACATATAAAACAAGAAAAATATGTAAGGGATTAAGAAGCAACATGAGTGAAACAAATCAGATGTAGAAGAAATAGCTAAGAGTGGTCATAAGACAGTGAAATGAAAAATGCCTTGCTTCTAAGTACAAAGCGTCATAAACTACTTATCTGTAGCTAATTGTGTGTTAACAGGTTTTCTAACTGTTAAGAGAAGGCAGAAATCCAGACTTTGTTATTAACTTTTTAAATTTCAGTTTTTCAGAGAAACATTATGTGGACCAAACAAATCTGTAAACATGATCTATCCCTTTAGCCACATTTAACAGCTTCTGTTAAACAGACAATTACAAAATAATGTGATAGATATATGTATATATGTATACTATAATCAATGTATATAAAATGTATATACCAAGCATTGGAAACTTATATTAAAGAAGTAATCTTTGAGACAAGACTGGGAGGATGTACAGGTCCAGTCCTTGGCATTGTCGAAGGAGGGAAAGGGAACAACACACATTAAGGCACAGAGGCCTGAAAGAGTATGCTGTGTTTGGGGAACTATTTACAGTTCTGTGTTTCTGAAATGCAAAGCTAATAATGGGAAATAGGGAGTGGTTAGACGTGTCTGGTGAAGTTGGCAAGGCCAATTAATGAAGGTCCTTGCACGCCATGCTTAAGAACTTACTCTTTTTTTTTTAATTTCAGCATATTACAGGGGTACAAATGTTTTGGTTACATGGATGGCTTTTGTTATGCTTGAGTCAAAATTATAAGTATGCCCATCACCCAGATAGTGTACACTATACACATTAGGTATGATTTCACCCATCCACTCCTCCCTGCTCCCACCTGCATGATTTCCATTGAGTTTCACTTCCATTTGTGCACATGACTGCTGATCACTTAGTTCCAGTTTAATAGTGAGTACGTGTGGTGTTTGTTTTTCCATTCTTTATATACTTCACTTAGGAGAATGGTTTTTACTTCCATCCAGATTGTTGCAAAAGGTATTAATTCATTCTTTATGACTGAGTAGTACTCTATGATATACATATACCACATTCTATTAATCCACTCATGAATTGATGGGCACTTGGGTTGATTCCACATCTTCGTGATTGTGAATTTTGCTGTAATAAACATTCTGGTGCAAATGTCTTTTTGATAAAA
>NW_012143801.1:4114-4677 GCF_000956105.1 Propithecus coquereli | reverse complement strand
CAAGATGACTTATGCCTGATATGGTTAATAGCTCAATAGTTTTAATGTGTTGATATTCTGAAACATCTAAAAGTAAAACCAATTTTGGTGGGTTTTTATTTTCAATTTCTTTTGGAAGCTTATTTTAACTCTATATCAATGATATTCAGTTAACTCTGTTATACAGAATGAAGTTGTTAAAAATAAAGCATGAATTTGGGTTCAATGATAAAAGTTTTAAGCTTTCACCTTGTGGGAAATTCTAGTGCTAATGTGTTCAGTTTGGGAGAAGAAAAAAATTCTCAGATTTCAATGAGGTAACATTGAGCTATAATGACATATTACAGTCTAATTTTCCACATAGGTAAAAGGTTCACCTTGAGGCTACTTTGCATGGTTAGGTAATAAAAGAAAAATAACTCATTTTGGATAAAAGTTGTTTTTCACCTCTGTGAGTTCTCAAACATTTTTTCAGATGCTGTTGTTCTGAATGTCTAATTGTAAATAGTGCCAAGTACCTTCAGCTCTCACAGTTTTGTATTTAAAGTCAATATCAGTGATTCCCAAGCCCTTGGCAGACATTA
>NW_012143801.1:0-752 GCF_000956105.1 Propithecus coquereli | reverse complement strand
AAGCATTTTAATTTAATCAAGTTCAATTATTTATTTTTGTTTTTGCTGTGATTGCCTTTGGGGTCTCTTCATAAATTCTTTGCCTAGAGTTGTTTCAACATTTCATTCTAGAATTCTTATGGTTTCATGTCTTAGATTTAAGTCTGTGATCCATCTTGAATTAATTTTTGTGATGGTGAGAAATATAAATCCTGTTTCAATCTACTACATATGGTTATCTAATTTTCCCAACATCACTTCTTGAACAGGTATTCTTTTCCTCAGTGTATATTGCTGTTTATTTTGTCAAAGATCAGATGGTAATATGTGGATGGTTTTAGATCTGGGTTCTCTGTTGTGTTCCATTGGTCTATGTCTCTATTTTTGTGCCAATACCATGCTGTTTTGGTTATTATAGCCTTGTAGCATAGCTTGAAGTCTGGTAAAGTGATGCCTTCAGATTATTTCCTTTTTCATAAGGTTGCTGTGGCTACTCAGGCTCATTTCTGGTTCCAAACAAAGCATATAATTATTTTTTCTATATCTGTGAAAATGACATTGGCATTTTTATGGGGAATGCATTGAATCTGTAAATCACTTAGGGGTGTATGGACATTTTAACAATGTCAATTATGCTGATCCTTGAGCATGATATATTTTTCCATTTGTTTATATCATCTGCAATTTCCTTCCTCAGCAATTCATAGTTCTCTTTGTAGAGAACTTTTACCTCCTTGGTTAAATATATTCCTAAGTATTTTATTTTCTTTGTA
>NW_012143800.1:0-1365 GCF_000956105.1 Propithecus coquereli | reverse complement strand
TCAACCATAAGTGATGAGAAAGAGCTAAGGAGGAACACTAGTCTCCACAGTAATTTATTAAAAGGGAAACCAAAAAATCATTTTTAAGTGTATACCAGAATCACTCTATTGCCATAGTTTTAACTGTTCACACTTATAAATACAAAAAGAAAACTGTATTCCCTTAATCCATCTTTCCCTTTCTTTCTCCTTCCTCCCTCCCTTCCTACCTTCCTTTTTCTTTCCTTTCTTGTCTTGTTTTTGCTTTCTGATATAATGAAAAATGTGTTTGTTTTAATCAACAGAAATGGGTTCTGCTGTTCACTAGCTATATACATTTTGAAAAAGTTATGTAATATCACTCAGATTCAGATTTCTTATGTTTTGAATGAAGATATAACATTTGCCTGTTAGAATTACTGTGAAAATTAAATGAGATAATGACCTCATATTTGATTTGTCAAATAACATCTTCTTCATAAATTTAATGTTTATTAACAGACCTTTCAAGTTGCTACGTGTGAAATAGTCTTTCCTTTTCCTTCTGGTTTTTCTGCATGCCGAACTGAAATTAGTTGCTTTTCACTCAGTTTCTTAAAAATGCATAAATTTGGGTGCCCTAGAAAAAACAATAGATGTCCCAATAGATTACTTTTATCATAAGATATTGCTTTCCAAAGACTACTGCTCCAAGTGCCTGTATAGTGAAAAAATCTTGGAAAATCTTCATGCTTAACCGCAAATGCCCACATCTTTACTACTGTTAGATACATCAGTGTGGGATATAAGCATGCTAACAAATGAAATACTCTTTAAGGCTGTCACTCATTGGTGGACAAAGTATCCAGTGATGCAAGAACTGACATTATGTGATGTTTTGATTTCTCCTACTCACCCTGTAGGTGAGGGAGGGATTCCCGCCCAGGGATTATAGAGATGGCTCGGCACATGACACCGACGCTGGCCAGATAAGATTGACAGGAGTTTATTAGTCATATACACTCACTGCCTAGGGGAGAGGGACACCTAACACCATGCAGGATCACACAGGGGTTGCAATCCAAAACAGAGAGAATAGCATAGGCTGTGGAAGGCAAACCCACAAGACGGTAGGGTGTCCGCTGGTCCCCAAGGGAGAATGTGATGTGCTTGTTTGAATCATTTTGTGGGCTGGTAAGAAACTGCAACCTGCTACTCAGGGATAAGCAGGAACTTCACCTCTATTTGATAAGAAGGTTTGTTTGGCTTGGGGATCTTATTTGTGGAAGCAGAGAGAATACATTAGAACATATGATTAAACCATTTGAGGCCCTCCTGATTTCACCAGTCAAGGCAGAACATAATATTAGAACTTAATTTTAGACATTACATCTCATGTGACAAAAA
>NW_012143799.1:0-968 GCF_000956105.1 Propithecus coquereli | reverse complement strand
TATATATTTTTAGTTGTCCAGATCATTTCTTTCTATTTTTTAGTAGAGACGGGGTCTTGCCTTTGCTCAGGCTAGTCTCGAACTCCTGACCTTGAGTGATCCACCCGCCTCGGCCTCCCAGAGTGCTAGGATTACAGGCGTGAGCCACCACGCCCGGCCCTGCCACCTTTTCTTAATCATAAAATATTTCTAAGATTTATCTAAAAAATAAGTTCCATAATTAGTTCTCTGGGATTTTAAAATTGAAAACCTGACATAGATTTAGACTATTCTAAATCTATTCTGATAGACATATTCTATTTTATAATAGCAACAGGAACTATTATTACTACAGTCCTATCCTTTATTGAGTACTTTTGTTAGTACCAGAGCCAGGCACTGGGTTAGGTGCTTTGTAAATCGTGTCTCTGATCATCACACGTTAGATAAGTATCATTATGCCCACACCAGTTCTGAGAGTTTAACTAGCTTAAGATCATATAACTAATAAGTCACTGTGCTGGGGTTCAAACAATGGCCTGATCCCAAATCACATGCTGTATTACTGCTTTTTTGTATCTGTTTAAGCCTTCGCCATGTCTCTGGATTCCATTTGTAGGGACATAATTTTACTTTAAATATGCCTGTAGGTGCTGTGTTTTGTTGTGACTAAGCAGAAATATTTCAGTCCTTTTAGAACTACTGTCTTGCTTTCATTGTCTTACAAATCACATAACATTTTCAGTAGCCTTTTAATCATCTTTATAAAAACATTTATAAATGCATCAGTAGGAACACCTGTTAGCTGACATTCACAACTATAAATTCAGGTAATATAAAACATTTTATGTTTCAACTTTGCTTTTTTTTTCTTGCTTATTGTATCCCATTTTCAGTTGTTTTAAAAATATCTTTATAAAAACATTTATAAAAGCATCAGTAGGAACACCTGTTAGCTGACATTCACAACTATAAATTCAGGTAAAATA
>NW_012143798.1:0-1191 GCF_000956105.1 Propithecus coquereli | reverse complement strand
ATTACCCATGACTCTACCATAGAAGATACAGTTTACTGAGCAATTGTCTTAAAGTTAAGAAATCTAGACATTGGTTGGTTTAGTTATTAATTAGGAAAATAATCTTGTAATAATTACTTAATCTCTCTAAGATTAATTCTTTTCGATGGTAAATTGAAGGGGTTAGATTCCCCCTACATGTTCCATTATGCTGATTTTAGTAGACTTATCCTGCTAAACAGTAAATTTAACAACATAGAACTTTTTCTAGACTTCACTATTCCACAAGACCCCTAACTTTTTTTCCAACCTCAAGAAATGCAAAGAAATAAAAATGGATTCTCTTCCAATCCATCAGAATATAATTGAAATAAATAAATTTGTGTGTAATTCATTATTTTAAAAAATAAGCTACATCCATGCAGTTCCAGTTTTCACCGTACAGTTATAACACTCCTCAGGTGAGGAGTTGAAGAGGTTGTTGATGCAGAGTGGAGACAGAGGATGGTCACCCTTTCGTCTATCTTCCAGCTGCTTTCAATGCCCTGAAATTTTATTTACACTCAAATATTAGAATTCTATCTGACAGACTGTTCCCAAATGAGAAATCAGGCTAATTTTCCAATAAAAGTGTTAGAGAATAATAAATGCATTTATGGTCAAAGCACTGGGATTCTGGAAATAATTATTTTCTAAATGAGGCACAGGAATTGTTATGACTATTAAAAATTGGTGTGTAATATCTGCCAAGTTCAACTGAGCTTCATTTAAAATTCTTCTACTATTAGGGCCAAGTGTAATGACTCAAATTAGTCAACTTGAAAATGATTTTAAAATGTTTGATGGAGACATTTCAAATCATGATATTTGATTTATTACTGTGACTTTTGTACAATTCAATATGCTGACAGGATTTAATCAGATAAATCAGATACCATAATCTCTGAAATAGCTGTTCCTTACATACATCTTGAGAACTTTTACACAGGTCAAATCTAGAAGATACGGTTTTTAGTGAAAATGTACTGGAGTATGTGAAGAATTTGATTTAACATAATTATTTAGAAGAAGGCTAATAAAGAAAGAAGACTCGGGAAATTATGGAATAATTTTTTTTTCAAAACCTTCCACATGGAATTAAATTGCCCCCAAATAATTTCAATTTGTGAATCTGATGGCATTAATTGGAAGAGGCATGAAGGGGTTTCTGTG
>NW_012143797.1:0-1681 GCF_000956105.1 Propithecus coquereli | reverse complement strand
GTCTGAGGCGCAGGCTTCACATCGCTGAGGTGAGAGGGCCCAGGTTCTGTGAAGAGTCAAGTGAGATGATGAGGGTGGACTGAGGGGGCCCCCACTCCAAGTAGAGGGTCCCAAATAGTCCAGCTTTGTCCCTGCTGTCAGCCTTGGGCCACCCTGGGGCAGACGTGTCAGGCTGAGCCCCTCCCCCTTAGGATTTAGGGGACTCTGAGAGTCGGGGACTCTGAGAGTCAGAGCCTGCTGTGAGCTGGGGCTGACTGAAGGCCATAGAGGGTGGGGGTCCAGGCTCTGCCAGGCATCAAGGTCAGGGCCCTGAGTGGAGATTGAAGGGGCTCCCCACCAAAGCACAAAGAAGACCCTCAGCCCGCATCTACTTTCAGCCCTGGGAGATCTCAGGCAGGCCTGCTCTGTCCCAAGTCATTTCCAGCTCTGAATCTCAGAAGCGAGGGCTTTGGTGGAAGGGGCCTGGACTCCAGACAGCAGAGGGAGGAGTCTCTGATCTTTTCACTAGTTGCAATGAGGAAGCTCAGGGAAGATAGAGGGGCCCCCAGACACTTTGCCATTGCTGTCAGTCCTGGAAGGCTCCATGTAAGGATGGTCTGATAGCCCAGAGTGACAGCCTCTGACATTTGTCTGGGGGATGGAGTCTGAAGGAGGTGAGGGCCTTGATTCCAAGGGGCCAGACTCAGGTCTGCACAGGGGAGTCCCAGGATCTGTTAAGGGTCAAGGTGAAGCCCCTGAGGGAGGGCTGAGAGGACCCTGGAATCCAAATTAGAGGCTCCTCACCCAGCATCTTGTGACCCTGATGTCAGTCCTCGAAGACCCAGGTGATGTGGGGGGTGGAGGAGGGGGATGGATGTGAGGTTTCCTAACTTCCACTTTAGGAATCTGAGGGAGGGGAGGCTTCAGCACAGAAAGCCAAACTCAGGTCAGCAGAGGGAGGAGTCCCAGACTCTAACAGGCATCAGGCTGAGGATCCTGAGGGAGGACTGAGGGGACTCCCTACACCAGAACATACTAGACCCGTGGTCTTCTGTCAGCCATGGAGGACTTGAAGCATGGTGTCTGCATGTGATGCCCTCTCATTTCCATGTCCCAGAACAGATGGACCCCACTGAATTTAGCTGCCTCTTGGCATCCTTCCTGGGAGGCCCTGAGCAGCTGTGGCCAGCTATGGGGCCCACTCACTGCCTTCTGCTCTGTACCAGGGATGTGAGCTCTTGTTCTGAGAGTTTCTCAGCCCAGCAGAGGGGTGGGGTCTAGGGCCCTCCAGGCGAAAAGTGAGGGCCCTGAGTGAGCATGGAGGGGACCATCCACCCCAGAACACTGAGGACCTCACAGAGCCTGGCCCACCCTCCTTACAACACTGGTGGGCCTGGGGCTGTGCGTGTATCTGCAGCCTGAGGGCCCCTCACTTCCTCTTACAGGGGCTCCAGGAACCCACGGTGAGACCTTAATCCGAGGCAGTGTCCTCAGGTCACAGAGCAGAGGAGGTCCAGGCAGTGCCAGGAGTCAGGGTAAGGTACACACCCTGAATGTGTGCCAAGGCCCCTGCCCTTCCCAGCACACAGGGAACCCCACAGTGCTCTGCCCCACCTGCCCACTTCAGCCCTGGAGCCTCATGCTCTGCAGGCTGCTGCCCCTGAGGACCCATCTCACTTCCTCATTCAGGTGCTTAGAGGAC